>NC_143161.1:25011454-25358210 GCF_041381405.1 Jatropha curcas
AATAATGCTTAAATGGTAAACAATATGCGAGCATATTACTGAGTCCATATTTTGGGATTTTATGTCATGGATGAACTTAAATTTTTATCTTTTTCATTTTTTTTTTTTTTGTGTGATTTCATCTTTTTTTATTCTTTCTTTTTGTCCTCCTTTTTCTGTTGCTGTTTGTGAAGTGGTGAAACCCATTTTAGCTATCAATTGAAGTAGAAGGAAAAATAGACTGCTGAAGAAGAAAAGAAAGAAGTGAAAGATTGCTTTTAAAACACAAAAATTGGAATGGGTACAGTCATATCACTTCTACATGGTTTGGTCCGTAGTCTGAATCATCATTTTCTCATACTAAGGCCACAATTGGAGTCCTATTCATGTTAGCATGTTTTGTTCGTTTATCATCTTAACTGACTTTGTGAGGCAGAATCAAAGGCTTATACTAAGAAAATGAGCATTTACAAGTTAGCATTGATATGTAAAATAGTTCTCATTTTGTAAGTAAAGGGAATCATCTTCCACATTTTGCTTAGGCTTACTAGTCAAAAACAACCCAAGATTTTCACACTTTTCAAGTTTTACCTATAATTTTTTTGTACCAATTGTTCCCAGTTTCAAAATTTTGTATCCATTATACCATGGGCAAAAATTTTACTACTAAATAAAAGATTAAAGAGTCAAATGGCCCAAGAACTTATTATACCATATTTTTAATTTACTCCAAAAATCTATGTACATGTATCAGTCAGATGGCACCTTCCAAAGTGACAAAAAGGATCCACCTACTAAAACCATAGCATCTATTGCTATCAAATAAATGCTTCTATGTACATCTCAACTTAAATAGCATTCTCCTATTCACAATCTATCTCTTGGTCATTCCTGCTATCAACTTTCAAATTATTGTCCCACATTTGGGATATTTCCTTAACTTCACTTGCTTAAGATATTCCCTAAGTTTTCTATGGCATTCAAAACATATAATTATGCCTGCCAAAACTAGTTAATCTACAGTGACGTGATTTTGTAATATAGACTATACCTGGCAATATCGTACTATGCCATAAAGATTTTGCAATCCAGAATTCTCATAGAAGACCATCGAACTCTGACAAGAAAAGCATTAGTTGCAAGATGGTATGCAAAAATATTATAGTAAACCACAATGCCAAAAGATAGATAAGTAAATAAAATTATTAAAAATTTAAGAAAGAAAGAAAGAAATTACCTGCCTGGGAACATCAGCAGGCCTAAAAAAGAGTACACATTCAGAAGCTGCTCCATCTCGTCCAGCCCGGCCACTTTCCTGCAGCAAGAAGAATAGTCCATAGAAAAATGCCTGGTTAACTACTAAAAGGAAAAGGGATAAAAAAGAAAAAACCTGGTAATATGTTTCCATTGATTTGCTCAGGCTGTGATGGATGACAAACCTAACTACAGGCAGTTATTTTGAGTGTCAGACCACAGACAATTGGCAGTTAACCATGATTATAAGCTCTCTTTTCTACACAATGATTTTGGTTAATTGCATGTCCACCAAGAATGGGACACTTCTGGGTTGGGGGGCTTTGTGGTTAGATATGCTTAAGGAGTATATTGAAGTAAATAATAGTGATATGCATTGTAACACAAATCCATAAATTTTAGTACTCACCATCTGGTTTGTTGATTCCCATGCCAAATGCCACCTGGCACACAAGCATGGCATTAGAAAAGAAGCAGATATTAATACTGGAAAGAAATTCTAGATTCACTGACATACCGTACCAACAATGACCTGTAACTTATTTTTGCTCCACCTGCAGCATGAAACTAAATGAGAATCCGAAAAGTACAAGGAAATGATTATCACTCACTTTTCCTTGCATCAAAATGGACTACAGTTTCAATGTTCTTTAGAGATTGCTACAATCCTGATTCCAATTATCACAGAACCAGAACTGGAACCTTCTGAACCGGTTATGATTCGGATACGGCGACATTCCTACCAGTTCAATTCCAGTTCAGAACTAGAACCTCTGTTAGGTCTAAATTTGGGTCTATACCAATTCTTCAGTCTACCTTCATTGTTAGAAAACCAGAAAAAATTCAGCAATTTATGCTTTTCCTTTTGAGTTGTGAGACGCAAAACTAACTGTAGGAAGTTTGATGCTTTCTTGATTGGATTAAGTCCTAGATTCTATTAGTGTGATTTGTCTGCTTAATTCTCCTTTGTTCTCACAAGAAAATCAAATCTGCCAAGTAAACTTTAAGCCATAATTCTTAATTTCTGTGAACTTAGTCATAATCTCCTAAAAGTTCTAGTTTTCCAAGATGCCATGTGTCGACACTGAAGATCAAGGCACAAGAATTTTGAAATTTGAAACAATAAAAGCAGTTTACTTCAATGTGCACTATATCAAGTGAATGAGAGAAACTATCACATCACACAATATTATATAAAGCTGATAATATTAGAAAATTGCTTTACCTCATATGAACTTTCTCACGAGCATTAACATCCATATCTGCATGGTAATAATCAGCCAAAATTCCTCTATCACGCAACTCTGCTGCAACCTACAACTCTCAACAATACAAGGATAAATATTTTTCCAACTCTAGAAATGCCACTGCCTTATATATATATATATATATATATATATATATAGAGAGAGAGAGAGAGAGAGAGAGAGAGAGAGAGAGAGAGAGTCTCAGCTGCATGACCTGCGTCTACTCTACAGCTCAATAAATAAGATAAATCATTTTCTTCCTAAAATCCCCCCATTTTATTTTCATTAATTAAAATCGCTTCTCCCACCTCAGCATGCTTTTCTCTCTCATTTAAACATTCTCACATTGTTCCTCTTCTATGTTGTAATGGATGAACAAACTAATTACATTTGCATTGGAGAACTTTTCATCCATCCATTCTCGTGGCATCAAGGTGGAATCAAAGATGAAATAAAGTAGAAAAAAGTGCCCAACCTGAAAGGGTTGGGCACTCGCGTGTTTCAACCCCGATATACTATTCATAGTTGTGGACTATGTACTTACAACCTCTATCATAAGCAAGTGAATGGCGCCAATGCACGTTGAAAAGGAATAGTTAAGTTAATCAAACTATTTCTCGCCTAACACCCCCAAATAATGACTACTTTTGAAATTAGGGGCTAATTGCTTCACACCTAACTGCAATAGCCCTTTGACATATTTTGGAACTTCTTAATCCAATAGATTTGTAGATATTTATTGAGTTTCCTTGGTAAAATACCAGCCAGTTCTTTCTTTATGATATCATAAAGCTCAAAGTTGAGAGAACAAAAAGGAAGACCATCAACATAGGGGAACAAAAATTTGGAGATATTATGTTGCCAATGAAAAGCCAATTTAAAAAATTACATTAATCCTTTAACCATAACAATCATCCTTAAAAAATGTATGCAATAAAGCAATAATTCAAACCATTTTTGATAACAGTTTGTCCTTCTCATTGCTACATGTAATTTTTAAATTTTACATAATTTGGCAATTGTTCCATTTAAGCTATCTGCATATCACTTTACTGTTACATAGAATTCTTAAGAAATGAGTAGCCTATAGTGGATATCCATCTACACTGTTTGTGCAATAGCTAATAGATTAAAAAAAGAAAAAAATTACATTTTCATGAGCCATTTGAATATTTCTTATAAAATTATCATAAAACTGATATTTTTGAGTTTAAAGATGTGAATCTTTAGCGTTCTACAACCAGAATGAAGGTAAATTAGTATGCTTGATTACTAATTTCCAGTAACAACAATACAGCAACAAAAAATGACACAAAGGAATCACTGATTAGAAAAAAACAGACCTGTTCACATTCCTTTCTTGAAAAGCAATAGACTATCCCAGATTCATTATTTGGATAAGATTCTCGAATGAATTCAGCAATTTCATTAATAACAACCTTAGCAACTGATGACTTTTCTCTTACCTGCAAAGTAAAGGAACTTAATTCTGAGTGCAAAATTATAATCAGAAACTACTTGAAGCAAAAATTTTTTATTAACTATACCATATAAAAGAGATTTGGCCTGTTGACTGTGCTAACAAATTTAACACATTTTGGAATATGCAGCATCTCCATTAAATCATATTGGACTTTCTGAGTGGCAGTTGCCTACAGAGTTAACAGAAGTCATTCTGATTATCTTAATATTGTGAAATGTCAATTCTACATATTTTATTCATATTCCTCAAGGGAAAAAGAAAAATCAAAACATACAGTCAAAGCCAACATTGGAACATTGGGAAACTGAATCTTGAGGATACCAAGGTTCTTGTAATCAGGACGAAAGTCATGTCCCCACTGACTACAACAATGAGCCTCCTGCAAATCATCTCAGATAATCAAATACAGTATGGTAGCAATACTCAAAACTGAATGCCAAAAATCTGTGACAAGAACACTGATTATCTAAAGTATTTAATGTCCATCAAAGTAGTAGACATAGTCTGAAAATTAGGTGGATTTGCAGAATATTTTTTAGAATTTTTTGTTTTAATATTAAATGATGTATCCCAGAATAACCAAAATTTTACCCCCAAAAGTACACGGGATGAATACAGGGAACTAGCATATCAGGGGACAGGGACAGGGGCAAAAGAATTGAGAACTTCAGGAGAAAAATAAGAAAAAGACAAGGATAACACGCAAGTTGTTCAGATTTAATGTAGGCTTCATTGGCAAACAACAATATAGAGCAACTCCTAGCTTTTTATATTATGCAACTATTGAATAAGAAAGTTGCTGGTTTGGTAGTTTATGAATCAAGGGAATTTTGTAATTTCTAACTTGCTAGAAACGCTGTTACTATTTTTTCAGGAGTCTTTACATTTATTTTAAGTCTTCATTTTGAGTCCTTGCTGGCTTGGAATAGTATTGATCCTTTTAGTTCATGTTGGGAGTCTGAAACCTTAAAGGACATGGACTAGTTCTAAAGCATTTTCTTAAGATCAAAATTACTTTAAATCTAAAAACACCTAGGACCTGCATGGGAGAAAACTGTGTAGGACGTTTATGCTTTGTAGTTTCATAACAGCAAAACCTCTTTCATCCCAGGCCATAGATGATACTTGGCGAATTAGTCAACTAGATGAGGTGAGTCACATGAAAAGAGTCAGGCTAGTTAATGTTAGGATTGTAAGTTATACAATCTTAAGTTGTTTTTGTTAAGAGATCAAAGGAAAGGAAGAGAAAATAAGAGAAAGAGGGAAGACAGGGAGAATAGCATAAAGCAATTGAAGAATTATTATTGAATATGAAATTACAGTGCTGACCTTCTTTTACAGGTATTACTGTTTATAACATTAAGCTAATTAGTTACAAATAGTTGCATCAGGATTCACTCAATCTTTCTATTACTAACTCAGTTAATGATCAACTTTTACAATTGCGTACATAAGAAGGAGCTAGAATCACACCTTATATTGGTGTGATTAAACAATGAAGGAGAGTCCTTTCTCTCTACACAATTTTCTCTCCCTCTTTCCCTCAGTTTCATTCAGTCTCTCTGTTTACCTTACTGAGAAGCCAAACACAGTTGCAGATTTTATCTGTAAATAAAACAGCACAAAATAAAAGGCCTCAATCCTACATTTTCCTCCCAACCACCTCTATAAAGCCAAAACCTTGACCAAAGTCCCAAGTGAAAGACAATTAATGACATACAAAACCAAAATAAAAAATTCAAAAAATTATGCAAAAGAAACTCCAATGCAAACAAACAAAGGAGTTAAAAAGGTTACCTGTGTTATATTAAGTTTTAAATATGTCAAGATGAAAGTTAAACAAAAAAAAAAAAAGGTTAAAAACAGTAGACTCACATCAATTGCAATTAGAGAAAGATGGCCTCCATGGTGGCACTTTTCAAGTTTTGACATGAATCTTTTGCTCTTTGATATTTTTTCAGGTGTGACATATAATATTTTAACTCCTTCACCCTTTTCAAGAGCCTTGTATATAAACTTCTCTTCTTCCTTGCTAGTGGTTGATGTAAGCATGGATGCTGGAATGTCCAAGGCTTTTAAACCCATAACCTAAATAATTGATTGTTGTTAGAGAGATTATTTAGGATGCAAATGAGACAAGGTTAAAGCACATCATTTAAAATGTTAATAAAAGAGGAGCACCTGATCTTGAATTAAAGAAATCAATGGACTAACAACAAGAGCAATCCCATCACGAAGAATAGCTGGTAGCTGGTAACAGAGGCTCTTGCCCCCACCTGCAGCCATAATGACAAGAACATCTCTTCCACTCATGACAGCATTGATGATCTGTTAATAGTTAACTGCTTATTAATAAATTCATAAAGATGGAAAAGCAATTGACATCACATGAGAGAAGAATTTCCAAATTAGCTCCATTTAATTTAAGGAAAATATTTCTCTAAATAGTTTAGTTTTTGGGTTTCATGAGAAAATTGACCACTAGAAAACATCTTTCTCATTGAAATGAAAAACCAAGTCTTGAGAATGTTTCAAGGAAAATGCATTTCCATTTTGAAAAGGTGATGTCCTTTTTTTTTAATTCTCTGAACTCGTAAAAAAGCAAGGAATTGACAACACAACCATATAAACACATATTCATTGGTCTAATAACCAGTGTCTACCATCAAAAATCTCCATTCTCCGCCACCAATCATCACCAATAACCATAACTCAAACTTTAGTTAACTTTCTTTCACATTTAAACATAACAAATAATTGAAGATAATTGTAGAGTTCTTGCATGTGTAGAAATTCTCTCAATCTGATTGACTCCAAACCCTCAAATATTATCACAGTTTACTTTTCAGCATTACATCTAAACACTAGACAGCATTTGTAGTCCATTCTCTCAATAATTTTTTCCATAAACCTTTCCACCAACAAATTAATTTCAGAAACAAACAAAGACTAGTTAATGAAAACATTTTGAAATTAAAATATAATATAAATTTAAAGGAAAGCTCTTGGCACCTTTCTGAGTCAAAATAGATTAAAATAGAGCCCTATTATTGAACCATTTCTAGTTCAAAAGGCCACTAATTTGTTGTTTTTTTTTTTTTTTTTTTTTTTTTTTTGTAAGTTTTACATCCAAGTATATTTTAAATATTTTTATCTGTAGCTAAAATATTTGTTCTCAGGTGGGTTTTAGCGTTGCGTATATTTTTAGGCTTTATATCTGGTCAATGTCCTTAGCTTCAATCCAGAATCCAAACTGATATAGTTTCTACCTAGAATCCAAATTGATAAATGGATTTACAAGCCCATAAATGAGGGTACTGTTTCCCCCAATTACCCATAGGCTTTGTGGTTGGGCAACTAGAAGATCTCGGCCAACAGTCATGCCTATTTTTTGAGAAAGTATCTGCCTGACGGTTGATTCTACTGGTTTCTTGCTAAAATTCTAGGATGGTATACATCTTAAGCATCTCACCCAACTTAGCTCCAGTCATATCCATCCTCTCATTTAATTGCACAGCTCCAGTATCACCTTCAGGATCTTGATGAAAAGAATTGAACTTAGAACTAATTTACGTTTTATCACCATCTTAGACAAAGATTAAAGCAAAAGAATTCCTAGAATCTTTAGGTTTTGAAATAAAACAAACATAGAATAAATTAGGTGGGATTTTCATCTTAAAAAATTAGTCATGTAAGCTTATTGTTCAATTTGAAGTGGAAAGAACTTAGGTGATCAATATCAGCTATTTTTTGCAGGCTACATTTATTTCAGTAAAAAGTGAAAGAATAGAAGTAAACAAGATTCTACATTTGTTCATATAAGTCCTTCGGCATCACAACCAAAATTCCCATGCTATGCATGGTTGAATTGAATCTCACAATTGCAGGACCCATAAGGTTCTAACCCCATGAATCACTTTACCTCTTAATCCAACTAAGATTTGAACTCCCAAATAAGAATCAAATCCCCCTTATATAATTAGCCTTAGTCCTATAACTACTTGCACTTTCATATAAAGCTAAAACCAAACCCGTGGCAACAAAATTTACAATAGTATCACTCATCTGCAATTTCATAAATGCTGAAGCAAAAGCATATTATACTAAATATAACCACCCCTATAAATGAAGACCACAATTCTAAATTTCTTTCACTATTTAAACCTTGTAGCCACATTTTTTGTAAACCTTGTAGCCACATTTTTTGTAAACCTTGTAGCCACATTTTTGGTAAACGTTAACCCAAACAAACAAATAATAATGAAACAGCCAATAGTTAATATAGGAACTTACTTCTCTCTGATTTGCACGATATGCGGAAATGCCAAAAACATGAAACTTAAGATGATCAGCTTTAGAGTCCCAATCAAATGGCCCTGACCAGTTTTCAGGTGAACTGTGAGGACCATCTTCGTCTTTATCAGGGTTCTCATTTGCAGTACATGCCTCTAATACCGCCTTCAGTTCTGATTGTCTATCATACAATTCCTCTTGCCGCTCAAGCAATACCTTTATCTGGTCTAAATAACAGGACAATTCAAGAAAACAATAAGCTAAAAAACTATTTTTAACGAGACCGCTAATTTCCTCAATTAGCAAGAAAAAAAAGGTAAAAATACCTTGGACATGTCGAAGCTCAGTTTCGACATTGCCAAGCTCCTGTATTATCTCTTCGGTTTCCATGTTTTTCGTTAACTATGGTTGCTTCTGCGCGAAAGAATATTTTTGCAGGCTGAATGCGTTTGTAGAGTTCTATGCATCGCAGCGCTGTTTGCTCCAGCGACGTGGCAAGTAATAAGGTTTTTTACTGGTTGGTTGATTGGATTTTCTCCGCTCGCCCATTTGTTGGGATGTGCAAAACATCCGACCCAAAGGGGATTCGGTTTCATCGGCTTAGTTGGATTGAACTAAAATTTTTCGTGGTTCAGCCTGGCTGGTTCTGTGGAAATTAATCGGTCAAGACTAAAATCTATTCGAAATAATAAAAACTGATCAAAACCGACCAAACCAATTGACTTGGCTCAAATCGATTCGATACAGATATCAATTTTAATTCAATTTAGTTTCCGTCAAAAAAGTTCATTTTATATTTTTACTCTTTGTTCTGTTTGGTTCAAATCCAACTGACCATTTGCTGATCCCTACCCATTGGCCCAATTCACCATTTATTCTACATAAAAAAACCTTGCGATGTTGTAGTAGATGCCAGATTTTGAAATTTTGGTTAAAAAATGACACTTTGATTTAAATTATTAAAATAACTAATCTTTTTTATGACATGTCTTGCATATGCTCATTATATATTTGTATTTTTTAATTTTTTTATTTATATCATATTAAAGCATAAAAAATATAATTACTTAATTCATATCGGACTTTGTTGTACAAACTACTAGTAATTTTACTTCTTATTTACTTAATTCTATTTTTTTTTATAATAAAGTGGTCTCAAAATAAAATTCAACCCAATCTCTAAACCTAATCTTTTAGTACTACCTAATTTATAAATGCAGATTATTAAAACCTTAATAAGTGTCCAAAAAGAAAATCAAATCATCACTCAATCTCTAACCCCATATCAATATCTATATACAGTTATAACGAAAAAAAAAAATAAAAAATTATTTTTTACTGCTGGGTAAAAAAAAAAAAAAGAAATGAGCAGAAGATTTGAATTGATAATGGTAATTATTTTGGCTACAGTGACAATGTTACTTACCCATTGTATTAAGGAAAGGAATATATGCACATACACACAAATTATTAGAAGCCCAAAAAGTGACGCAAAATAAAAATTTATAGTTCTAGTTTTTTTTTTCCAATTTTATAAATACTATTTTCTTTTAAGTCAAACAAATTTATAGTATAATAGAAAAAATATTAAAAGATTAAGAATGTTTATTCATCAAGAGCCATCTATTTATTTCTAGAGAGATATAAATCTCTTGCTAAATTAAAGTGATAGTAGTTACAAATTAATTCAATAATGGAAAAATAAAATAAAAAATTATTATTAAGAATAGAACTCTTTTCGAAACTTAACATATAACAAGAAATAAATTATATTAAAAAAATTACCAATTTAAATTTCAAAAATCAATCTCTTCTTTCTGTATTTAATTCCATTTAGATTACATTCTTCTTGGGTTATTTTACAATCGATTTGATTTGATTTTTTTAATTTTGCTTTTCTTGTCTTCTTCTCCGTTGGTGTTAGCTGCGATGCCAGATTTCTGTAAGTTTCAGGTGAATTATTTTGTTTGCATCCACCATTGAATTGAAAAACCTCTTTATGTAAATACATTTAGATATAATGTATTTACCGTTGAATTGAAGAACTTAGTTTTTCAGTTTATTTTTTTTTTCTAATTTTTCGTTTTACGTCTTTTTATTTTGTTTTTCATTTTTCAATTATAGTTTTTTATTTTTAGTTTTGTTACTTTATTACTTCGTTCTTCATTTTGTTGTTATGTTTTCTATTTGATTTTATTTTTCTTTTATGAATGAGATGTTTTCTATTTGGTTTTATTTTTCTTTATTGAAGGATACTTGACATTGTTTGTTGTTTGTGGGCAGAAGGGTGCGACATGGATTCGTTAATGTTAGGTTAGAAATTATTGATTTATTTTTTTTTTATCAAAAATAACATTCTCTCTATTTCTAATCTTTTTTGACATTTTGTTTAGTTTGAAACTTCATTTTTAATATTTATTAATGCTAACCTATAAAAATACTCTCAACTTTTTGACTATTATAAATCATTTAAAATGACTTTTGTAATCCGAATACTCTAATTTTGAAACTTAGATATATTAGCGTCCAAAACGATAAAATAATATATAATGGGACCTACAGTATAATATTAGTTAACTTAACTAAAAACTTAAACGCGTCGTTTTAATTACCACCATGTACCTAGTATTTTCCTCCCTCAACTTCTTCTATTTCCCTCTTTCTCCACTGTTGATAGATACCCATCTCTCATCCATAACGCTTCTTCCGCTTTTGCTTTTTTTATTCTTTTGAAGCTTTATTCCAGATTTTGTCTCCTTCTTCCCCCTGTGTCTTGTATATTGCATCTGGAAAATGTCAATATTTGCACTTTGAACATGATTGTTTATTTGAATTCTCTTCAGTGGGCTGTAGAAGATTGAAATTTTTTTTACTGGTGGAAAAATGAAAAGGTTGAATGGAGATAGAATGATGCATGGCTTTTGCATTTGATGTTTCATAACTATTTATTTATAATTAATAATTACATGTTATTGCTGGTCGTTCTTTTCTTTTTTTGTAAAAAAAAGGGAAACGTCATTTTTTGCTCAGTATATTGCTGAGAAAATAAAATTTTTTGGCGGTATTAATTATTTAACTCCAAGAGAGACTGCTATGAAAGAGAGAGGTTGCTATTAAGAGAAATTTCCTCTCAAAACGGTGCATTTTGCACATCTTGTGTGTTTAGATTAAGTTAACCCAATGTGGCAAGATGGAGCCCATAAAAATAAATTTTTTTATTATTTTTCCTAACACTAATTTTATATTGAGGTGCTAATATATATATGTTTGAAAATGAGGGTGCCCAAGGCATAAATGTCATTTTAGAGTGATTTATAACAAGTCGAAAAGTTGAAAGTATTTTTATAGATTAGTTATTAAGATGCCTCAAAAATCTTATAGCATTCTCAACTTTTACTTTGATATTTTAAATACTTTAATTTATAAAAATTAGGCTTAATTTTACTCGCCATACTCGAACTATATCCCATATGTCTTAATTGGCATAAACTTCAATTAGTCATTTACAAATACAATAACTTCTATTAGAGTAATATAAAAGTCTTTTTACTGATTTTCAATCAACTACCAGTGAAAAGCTGACGTTTAATAACCTTTTTGATAAATTATTTATTTTAAAAAAATAACATTTTTGATAAATTATTTGTTTTTTAAAAAATACAACATTAGATCTAATGTCATCGCTTGTAATTCCACCCACAAACTACACCCATGACGCAATCTCTCCACTATCAGCAATGAAAATCCAGATGATGTTATCAAACACAAAATAATGATACTAATAATAATGACATATTTTCATCTATTGTTCCTAATTTGTTGTCTCTAATCCATTGTTGTTGATATGAATATATTTTTAACAAAATAATGAAAAGAATTCCACTAAATTTGAAGCAAAGATAAAAATTTTATTGTTCAAAAGATGTACATGAGAATAATAATAAAAAAAAAAGCTCTATAGTTTATTTTTTCCATGGTCTTTACCCAACTTCTCTTTATCTTCTTCTATCCTCTTTTTCACAATTCTTGGAGTGTTTAGGCGAAACCATAGATTTAGAGATTTATTGATAATGATGCCATTGGTTTTTGAAGCCATTAATAGGTTTTTTTAGATGAAGAACTTTTCAGATTGAAGAAGTTGAGGAAAGAGTGTTATTTTTTTTACTCAAAACCAATGAGTTTCTCAAATCTCCATCGTGTTGAGAAGAATAACAATGAATATTGTGGTTGATTTTTGGATTTGAACCTTTTGAGATTGAAGAAGTTGAGGATAGTGTGGTTTTCAAAACTAAGACCAAGTTTTTCAGATCTCCATCGTAGAGAGAAGAATAACGGTGAATACTATGGTTGAGACTAATGCCATTGGTAAATAATGGATAGGTAACATTGTATTTACTGACAAAGTATTCTTTTATAGATTTAGAGATTATAATGCAAAGGTTAAGAGAGAAGGTTAGTGATGGACATGCAAAAGGCAAAGAGGGGAGTTAGTGGGAGAGATACGGCATGAGAGAAAAAATCTGATATGATTTTTTTCATTTATTTTGTTAAAAGTATTTTCATGTCAGCAAATTATCGATACTTGATTAGATAACTAGTAATGACACTTTTTTGTTACTCGAATAATAATTAAGGATTTTTTAAGCAACTAATTGAAATTTAGAGACAATAAAGTAATAGTATATATAGTTAAATAAGCCCAGTAATAATAATAAACACTAGATGCCATTTACAGAGGATAACTAAGACTAACCACATGCCTGTGAGTTAAAGCAAATTAATCAAAGGAAAATAATAACATTGGTCCCTAAGTTACAGTCAAATTAACATATAAGAACCTCTATTTTCAAAAAATAACTATGAGTCCCTGGTCCTTAAATATGATTTTATTGATACTTTAATTGTTTCATTCAAAATAGAGAAACAAAAGTATTAACGGAAATCATAAGGGAATGAGTAAAGTGTTAATGGAATCATAAGTTAGGGACCTTGTTGTTAGTTTCACTATTATTTAGGGATCAATTTCTTAGTCAATTGCTAATTAAAAGTCGCTACTTTGGACACAAGGATGAAGGAACGAGATCACTTGCTAATAAACAAAAGTTACATTGGTCCCTTCTCTTTCCTTTCTCTAAATCGGAGTCAAAGTGATAGAGATGAAATGATGTAGCTTAGTGTTGCGGTGACTGGTGATGAAGTGGAAAATGTTGTTCTCTAGACAAAAAGCATGTAGCAGAACGAATAATAAGCTAGTGACACAAGGAGCGCGAGAGAAAATGTAAGACAAAAGAAAGGAGAGAGAAGGTAAGAGAGAAAAAGATGAAATAATATGATGTGGCCTTTTTCTTTTCAATAATTTGCTAACAAAGTTATTTCATGTCATCTTTTCGCCAATACTTGATTAGAAAAATGACAAAAAGAGTTTTGTGTTATTCTAATAGAAGTTGATGTATTTGTGATGAATTTTAGTCTAAGGATATGGTACATAGTTCAGGGTCACCATATGAAAATGAGCCTAAAAACTATACTCGTGATATTTTTCAACTTGTTATTGAATATTCGAACTTATAAAATTAGATCGATTAAGCACTTTTTTGATAGTTGAAAGATGTGCAAATTATTATTCCAAATATTATACAAACTACACATCAAGTGAATATTTTGCAAATAAATGCTAAAAATACCAAAAAAACTATTATTGGTATTATGGAAAGGGTTACAATGTTACCAAAATATATAATTTCAGGAGTAAAATATCTCTCATAAAGTTTAGAGTACCACAAGATTTTTGTTTCGTAAAGTACATGGGTGAATTTATGCATTTGGCCAAGCTTATTTTCGCTCTAAACTTTATTTATTCTGTAAGTTGTGGGCTTTTACTTTAATTGGAGTCAATTGATTCTTTTTTCTCAATTTTAATTTTTAATCCCTCCATTAAACTTTGATAGTTACATTTGTTTATCCATTTAGATGAACTTTGGCATTTTTTTTTTCAAATCCAGTCACTTCTTTGAATTGTATCAATTAATGCCGTGTACTTATTTTTCTATATCAATTTTAGCCTTCATAGCCTTCCGTCCAATTTTTATTAATGTGGCCATTATATCATAGAAGTGGGGCCTACGAGATGCTATACAAGTGCCCAATTATATTTATATGTGTATTTACAAAAAAAAAAAATAACACCGCTACCCTGAACGACACAGTTTCAAGCTAGGGTGGATTTTTATTTTATTTTTTAAATTTCTATTAACATCAATCACAAACAACAAAAAAGAAACAAATTTGCATCCACTCATCGCTATCAAATGAACTTTTCGGCCACCAAAATGATCGGAACGAAGTGGCAAACGAATCCTCAGACACTGGTGACTATATTTTCGACTTCTTTCATTGATGAACGTTTGTCCTACGTGAATCAAGGCTTCCTTTTCTTTGCAGTTCCACCATCTTCTCCAACTTATTTTCCAGCCAAATTCCAGCAGAAATAGAAAATAGAGTGAAAATTGAGCGACGAGGAGTACGCAATCCAAGTTCAAGAATGAAGACGACGTGTCTCATTGTAAAGAGAGGAAACAATTCAAGAAAGAAGCCATCTCCATTTGCAACCCCTTAGCCGCCACACACTCTACTTATGCTATCTCCTTAAAACACATTGGAGCTTCCTTACTGATTATGCCCAAAGCGTGGTCGGAGACTATGCCTTGTTTGCCACTGCTGCCATAATAGCAACAGAAACACAATGGGAAATATGATTATCTTTGTCTGTTATTGTTACATATGGATTTTTTCTATTTGAAAAATAAAAAATATATTTAAAAACTATTCTTTTTTTTTTTGGTTTATTATATGGGTATTGTATTTAGGTTCTAAATTTTGAGAAGCTTTTCATTCTGGAATTTCAATTTCTTTATGTGGATGTTAAAAAAAAAGAGGACTCAGTATTTATTCTTAAGAATCTTTAATTGAAAGAGGAAGAATATCAACTAAATCTCTCTTTCTAGATCCAAATGGAGCAATGTGGTGGAAGGAGACAAAAAGGTCAAAAACCCGACGATGTGATTTGAGGAAAAAGCTAATAAAGTACAACAGGTGGAGGAGGATGGATCCTGTAATGGTGGTGCGATGCTAGTCCCAATATCGACAGTGGAGAAGAAAGTAGTGAAAAAGACTTTTGCTTTTTTCTTTTTTCTAATTTTTTATATTTGAGGTTGCTTAACCAACCTAATTTAGCACTTGTGGGACATATTCATCAAGGTTAACAGACACATCAGTTTAATTTGAACGGATTGTTAACGGAGACTAAAATTGATACAAATTAATTAGTACGTGGTATCATTGATAAAATTAAAAAAACTGACCAGATATGGTAAAAATGTTAAACTTCAGTTACATTAATTGGAGTCAACTGATTTCATTCTAACAATTTTAATTTTTAATCCCCCCATTAAAATTTGTCAATTACATTTTTTTTATCCATTTAAATGACACTTTTAAAAAATCCATGTAATTTAATTATTTTATTCCACCTTTGGTTCAATTAGACGAGCATTAATTAAAGGGCACTTTAGTCGATTACCATTATTTTCTTAAGAGTTAGAAAAGGCAAAAACTTTCAAATTTAATGGAACGGATATACTATTTTTATTCAATTAAGGACAAAATCTAATGGAAATACATGGAACTAGTGTTGTGCATCAATTAAATTAATCTCCAAACAAAACCAAATTAAAATATAGATAATTGAAACTGCACCGAATAACATATATAATCGGTTTTTGTTCATTTTTTTCAACTATGTTTAACCAATTTAGGGCATAAGGTAAAATTGGTTAGATAATATATAAAACTGAAACTAATTTAAAATCGATTACCTTTCCTTGTTAAAACTTAAATGTCCTTTTGAAAAACCAAACTAAACCGTCATTTTTTATTAAGATTTCATGGACAAAGGGGATAAGAAAAGCGATGGGAGCCGGGAATTAAGTAGCGGAAACAATCCAAGATCGAAACAACTGTGAAAGCAAACCAACCACACAAATTACACAAGAACTGACCTTTTGTAGCGCAGAATCGCTCATCAGAGTTCTTTCCAGAATTCTTCAAGTCGCCCTATAGTCTTTTATTGTGTGACCTTAATTGATGCTATGAATCATATTTTTCTGATTGGACAGAAAAATACAGTATGTCCGTTTCTCGAGAGTTTACTGCTTTTTTCTCTGAATACCTTGTTATCTCAAAATAATGCGTATTTAAAAGAAAACCAATAACCTCTCTTATCCGCGTGGAAAGCAAACGATAAGATTAATCATTTTGTTGCCTACAAGGTTGATATTTTAAATAAAATAAAATATTTCTTTTTTAATTAAAAATAATAAATAAAATTTTAATTAAAAAATTAATCTATTAATTATTTAAAATACATAATCCACGTACGGTCCAAATAATTAACGCACAACAGAGACCGCATGAATAAATTAATAAGACTACAAACAATAATAAGAATCCATACAGGACTAGTATATTCTTATTATAATTAATCATAAATTATTCCACTAAAAATTCATAATTGAACTCCTTATTAATTTAACTTTCCATAACATAATAGTTTATCATGTAAAGATTACATATGCTTGCCAAATAAAATAAATCACTGACTATTTATTTAAATAACAATTTTAATCTTTAAGATTATTGCTTAACTTATTTCATGTGTTGGATTAAAAATCCACCTACAAGGTTTACACAATGAAACCTTATAAATTTACTTAAAGTGCATCATCATTCTCCAAACCGAGACATGGATTCTATCATTAATTGATATTTCACAAATATAAGTTGTTTTGCCCAATTCATCGAGAATTATTGTCCTGATAAATGAAACTCACTCTTTAATGAATTAAAGCACAAAGCAATGTATATTTGCTCATATTAATTAAACCAAGATTAAGAACATAAATCTTATTTCCTAATGTCCGAGAGTATATGTTTTAAAAGTCAGTATAAAACAACCATTCTCTACTTGGTCCAGTTAGGTACATACAAAATGTACTAACACTTCTATTATAAAATATGCTGAAAATTTTATTCATTTAAAGCAAATCTCCAATTAAATACATAGAAATAATTATTTAAAGAAATAACACCAAAAACATACTATTACATTTGCATGGTTACTAGTATATCTCTATCAATCTTCCACTTAGACTCATAAACATGTATCTATTATGTTAACTCCCATTCCCTCTACATGACTATCAAAAGTCTTTGCTGGTAAGCTCTCTGTAAAAGGATAAGCTAGATTGTTTTCCGATGCAATCTCTGTCACCACCATATCACCCCTTTGAACTATGTCTCGTATCAAGTGATACTTTCACTCAATGTGTTCTGCCCTTTTATGGCTCCATGGCTCCTTTGAGTTTGCAATTGCCCCGCCATTATCACAATAAAGTGCAATAGGCAATTGAATTGATGGAACCACACCTAGACCCATTAGGAATTTCTTAAGCCATACTGCTTCTTTGGTTGCCCAGAGGCTGCCACATATTCAACTTCCATGGTGGAGTCAACAACACAAGTTTGCTTGATCCTCCTCCAACTTATGGCTCCACCTCCCAGGACAAACACATTTCCTGAGGTAGATTTCCGGGAGTCCTTATCAGACTGAAAGTCTGAATCTGTACACCCAATAGGCACAAGATCTCCTAACTGGTAGACCAACATATAATATCTAGTCCTTTTTAAGTACTTGATTATATGTTTAACTGCTGTCCAATGTTCTCGCCCAACGTTAGACTGAAATCTGCTAACCATGCCAACAACAAAGTAGATATCAGGTCTAGTGCACAACATTGCATATATGAGACTTCCTACTGCCCAAGCATAAGGAACTGCCTTCATGCTCTCTATTTCTTCAGGAGTCTTAGGACACTGATCTTTAGATAGAGTGATTCCATGTCTGAAAGGCAAAAAACCCTTCTTAGAATCTTGCATGTTGAAACGAGCAAGAATGGTATCAATATAAAGTGCTTGAGATAAGCCAACCATTCTCTTCTCGATCTCGCATAAGCTTGATCCCAAGAATATAGGCAGCTTCTCCCAAAATCCTTCATATCAAACCGCTTAGACAGCCAGTCTTTGATAGAAGTCAACACACCTACACAATTTCACATAAGCAGAATATCATCCACATATAATACTAGAAACACAACCTTCTTACCATTTCATTTCTTATACACATAAGACTCGTCATGACACTGTTCAAAACCAAGGTTTTGATCAACTGGTCAAAACAAGTATTCTAAGACCTAGATGCCTATTTAAGTCCATAAATAGACCTATTTAAGTAACAAAGTAAATTTTTCTGGCCATTAGATATGAAATCCTCTAGCTGCTTCATATAGATGCATTCATCAAGCTTCCATTTAGGAAAGCTATCTTGACATCCATTTGCCAAATTTTATAGTTGAAATGAGCTACAATGGATAGAAGAGTTCTAATAGACTTAAGCATATCTACTGGCGAAAAGGTTTCCTCATAATTGATCCCTTCTTTATGAGTATACCTTTTTGCAACAAGTCTTGCCTTATAAATTTCCACTTTACCATCTACACCCCTCTTTTTCTTATAGATCCACTTAAATCTGATGGGTTTAACCCCTTCAGGTGGTTGTACAAGTTCCCATACTTGATTAGAGTACATGGACTCCATCTCATATTTCATAGCTATAAGCCAGTTATCAGCATCTTTATCTTGTAGTGCATCATCGTAACATACTAGTTTGGTATTCACTTCTTCAGGGACCCTATCAAAAGCTTCTCTTAGAAGTGTTACTGAATCGGCTAATTCTCCCACTACGATGAGGTAATACTAGATCAACCATACCGTCATCTTGCTCTAGCTATAAAGCCAACAAATCTATGACTGGTGCAACAATATCCTAGTCAGGTTCCTAAGCCTCCTCAAAATTTTCTTCAATACCAGTAGGTAATAAAATGTCAATGGGTTCCACTTGTTATTAGGGCTCAGACTACCTACTAGCGTGGCTATTCAATGAAAAGGAAGGAGCAAGAGGGCTCACTTTCTTGAGTACTCCTCAAGCGGTTATTCAAGTATAGAAGTTAAGAGATCAAAGGAGCTAGTGATGGGGCAGTGGTTCAGTGGATTGTTTGGTAACTAACTATGGAACTTGTAAAAGGAGCAGTGAAATAACATAGAAAGCTGGCCAACTTTCTCGACGAATTCAACCATTATTTGGAGGGAAAAAGATAGCTTAATTAAAGGACAACTGATAAGATCCATGGATCCTTATAAAGAGTTCTATAGCAGGATAGAGATATAATGAACCAAGTGAACTTATATAAATTGCTAGACCGTCAATCCAAATGAGTTTGACACATTAGTTTAAGAAGAAGGGGATGAAAATAACAAGAGTTTAGAGGGACAAGGGGACATGAGAGAAATATAATTAAATTGGGGTGTTTGAAAAGAAAGGGGGATACAAAGTGTCTTGAACACAAAAGTCTCACTTTGGAACACTTTCTAGAATAGATGGTCTTTGACTTTGGAGGTCTTTCATGATCTTACCCCCAAGTATGGCTTTGGATCAATCGATTGTTATTAAAGGTCGGTGTCCTCTTGTGTTAAAAATATGCCACCATTTTTATGGATTGGTGTTTGATCTATCGTGTAGGCATTGATTGGCTTAGAATGACCACTATCCTTTTGAGTTTAAAGGATACTTTTATGAGTTGGTCACTTTTCTACTGGATAAGCACTCATTGACCCAAAATTCCATTATCCTTTTGAGTTGAGAAGATATTTTCATAAGCTGGCCATTGGTCAGCTGCACAGGCATTGATTGATCCAAAATCGCCGTTATCCTCTTAAGTTAAGAGGATATCTTCATGCATTGACCACTTTTCGATTGTGTAGGCACTAACTGACCTAAAATGACAGCTACCCTCTTGAGTTGAGAGAATATAATTACGAGTTGGCTGCTTTTAACTAGTACTATCAATACGGGCTGTCTGGCCTGGCCCAGCTCGGCTTGTGCGGACTCGATCCCAAAGTGAGCTGAGCTAAAAAAGCTCGTTAAAAAATGGGCTTTTAATATTTAGGCTCAGCCAGGCTCGCAGACGGGCACGACATGTCCATTTTTTTTTTATTTGAATTTAGACTTAAAAAAAACTAAGTAAATTCATGCTATTAAAAGCCTCATATTATACCAACAATAATCAACAAATGAAGAATGACACTATAATCAACAAATAGATTTCAACTCCCTATTATTTGTTTTCTGTTCTTATGTCAATCCAACCATACGCTGTAATTACCATGCAACAGATATTGGTTGAAATTAATATAAAATAATAATAAAAATCATAGCTTTAACAACTTTCACAATTTAAAACCCTCAAATAAAAAGAAAAACAACTTAAGATATAATTAAATTAAAATCTAAACAAAACCTATTAAAATCATCCAAATAACGAAATAAACTTAATAAAAACTATTCAAAATAAGAAAATATCATTCAATATCATCTTCCTTCAAATCAACAACATTTGAATCTTATTTGGAAATTGATGCATCTTCTCCATCTACTCTTTTGTTATCTTTGACGTCTTGATCTTCATATAAAAAAAATTGATAAATAACATGCATAAACATAAGTGATAAATTAAAATAAAATTGTTTACAAAGTACTACTTACCCTCGAGAGCATAACCAAGCAACCAATTACGTGCACAAATCAAAGCTTGCATGTTTTTAGGAAGTAAACAACTCCGTTACTTGTTTAGAACTCTAGCAACAATTCTAAATGCAAACTCTGAAGCCACCATGGTGATTGGAATGCTTAAAACGTCATAAGCCATATGGGACAAGTCAGAAAATCTTGTCTTATTCTCCTTCCACCAGTTCAAAACATCCAAATTTTAAAAATCTCTCCAATCAAGTCGTAATTCATCCAAGTATTTCTCTAATTGAGATTTCTCAGACTGAGAATGACTGAGGCAGCTAATATCTATGAAATCCTCTTCAAAAAATCCAAAATTATTCAAATAATAATACAAATATATAAAATAATTATTTGATCATTGCATAAAACGAAGACAAAAATTAGAAAGGAATTACATATACAAAGACAAAAATTAAAAAGGAATTAGAAACTTACTGCAGCTGGTGTGGATCCAAATCCAAATCCTATGGAGCTCACTGGACCACTATTAGGCCTCACTGAATTTGAAGGATTAGATTATGAAGAAATATTTGGTGACTTCTTGACATATTCATTAAAGAGTAATGACAAATTGCTCTTAACTTTTTCAATCTTACTTGGAGTACCAACTGGATCAACTTCTGTAAAATAATACTCCACCAATGTAAGCTTCATACGAGGATCAAGTACAGCTCCAAGTGAAAGAATTTCACTGTAGTCTTCCTAATACTTGTCAAACTTGGCTCTCATACTCTAATCATTCTTTTAATTACTTCATCTTCACTATTTCTTTATTAAAAGAGACTCAATCTTCCAAATTTGATGAAAATACAAGTGTGAAGTTGGGTAACTAGAACCTGAGATTAAAGTAGTAATGGTATAGAAAGGTAGCAACAATTTACAAATCTTTTCTCCTCTTTCCTACTCTTGATCCGAAGGACACCACTTATAGTTAGTATCATACACCTTCAGATAGTTAAATGCATGCCTATATTTCAAAGCACTTTGGAGCATCAAATAAGTGGAATTCCACCTAGTGGGTACATCCATACATAAGTGCACTCCACCTTCAATACCATCCCGTTTGACATACTCTCTAAAATTCTTCTACCTTTGGGCCATTTCACATATTTCACACTCTCTAATTTTGTGTAATGCATATTTTACGGTATGCAAGCCATCTTGAACAATTAGATTAAGAACATGTGCACAACAACGCACATGAAAAATTTTTCCACCACATGGCAAACCATAAAAAGTTGAAAGTGTATCTCTTAACCTATCTTGCATATTGTCATTAGCAGATGCATTGTCTAAAGTGATTGAACATATCTTATGCTCTATAGCCCACTCACTAAAAATATTAAAAAATTTTTGTAACAGCTCAAATCCAGTGTGTGGAGGAAAAGCAGAAAAGGCTAAGATCTTGCCATTCAACTTCCATTCATTATCAACAAAGTGAATAGTCACATAAATATAACCCTCAATGGTGCAAGCAGTCCAAACATTAGCAGTAAGATATATTCTACTAGAAATATTTTCTAGAACCTCTTTTAATTTATTTCTTTGTTCCTTATAAAATTTCCAAACATCAGCTGCAACGGTTGTCTTAGTAACAAATTTGACATCTAAATTGAGATATTTCAAGACTTCCCTAACCCCTTCATACTCAACAAATCAAAAAGGAAGATCACGTTTAATGATTGCCATAGCCAATTTCTCATGTAAAAAATCTTTTGGAAAATCATTCTACTTCTAAGTTTCCAGCTTGGTTAATAATCATATTCCCCATATCATGATATTTGGCTTTAATTATTTTACAAGTTGAAGCACGATGAGAAAGAGTAGACGTCCCATACTTTGACCCTTCCCCAACTAATTCAACCCCCAAGTATTACATTTTGCTCTAGGTTTTCCATCTTTATCTAACCCTACAGTAGTGAAATAAGTCCACACATCCGAAGTTCGCTTATGTTTTTTATTAGGGGGTTTACTCTCATCACCTAAGTCTATCTTGCGACTTTGTATTTCGCTTTGTTCTTCAAGAAGATTTGTTTCATTAAAAGAATGCTTCAAGATGCCTTTTACAAAAAAATGATATATTAATTCTTACTGAACATATCTAATTAATTAAATTATTTTAAAATAAAAAATTAGTGGTTACAACCTTGCATAAAAGAAATATATGATTGAGAGAGAGAGAGAGAGAGAGAGCATAAAATATTGACTTAATAATTAAAAGAACTATAAATTTTATGACTTGTTACAATTGCACATTAAATTTTTTTGACAAATGTACGTTAAACAAAGCTTAAAGATTGATAAAAAAAAGGTTCAAATGCACCTAATTCAAAGTTTGAGAGTATTTTGGACCCTAAAATGACTAATCCATTTATAATTTATAATCTCTTTCATGGAATAGTGAAACAATAACTGATAAAGAATTAAATTTATAATGCCTTTTCTTTTGAAATATTTTTGAAAAAACAAAGTTCAATTTTTGGTTCTGGAAATTTCAACTGAATTTATATTTTTTAGATTTTTTTGTTTGTATTTGAATTCATGATAATGGATTTGAAAATTGCAAAATTGTAGGTTTCATTGCATTAGAAATTTAGAAATATTCAGCAAATTCTACAAATCCAAATCTATGAATTGAAATAGCAATTCCAGTTTCTTGGATCCTAAACTCCAAAGTTTGATGCATTGCAGACTTGATAGTCTTTTGCTTAATTATAATAAAATTGAAGCATGCATTTTTTTTTTTTTTTTGGTGTGTCTCAGGAAGGAAAAACGATGCATTTTGAAAAAAAAGAGAATGGCCGAAAGCATCAAAGTAACCTTCTTCCATGGTAAACAATTTGGCCTCACTCAAACATGTAAGAATTCAAAGATTGATCAATGTTTTTTTTTTAACTTGATCGCTCAAACATGAACTGCAGGAGAGGCATGAATTGGCCAGATACACAAATCCAAGCATTCCTTAAAACAACTAAGTATAAACTGCAGGAGTCTTTTTTCTAACATTTACAGCAAAGAAGTTTGCCATACAATTTAAGATGCCCAAAAGGAACCCCAAGATTGATCAAAACCAAGTACACAAGAACAGTATCTAAGAACCCTAACTTTCAATTCACTAATTTCTAGTTTTCTAGTAACAAACCATTTGCAAATAAACAATGAAACACATATAATACATGAAAAATATGATCAAATGCCTTATCCAAGAAGAAGATTAAAATAAAAAGGAGAGTTTAATTCCCTTGGAATTGGAAGTTGCACCAACAATAACAAAGAAAGAGTCAGGGACTGATCGAAGAGAGAAAGGAGAGGCCCTAGCGCATCGTGAAGACAAGAAATACTGAAATAGGATCGGCTATCGATTCTCGATTGAGATTGACTATGTCAGATTGATTTTGTGAGATTGAGAGAAAGAAAGAAAAGTATCTACGTTTTTGTGTTGTGTGTGCGTCGTGCGGCTACACAAATGCTCAGTGCATCAGGTTTTTTTTTTCTTAATTTTAAAATGATGTCGTTTCAGTATTTCTAAAGTGGATAGTCCACGGACTTGTCCGATCTAGTCCGTGCGGGCTTACTCTCAAAACGGGCTGGGTAAAAGAAGCCCATTTTGAAAATAGGCTTCAATTCTCTTGTTTAGATAAAAAAAAAAAAAAAAAAAAGGGAGATCCTAAGCTGTCTGCGGGCTCGAGCCCATTTTGACAGTACTACTTTTGACCACGTGGGCAATAGTCTGCCTAAAAGGACCGCTATCCTCTTAAGCTAAGGGGAGACCTCCATAAGTTGGTCGCTTTGTGACCATGTGAGCACTAACCGACCTAAAATGGCTACTATCCTCTTGATTTGAGAGGATATCATTACATGTAGGTCACTTTTCGATTGCGTAGGCAATGGTCGATCTAAAACAGCCGCTATCCTCTTGAGCTTAGAGGATGCTTCCATGTGTCGGTCACTTTTCAACTGCGTGGATATTGGTCGACCTAAAATATCCTTTTGAGCTGAGAGGATGCCTCTATGAGTCGACTACTTTTCAATAGCATAGCCACTGATTGTCTTAAAATGCCTGCGCTATCCTCTTAATCTGAACGGAGACCATCTTGCCCTCTTGAACCAATTAGCCAATTAGGTCAGCCGCTCACAAAATGGACTAAAGCAGTAGAATTTCAGCCAATTTTGATCGCATCACTATAAATTGCCCATCTTTCTCTTGTAACCTTCAATTGGCCAATATTTTCACTCACTTCAGTAACAGCATTTTGTGGGTCCTATTGACTTGCCAAATGATATTCCATTAGTCGCTGAAAAGCTAGCTTAAATAGCATATCATAATTCGGCTAGTAGGTTGACATTAATCCTACTATAATGATCCTTGTCAAAAAAATACGCATCCCACTTACGTGCGAAAATCTTTTTGGGAAAAACAACCACTTAGTTAAATGACCACCCGTAAGATCTGAGGGTCCTTGTAAACACATTCCAAAGTAACAAGATTGGAGTTTAATGAAATAAGTGCATATAGGTCGTTAATTGTAAACACATTCCAAAGTAACAAGATTGGAGTTTAATGAAATAAGTGCATATAGGTCGTTAAACCATCAAGCCAAATAGGTTGAATACATTAGTCCAAAAAGAAGGGATGAGAATAACAAGAGTTCAGGAGGGGAAAAACAATTGAACGCAAAAGAAATTGGGGGTTGGAAAAAAAAGGGGATATAAGGTGCCTTGAACATAAAAGTGATTTGATTTGTTGTATTGATTTGATCATTTACAAAGAATATGAGGAGGCTATTTACAGGCACAACTTAACTCGCCTACCACACAAAGCAAACTTGGCTTGCAAGCCAAACACAATAATGAGAATTTCCTAGAATAATGTACTTAGAGCCCAAATTAATATAGACCTTGTATTTTTTGAGTGTTAACATAAATCAAACTCTCTGACAAGCAATCAATTTAATTTTTAAAAAATTGTCTTTATTTTTTTTTCCCAAAGTTCTATTAATTTACTTTTCCTATAATTACAAGCTATCTTTCAATATAAATAATCAGAATTCTCTTTCACAATTCATTTGCTCAAATTTACTTTAATTTCATAATTGGTGAAATGTATATCTATAGATCCAATCCGCAGTCTCAAAGTTAGATTAAATGTGCATTTAATTTTTAAATTGGTTTACTACACACGCCCATAAATTTCAATTCAAATTGTTAGTCAAGTAGCTGATATTATTTTTGCATCAACAGAAATTCAATTAACTTTCTTGGATACTTTAAATTTTAAAAGGAAAGCTAACATATAAGCTTTTTTTTTTTTTAAATCCAAATCTCTAGTAATATTTAGACTAATTTTTGGATTTCTATGTTTGTTTCACTCCCTCAAATATCAAACTTTTAAAAAATAATAAATAAATCTCAAATTGTGAATTCCTTCTCAAATTGTGAATTCCTTAAGAAACTACAATGCCTTCTAGTGAATAAAAAAAGAAAATTTAGCTAGAACTATTAATCCTAAAAGGCAACAAAAAAACGTATGAAATAATTTAACAAAATTAAACATATAGTAGTTTAGAGACTAATAGTGAAAGAATGTTTTTTTATTGACTTTTCTATTAAGAAAGAGAGATTAAAAGAATGTTTATTTATTTTTTTAATAATTATTTATGCTTTTCTTTTTGGAAGTTATAATTATTCTTATGTTTAATTTTCATTTTGTGATTTTATTAAAATTTTAATTACTTATTATATTTTAAATTTTATTTTATTCAACTTTATTCATTTTAATTTGTTATCATTTTTTATTAAAAAAGAAAATGAAAAAAAAAATGTCCATATAAGATTCTAATCCTAAACTCAAAAGCCCATATATGCCACTCCAAAAGCCTAAATCTACATATGACTACTTAAATGCTCATAGGCTAATATCTTATATGGAAATAAAAAGGGATAATAATATATTTAGTATCTTAACTTTTCGATTTTTTTTATTTTGGTGTCAAAATAGAAAACACTAATGATTGATTGTTTGAATTTTTAAAATTTTATAATTGAATCTCTCGCACTGTTATGGCTAACCAGGAGTATGATTGTGCAATTCTTGATAAGTGGCCACTAAAAAGAGCTCCAAAATTGTCATATAATTCAAATATGATATGGACATGCTTAAAATGACATTTTTAACCCCTATTTATTTTTGCCCAACACTCCTATATTTACCCTATCGATCAAATCCCAAGCCAGCCTCAACAATCAAATACCTATACTCAGATGGACTGGAAAAATCATAGAGGCAAAGCTTCTCCCTAGAAACGCATATCTCAAATGGACTCTGAAACATGGGTCTTGAGTAAATGCTCGAATTGCACACGGCGTTACAGCAGCTACCATGGCCCCTTTTTTTTTTTTTTTTTTTCTTTTTTTTTCTTTTTCCTTCCTTACCTTTCTTGCAAAGATAATTGAGACGAGGCAGAGCGACGGAGGCTTAGGAAGCTGGCATTTATCATAGAGAAAGAGAGAGAGAGACGGCCAGTGTCCAGTTAACTGGAAAAAGGTAGTCTTTAGTCGACATTACATCTCCCAGACTCCCACCCACCACAGTCTCCACGTGATAGATTTTTTTGAGTTTGTTCTATTATAGCATTAAGCTAAATAATCACATGCAACTAACTAGAAAAGATGAGTTTTATTATTTATTATCCATTGGCGTGGAGCTTGAAAGTATCTGAATATATATATATTGTTCCATTAACAGTAAATTGACAATTTTATCATAAAAATTCTCCAAAAAAGACAACTATATCATAAAATAGAAACCAGACCACTAACAAGTATATGTTAAGGATTCATTATATCAAGTTTGATAGTTCATAGTCAGACTTGGGATTACCAAGAGCTAAACGAGAGTTTGGTTTAGTTTCAACTACAACAGAGAAACAGAGATCCTAATAAAATATAATACTGATTCCTACCTTGAAAGCTCTATGGCTTCATGTATAATGATCAATCTTTCCATAGGAAGACTTCTCACATGATCGGCTGGTAGGTTAATTGCATGTCCTAGTTGTCTTTCTTTTCTTTTACAGTTTCTTACTACAATGTAATCTCACTTGCTTAACGTCCTCTCTTAACAACACCCAACTACTTATAAGAGATTTAATCCCAAATCAAGTTTAAATAAACCACAATACTTCCAAAACAGGATTGATTTAATATGATAAAGATCCTTGATTTGCTCTACAACTACCGGTTTTCAGCTCCTTATTAAAACCAAAACCAAAACCATTCCCTTCACTTTTCATCCATGGTTAAACAATATGTTTTGGGCTAAGGAGGAAAACAAGAATACCCAAAAACTCATCCAAAATCCAGAAGACCCAAAATGCATTTTACTATACAATTAAATTATCCATACTCGATGATAATATATTGAGGATCTAATACAATACCATCGTGGAGGAGGTGTCAATGGTTAAAAAATCAACAATCCAAATTTCTCTTATTCAAAACTCCTCTCTTTGCCTCTACAAAGCTCAATCGACCGTGAAACATAGGTTAGTTGTCTCCTTATAAGATTGTAGCAATGATCTCAACTAAATACCATGTTTTCCCTTCTTCGATTGACTTCTATCTTCACTTTCCTTATTATATCCCTCTCTCTCTCTCACACACACAGCTTTTGCTAAGAATTATAGAGGTTTAAAGAAGCTCTTGTGTGATTGGCACTAATAAATATGAGTCTTTTAGCTTGATTCTTCGAATTGTTCAGATCAGTCTTTTAACATCCATAGAGAGAAGATTTAGGATTCCTAGAAAGAGAAAGGGAGAAGATTTAGATCATTGCGTTAAATGAGGGGTAGAAAGGGAAATCATGTAAGAGTACAAGTAGAATCCATGTGTATTGATGATGTGGACAAAAAAAATACATCGATGGCGCCGACACATTAAAAATAGACTCATAAATGTCCAATTGCTGTCAACACATTAAAAATAGACCCACAAATGTCCCGACCGTCCAAATCCGAATGAGATATTTAATTGTAAATTTTAAAAAATTTAAACACTATTTAGACACTAAATATTTCAAAATAGAAAAAAAATTGAAAATTGAGACGCTAAAAATAATATTATCTCTTCTATGTTATGAACGACAGCCACAATGTCTATCGTTTCTCTCCTCTAATGTCTAATACTCAAAAAGCTTATGGAAACTCAGACAAGAAGAAGAAAATAGCAAAGAATAATAATAACAGGTATAAAACAGTGTTCAAAATCTGCAATACAGAAAGAATTGAGGATCCAACAACATATCACAAAGCCATCCAAACAAAAAGTATATAACCCATGAAGCTTACGGGTCACCAAATCTAGTATGAAATTTATATTGAGTTGGATAAATTATCAATGGAGAATTGAAGATATTTGCATTTGGAAGTGGTCAGGTGTAGAGAGGCTATTACTCAAACTGTGTCCAAAAGCCTGGCCAGGAACTTGGTTTTTTCCGATTCTACCAGTTCCCAGGTTTATTCAAATTTTCTCGGTTCATTTTGGTTTTTTGACCCACCGAGTTTTAATGTTAAACAAGACCAAACCAATTATTGGTTCACAGTTTAAACGGTTCAATTGATCAGTCTAGTCCAATTTTGAAAACATTGCTTAAATGTGCTAAACTGAAGAGAGAATCGGTATATTGCAGTAACACTTTGATTTGGGAAAAAACTAATAAAAAAAAAAAGATATTATCATCATTTGCTTCTGAATGGTGATTTTTTACATTGTGAATGCCAAATTTTCTTTCCAAAACGGGAAGAATCCAAATTGGTGGGCCTAAGAGAAAATACCCAATATTTTCCTTTACATTTTTCCACCGTATTTCTAAACAAAGGATTCTTATTTTCCTTCCAAATTTTATCTCCATATTCTCTTTCCTCCCAAAAAATCATCCCATCCAAACAGGCGGTAAGAGAAATTGATTTAAAAGAAATGGATGATGACCAAAAATTGAAAAAAAATGGAAAATAAAAACAGGTGACTAATTCTAGCCATCATCATCCTGTAAAATACCGCCTAAAGAAAATCTTATTAGGATTCATTTGAAAAAACTCATGTCATTTCTATGAATTCAATTCTAATATAAGAATTTTTCCAAATACCATATAAATAAATAATAAATTCAATTTATTTTATATTCTTTATTATCCTTATTTATTTTAAAGCAACTGATAATATTAAAAATTTAGAAGATTATAGTGTACATTACAAGGATATTCTTATAATTTGACAACACATTACAATTAAATTAAGTTCTTGCATGTACAATTTAAAATGACATAAATTCTAAAATTTCAAATTATTTTTTTTATATGAAATATCTCATTTCCAAATATGAGGATTGACAAAATAGAACGAATTAATTTGAATTACTGTACAATTTGGCTTTACAAATAGGATAGAACCAGGAGAAAGAAATGGAGCATCAGAATTGGTCTATGCCATTGCCATTACCATGGTACTAATAACAAAAATGTAATCATCAATTTACACTGCTTAAAAGGCATTCATGAGTCACCTTTTTATAAGTCTCAGTACTCCATTACTTAAAGAGAGAATATACTTCACCAGCTAGTGTTTAGAAGTTGGAGCAGAGATCTGCATTAATTAAGAAAAGAAAAAAATTATTAACAAAGCTATCTTCATCTCTAGGGAATTGGATAAATGAAAAGTTGCTGATCTTTGTAAATAAAATATTCTACTACCACTCACTGCATAATCCTCACATGTTGATTCTTTTCTTTAGTAAACTCGTTTCATAGTACTAAAAATGGGTAGCTCTCAGGGTAGAATCAGAAACAACAAAACTGAAAGTTTACAAACTACAACTACTAAGTTATAAGAAGATACTATGTGAAAGCAAGATTAAATCCAATATCTGATTCTTGATTGGCCGAACAAATCATTGGTACCTATCAGTACTGAAATAAAGACATCAAAAGTATTGCATGTGAAGATACTTACCAAGAAAATTTCTTGTTGAATGGCTAAGTAGATGGAATCCCAAAACGGCTTTGGAGGTTGCCGATTGCTTTGTCACATGATCTTGCAAGTTCAGGAATGGTAGTTTTGCACACTGAACAAGGTTAACCACATTTTAAGGAATGATAACAGTACGTAGCTCACTTTTTTTAGCGACCTTTTTAATCAGCTTGCATGCAAATTTCCCCCTCAACCATGCATAGATAATAATCCTGACTTGATGCTACTCTATAGCATTATTGCTAGATTTAAGTTTCGTCCTGCGACTACAGGAAAGTATCTCATGTTCATAGGTCTGATGAATTGCGAAGAAATAAAATATCATACTCATGTATGAAAGTGAAGGACTATGTTGAGAGGAAATGAGTTAACTGAGTTCAGCTCAAATTGGTGTTGACTTGTTATGTTATTCAAGAAAGAGTTTAGTGTTCAGTTATGGATGTTAATTCCAAATCCAAAGTCCTGGATTCTGAATTACATATATCTTATCACGCTGAATTGAAAATCATAAATATATTATACAAACGTACAACGGGATGAAGTGGCTCGTGCATCTGCCAAAAGCTCTTCATATGATTCCTGAGAGCAAGAAATCAAATTAACACTTGGAATAGCAAAAGTAACACACCAAAATCAGTTTCTTTGAACTGTCCAAGTACAATCAAAAGCTTTCTCACCTTCATTGCCTCACAACTTTCATTAATCTGTTCAGACATCTCCTTAAAATCGTTCTCTGCTTCATCCATCACCTGCTGGCATGTTTGGGACTGGATCTAAATCACAAAAATAGACATTGTTGTACTAGTTTCAAAGTAAATAAGAAATATAAGATTTTTTGAAAATCATTAGTAATCTAGATATTCAATTTACTCATAATATTTGCGGTTCCTTTATTTATTTAATTGATTTTTGTGCAGCAACCATATAAATATCTTCTACTGAAAAAGGAATAAGAGTGTAAAGAGTTTGGCACTCTCAATAAATGATATCAAAATAGGTCTCATAAGATTAGGTTTAAGAACCCATTGGTCAAAGAACAAAATCACTTTGATCAATATTCACCAAGTGTGGTGTGGGAGAGCTACGCTAAGAGATCAACACATGAAAAGCTCAAGGATATGGCTACACTTACACATATTGAATTGAAGCATATGCATGCAGAACCCAATTTTAAGGCTACTTACATGAAAATCCAACCCTTGCACTAGAAAAGATAAATAGAATAATGAAAGCATCAAAACACGTTAATTATAAAAGAAATTCAAGAATTTAAGCTAAATCAAAATTCAATACACTATGAAGGGCATTCATCTTATTAAATTCTCTCTTTTCTTCATCCGGAATCAAATCTATAACCGAAGATTTTAAAGTATCATTGCATAATAAAAATAATATAACAAGCCAGCTAATGTAATTTTAAATATGGTTTTCAAAGATAGAGGTTGTTCTCAGTCTAATTAGCACATTGATTGTATCATTTTAGGAACAGTTTGGCAACTAAACCATAATACATTAACAGATTCTGAATATAACAGAGATAAGGAAAATATTAAAGGCTCTATAACATGAAGAATCGATAGCCAAAAGCCTAGATTGAACATTAGGCAATTCAGTTGTTGGTTGACCAAATCAATATAAGAATCCCTTAATAGTTGTTTTCACATCGATTACAGCAAATTTTTCAGATTTGATAAGGCAGTCAGTGCAGATACAAGGCCAAGCTACTGGTATAGAATTTAAAATTCAAATTGGTTTTATTATTCTCACTCGTAGAGAAGCAAATCGTAAGAACATGAACTAAGACCGTAACGTAGTAACTCAAGTTTGTTTCTAGTAGCCCAAAACACCAGCATATACAAAATACAGAAACTAATGCTAGAGATCGAAGATAATACAAGTACGAATATGATAAATAGACCTGAATTTCAAACATAGTGTTGATTTATTAAATTGCTCAACAGCCAAACAGGATTGAGCGAGAGAGATAGTAAGAAAGACCTTGAAGCGTTTATGGAGGCGAGAGTGAAAGGCTTCGAGGTCTTTGAGAATCTCAGAATGAGAGTGATCAATGAGATTGGACTTGACATGGTGGAGGCGTGAAGAGGACATGTCCTTTAGATCAGAGATGGAGGCTATGGTTTTTGGAGAATCTGCAAGATTAGGTTTCTTCTTCCTGAGAATGGTTGATTTCGGAGTTGGAGGCGAAGACGCGGATGGCATTGGAATTGGCGATTTGCGACTTGCTTTCTTATTCATTTTCGAGTTTGAATTTGTGATTTGCTCTCTCTCTCTCTCTCTCTCTGCTTGTTTGACTGTTTTAGAGGCAAGTGCTTTTATTACGGTATATGTAACGGCGGGAGATTTTTGGATTTGGGGGGCACAGGATTTTTAAGTTTCAATTTTGTGTTTTTTTTTTATACGGACCTATGAAAACTAGGTGATGTGAGAAATTATTATTAGATATAAAGTTTTGTAGGTATTTAAAATAATATAAATATTTTATTTTTATAGAGATTTATCTAATTGGAAGTATATAATTAAAAGAAATAGTAAATTATAATAATTAATTCATCATTGCATAAAATATATTTAAATTCTTTGATATTACACATAATTAAATCCCAACAAAAATAAACAAAATAAAACTAAACTAGGCAAAATATAAAATGAAAAAATAAAACCCGACTCAAACAAAGCAATGAAATACCATAGTTTTTTTTTTTCAACCGGCAATCAGAGAATCTTTTAACAATAGAAAGAAATTTAAAAATTAAAAAAAAAAATAGAATAGTCAACACAAAGGTAATCTTGAACTCTCTATTTATATATAACGATTTATAAATATTTAAATTCTCAATTAGCATAAGAAAAATTAAAAGCTAAAATAATTAATTTCATATCAACCTAATTCTTTAAATTTTAAATTAAAATAAGAAAAATCACATAGATAGCTTTTTCATGATAAATTCGATATGGTCGTATAAACAATAAATTGAATTTAAAAATCTCAAATCGACTTGAAAACATTCAATTTATCATAAGAAGAAAAACTAAATTTGTTTACTAAAAAATTCAAAATTAGAATCAAAAAAATCAAAAGAGAAAAAAAATGAAAAATACTACTCATCAAATTATCTTATTGTTTTTAAACTGCATGAGATTATTCTTGCACATTGATAGGTTATTTAAAATAAAATTTGTATCGAATAATTTACTCAGAAATTAAAAATCATTACCAAACAAACCAAAAATAATGTGTATTTTTGAAACACATGATTTTTTAACATTTTTCAAATTATTAAATTTTTAAACTTACTATATTTGATTTGAAGTTTAGACTATATAAAAATAAAAAATTTGTATTTGTAAATTATAAAAATTTAAAGATTTAGACATTGTATTGTTTTTTTTATCACATATTCGATTTCTACCAAAAAAATAAATAACATATTTGATTTGAATTTAAACACTAATATATATATATATATATATATATATATATATATATATATATATATATATATATATATATATATATATATATAAATTATGAAAATCTGAAAAATATAATTGAAATATGTAAATTTTTTATATTGTCATAATTAAATCAATTTTAAATTCATAAAAATGAAAAGATAATTAATTATTGAAAAGTAAATGACGGGAGAGAAAAAGTAGATAAAAAAAAGAGAAATGCTCAAAAAATTCTAAAAAAAGATAAATCACAATATTCAAATTGTAACACCTACCGCCAATCCCAAAGGATCTAACAGTGGATGCCACATTCAGTGTAACAGCCCAGCCCTAGTGTGATATTGTCCGCTTTGGGTGCCAAACCTGGCCTGAACCCTCACGGTTTTGTTTCTGGGCCAGGGAAACCTCCGCTCTGCCAGCCCAAAACGCGTCACACTAGTTCAAGGTTGCCACCCTTTATGTATAGGACTTCCACCTTGTGCGTAGCCGATGTGGGATTCGCCTAAGGTGTTGTGCCCCAAACCTGGGATGTCACATACACCCCCCCTTAGGGACTCAGCGTCCTCGCTGAGGTTTGCCCCACCACCGGCCAGAGGGACAAGGCTTGGCTCTGATACCAAATTGTAACAGCCCAGCCCTAGTGTGATATTGTCCGCTTTGGGTGCCAAACCTGGCCTGAACCCTCACGGTTTTGTTTCAGGGCTGGCAGAGCGGAGGTTTCCCTGGCCCAGAAACAAAACCGTGAGGGTTCAGGCCAGGTTTGGCACCCAAAGCGGACAATATCACACTAGGGCTGGGCTGTTACAAGGGAAAACCGGTAAATAAACAGAAAAGCACAGAAAGGGAGAATGTTCTTTACATTACCTCCCAAAAGTAGTAGGTCCCGCTGAGTTTAAAATGGCCCCGACTCAGATCACACATGTCATCATACATGCGGCTCAGAATAGCGCCAGCCTAGTCGTACTCCTCAAGATGGGCTAGATTTTCCAAACTCTTCAAGATGGAAGGATTAAACTTCTCTTTCCTGTTGGACCAGAAGGTCGAAGCGAACAGCAGCAACAGGGTGAATCTGGCCACCTAAGTAGCTGTCAGCTCTCCCTGCCTATATTTAGCATAGATGTTGGGGGCCTGGAGGGATAACCAGCATCTGGAAATGCTCAAAATGGGAGTAGTAGAGCCTGGCCCGACAATCTGGGGCAAGTCGATCCCTATCAGCTCAACCATCTGATCAGGAGAGACCTCAGTCCTCCAGTCATTGTACAGCTCAATCGGCCGAATGCCAAAAGGAATCCCGGAGATTACCGAAAAATCAGTGGGGGTCATTGTCATCTCACCCCAAGGGAAATGGAAAGTATTGGTGGTGTCCCACCATCTCTCGGCCAAAGCACTCAGCAATTCTTTGTGGTTGTTCTGACCCACGTCAAAATGCCTCAGGTAGCCCAGATGGGACGGACTAATAATCGCTCCGATTGGCTTGTTATGGTCAAATATCTCGACTGGAATTTCAGCCACAGAGGTCTCACCCACATCCAGTTTAATATGAGGGTCCTAAAAGGTAAAGCAATCTAAGAGTTATTCCTCGGTTCCTTACTAAGGATAATAATATCTTAGTTCTACCCTAGCATGCATACTAATAAAACAGTAAAATGAAAAATATGATAAAAAATAAAAAAAAGAGAAGAGTAAACTTACGTGGGCGTAGATGCCAGTCACGGAAGCGTGGGTGTCTGCGTCCGCTGTAGGGTCGGGGTACAGGGAAATTCCCAAAGACTCCAGGAAATCCTCATCGCTGCTGTGACCCGGAGAAGTCATGATGAGGAAGTTGAGAGAATTTGAGAGAGCTCTTTGATTTGGAGAGTTTAGAATGAAAGAAGAAGAAGAAACTTCAGCTATTTATAAGGAAATAGCCAAAAGGCGGGTTTTCTGGACGCGTCCGATTTTTGCCTTCAAAATTTATTTTTCAGACAACCACCGACGCCCATAAATCCCTTTTATGGTTGCCGGTGGGGGGCAACTGTGAATACTCAAATTTTGAGGCTCAAAAAGCCTGTTTTCCTGGACCGCAAACAGTCTGGCCGGACCGGAGGCCATTTTGGAAATTTACCGGAAGTATGCCAATATCGTACTTGAAACGTCCGAAAAATTGCGAGGATCGCAGAACTGGTCCTGAAATATTTTTTGGAGGTACGGAACTCCCGAAAAGCCTTCGGAACGAAAAACTAGAAAGTGGACAAGCCACGGCGGCGGAGGCCACCGGCAAGGGCAGCGGCTACCGCCGTCCACGGCGGCGACGGCCGCTGGGCAGGGCGGCTGAGGCCGCCGGCCAGCCGCCCTTTACGGCGGTAGCGGCCGCCCTCGCGGCTGCAGCAGCCGCCCTCCAGCCTGGATTTTTCCTATAAATACAGCCCCGGGCACTCAGTTTTACTCACTCAGTCTGTGTTGACGGACGCTCTCTTCTCCCCTACGCTCCTTGCGGTTCTTTTACTGCTTTTCTGCATTTAGTGTAGGCTTTTAGTATTCTGCTGTTGTGATACTTGGTCACTTAATTGAACAAATTTTAATTAATTTTTCCAAAACGAGGAGCTTAATCTGGAATTTTTAAGCTGAAGCTAAGAAGCGGCTGCCGATTAACTCAGGTAATAACTAAACCCTGTCTATTTAATTTTAGCACTTCATGCATATTCTTCTTCTACTCCAATTCTGAATTAAACTGTTGCATAAATGCATTCACGTCATCAACTTGGCAAATAAACTGCCTTAATTAAATATGATTAAGCTTAAATGCCCGGTTAACTAATAATCGTGGTGTTAAAGCCTAAATCCGACAATATTGGCTAAAGTATCTAGTCAATTAATGACTATGGTATAATCGCCTTTATTTCGAACAGTCCAGCTTAAGTCCAATTAATTAATAATTGTGGCTAAATGGCCTTAATTAAACACGTTTTTTTTGGCAATAAATTGCCTATATTGCAATTCAATTGATCACTTTTGGCAAACAAATTGCCTATAAGTAGATTAATCATTTTTAGCGACAAATTGCTTAAATCGAAGCTTCGGCAAAATGCCTTGAATTAATCAATCTTTTGGCTAAAAGCCTTAAATCACTCATTTTGGCGATGATCGCCCAATCAACACTTTTTGGCAAACAAATTGCCTAAATCAACTCATTTTGGCTGAAAGCCTTCAAATAATCAATTTTGGCGAAAATCGCCTAAATCACATCAACTTTTGGCAACAATTGCCTAAATCAATCTTTTTGGCTAAAATCCTTAAATCAACACTTTTGGCAACAAATGCCTAAAACAACAAATCAATCAAACTTTGGCAAAATGCCTAAATAAAATGCACAAAGCATACACACACTCATGCATTAAGCATACCCATTCAAAGTCCTTTAAAAAAGGCCTATCGAACTACGTCGACTTTGATCTTCCATTCAAACGGAAGTACGTAGGCACGTTTGGGATCTAACCCCGAGCGGCAAGTCGAAATCACTTAAACATTTCATTAGTCCAATTACCTTGCAAAGCATTCATTCATTGGTTAGTTAATCAGCATGACATAGTCTCGGGATCCACCTCGGGTTCGCAAACTATGCCTTAAACATTGGGATAATTAATCTAGTAATTAGGTTAATTAAAATTGAAGTCAACTTAGGGTTTTTTCCTAGTTTACCCTAAAATAATTAAACCAGGTGGCGACTCACACATTCACGTGCATTTCTGCCCTTAGTCATATGCATCATATGCCTATTTTCGGGGGAGGGGTACACATATGCATAGTAATTTTTCCGGACTAAAATAATACCAAGGCCCGGACCGATGGTACTATTCACAGACCGGTAAATCACTATTACCGACTCTAAAAGAAAATCAGACTGTTACAGTTCTCCCCCCTTAAAAGAAATTCATCCTCGAATTTTACCTAGTGTAAATAACTGAGGATGTTGCTATTGCATGTCATCTTCTCTCTCCCATGTAGCTTCCTCGGTCTTATGAGTTTTCCAAAGAACCTTTACTAGAGGCATTCTCTTGTTCCTTAATTCTTTAATCTCTCTAGCAAGTATCCTCACCGGTTCCTCCTCATTAGTCAAATCTGGCTCTATGGTAACAGACTCAACTGATATCACATGCGATGGGTCAGATCGATACCTCCTCAACATAGATACGTGGAAGACATTATGTATTCTATCCAGGTCTGGTGGTAAAGCTAGTTTATAGGCCAACGGACCCACACGCTCAATGATCTTATATGGACCGATGAACCTAGGACTAAGCTTACCCTTTCTTCCAAATCTTAATACCTTCTTCCACGGAGATACCTTAAGGAAAACCTTATCACCCACTGCATACTCTATATCCCTCCTCTTCAAGTCTGTATAGGACTTCTGACGCTCTGAAGCTGCTTTCAATCTATCTTTGATAATTCTGACCCTATTCTCTATGTCTCGAATGAAATCTGGACCTATAATCTTGCCCTCACTCAACTCTGACCAAAATAGTGGAGTCCTACATCTCCTACCATATAGTGCTTCGAAGGGAGCCATCTGAATGCTTGACTGATAACTGTTATTGTAGGCAAATTCCGCAAGTCGGATGTACTTCTCCCAACTACCCTTAAACTCAATGATGCAAGCTCTCAGCATATCCTCTAAAATCTGAATAACCCGCTCTGACTGACCATCTGTCTGAGGATGAAAAGCTGTACTGAAATGCAGTCTAGTACCCAAAGCCTCATGTAACTTCTTCCAGAACCTCGAAGTAAATCTCGGGTCTCTATCAGAGATAATGGAAGAAGGAACTCCATGCAATCTCACAATCTCATCAATGTAAAGTTCTGCGTATTGCTCCATCGTATAATTGGTCCTAACTGGAAGAAAATGCGCTGACTTAGTCAATCTGTCAACTATGACCCAAATAGCATCTTTCTTCCTAGGTGTAGTAGGCAACCCAATCACAAAATCCATGGTAATCCTATCCCATTTCCACTCTGGAATAGAGATAGAACCTGATGGGACCTGATGCTCTGCTTTAACCTACTGACAGGTTAAGCATCTCGATACAAAATCCGCAATGTCCCTTTTCATAGCCGGCCACCAATACTGCACTCTTAAATCCCGATACATCTTATTACTACCTGGGTGCATAGAATACGGACTACTGTGGGCCTCCTCTAGGATACTCCTCCTCAAAGTTGAGATCTTAGGTACACAGATCCGACCCCCAAAGTACAAGCAGTCATCTCTAATCTCAAATCTCTTCTTCTTACCCTCTCTGACTAGGCCTTTCCACAAGGTAATAGTCTCATCACCCTGCTGTGCATCTCTAATCTGCTGCAGTAGGCTAGGTTTCACAATAAGCTCCGCTACAAGAGCACCATCTCTAGCCATAGATAAGCATGCATTCATAGCACGAAGAGCAACTAATGCTTTTCTACTGAGTGCATCTGCCACTACATTAGCTCTACCCGGGTGGTAATCAATGGTGAAATCATAGTCCTTAAGTAGCTCTAACCATCTACGCTGCCTCAGGTTAAGCTCTCTCTGCGTAAGTAAATACTTAAGGCTCTTATGATCCGTATACAAGTGGCATTTCTCACCATACAAGTAATGTCTCCAAATCTTCAAGGCAAACACAATAGCTGCTAACTCCAAATCATGGGTAGGGTAGTTCTTCTCATGTGGCTTAAGCTGTCGGGAAGCATAAGCAATCACCTTTCCCTCCTGCATAAGCACACAACCCAAACCATTATGCGAAGCATCACTATAAACATCATATGGTCTGCCTGGAGCTAGCTGTGTCAAAACTGGAGCCTCAGTAAGCATCGCCTTAAGCTTCTCAAAGCTACTCTGGCATCTATCAGTCCACTCAAAACGGACATCCTTACGGAGAAGTCTAGTTAAAGGGGCTGCAATAAGAGAAACCCCCTTGACAAACCTCCTGTAATATCCAGCCAAACCTAAGAAACGGTGAATCTCTGTGACATTCGTAGGTGGCTTCCAATCAAGCACTGCCTCAATCTTCTTCGGGTCCACTCGAATACCCTCTGCAGAAACAACATGCCCTAAGAAAGCAATCTCAGTCAACCAAAATTCACACTTACTGAGCTTGGCATACAACTGTCGGTCTCTCAAGGTCTGCAGAACTATTCGTAGGTGGTGATCATGATCCTCTTTAGTCGGAGAGTACACCAAAATATCATCAATAAAAACCAACCACGAACTGATCCAAATAAGGATGGAAGATCCGGTTCATCAGGTCCATAAACACTGCTGGGGCATTTGTCAACCCAAATGGTATCACTAAAAACTCATAGTGACCATATCGAGTCCTAAAAGCAGTCTTAGGTACATCTGACTCTCTAACTCTCAACTGATGATGTCCTGATCTCAAATCAATCTTCGAAAACATAGTGGCCCCTCTCAATTGATCAAACAAATCGTCTATTCAAGGCAATGGATAACGATTCTTCAGTGTCACCTTATTAAGCTGCCTATAATCAATGCACAATCTCAAAGTACCATCCTTCTTCTTCACAAATGATACTGGAGTGCCCCAAGGAGATACACTAGGTCGAATGAAACCCTTACCGAGCAACTCCTGAATCTGAATCTTTAACTCTCTCAACTCAGTAGGAGCCATCCGGTATGGAGCAATGGATATCGGTGCAGTACCCGACACAACCTCGATACTAAACTCAACCTCTCTCGCAGGAGGCAAACTAGACAAATCCTCGGGAAATACATATGAAAAGTCACACACCGTCGAAATCTCATGGACACTGGGAGATCTCCGCTCAGGCTCAAGTACACAGGCCAAGAACGCCTCACAGCCATGTTGTATCATTCTCCTAGCGGTACTGGCTGAAATAACATTAGAGAGGTAATCCATCCTCTCCCCCACAACTACAATCTCCTCTTCAGACGGAGTCTGAAGCTTAATCCTCTTATGTCTACAATCAACAATGACCCCATGTCTAGACAATCAATCTATACCCAATATCACATCGTACTCTCGAAAAGGTAACTCTATCAAATCAACCAGAAATACATGCTCATGAATGACTAAAGGACAATCTCTATACACCCGATCAACTACTACACTCTGACCCAAAGGGCTAGTAACCTCAACGCTGTGCTCTAATGTATCAGCATGCATACTACCCAGTCTACCCACATGTATGCATATGTATGAATGCGTGGAGCCCGGATCAATCAAAGCAAGTACAAAAGTGTCAAAGATGGAGAAGGTACCTGCAATGACATCCTGCGCATCCCGCTGCTCCCTGGTCCTGATGGCATAAGCCCTCGCCTGTGCTCTAGCCTCTGGTCTCTCCATAGTCTCAGAAACTGGTCTCTCACTCCTAGTACCATATCCCTCACTACGGCCTCTGCCTCTGCCTCTCTGAACATAGGGAGCTGGCCTCCCAACTTGGTGAGCTGGATGAGTCACGGTCATAGGACAATCCCTGATCATATGCTCAGTGGATCCACATCTAAAGCAAGCTCTCGTAGCTCCCCAACACACCCCAACATGTCTCCTGCCACACTGAATGCAAGTTGGTAGACCTGGCCATGCAGCACCTCAGCCACTAGCAACAAATGTAGCCGGAGGAGCTGATCTCGTAAATATACCCCGACCAACTGTCTGGCCCGGTCTGACCCCCATCTGCAGTCCGCCTCTAAATCTCTTGCTACTAGACTGGACCCCTGAAGTCTGTCCAGACGTAGCACTCTATAATCTCTTATACTGACTGCTCTGCTGGGTCCTCTGACCTTTAGCCTATCTCTTATTCCAAATAATCTCAAGCTCTGAAGCAGTCTTCACCAAACAAGCTAATGTGGTGTGGGGCTGGGATGTCAAGTGCATCCTATAATCATCCAGTAACCCCTTCCAGAACCGCTTACACCTATCTGCCTCAGTAGGGACCAACTTTGAAGCATACCTACTCAACTGCAGAAACTCCCGCTCATACTCGGAGACAGTCATCCGTCCTTGCCTAAGCTCAAGGAACTCTACTATCCTCTGATCCGTGTATAGCTCCCCCACATACTTCTCCCGAAACTCAGAGAGAAAGAAATCCCAAGTAACATCCTCGGCTCTTGCTGTCTTAACCATAGACTCCCACCATAGGTAAGCCTCTTCCTTCAGCAAGGAAACAGCACAGATCAATCTATCTGGAGGAGTACACTACATCTGGTCCAAGATCCTCTCTGTAGCTCGGAGTCAGAATTCTGCTATAGAAGGATCATCATCCCGCTGACCCCTAAAATCCTCAACACGATACTTCCTCAATCTCTCTACCGGGAATGGATTGGAACAGGGGCTGGTGCGACTGGAGCCTGGGGAACAGCTCCCGCAGCCTGCCTCAGTGCAGCTACCAACTGTTGTACCAAATCACACTAATTAGGCCCCGCAGACCCGCAGTAGCCTGCCCTACAGCCAAGGCGCGCTCTGCATCGGAACCCAGAATGCCACCAGCGACACCACCGGCTGGCATACCACGCTCTAACATAGCACCCTCTGGAGGGGCATAACTGTCCACCTCCTCATCCGGCAGGTGCTGAGACATCATTAAATACCTACAAAGACCAGCAGATTCGCATGTAACACCCTCCACCCAGTCCCGTGAGACCCAACGACGGATGCCACATTCGGTGCCGGAGACACCATCTTAACTTAACATACAAATCATAAAATAAGATTATGAATTAGAAGTAATTGAGTATTCACTTAGTATATACAACCTCCATAACACAATATTTTATATACATGCCAAAAATCATCATTGACAAAATATCCTTCCCAAAATGGTATATCTACTCTGATGCTACTCCTCTTGTCTTGACAAACATCCTCTGCTCCTAACCTGCACGTGATAAAAATCAACGCGTTGAGTAGAAGACTCAGTGGTGCTAAATAACCAACAATTAAAATAACAAGAATAGCCAAGGCAAGTCTTGCAAGTGCTTTAAATTACTCAATTATATAAATACCGAAATCACATTAATTTAATTCAAACACTTTGAAAGCAATAAGAAGATTATAAATATAAATATGTCTTCATTCTTTTATAGCAAAAATAACATTTCATTCTTAGTTAAGGCTCGTACTAATACAGAATGAACATAAGCAGATTTGATCGTGGCCTATGTTAGCGCCACCCCCATCATACAATCGTGGCCTATGAAAGTGCCACCCCATCACACAATCGTGGCCTATGAAAGCGCCACCCCATCATACAAATAAGCGTGTCCGCCTATTTATAAGGGCTGATAACCCTAGCATATGATCATAGCTTCATATAACCAAATTAATCTCATCATACCACATTTCAATCATGCATAATAGAGCCCAAATCAAAATCATTCTTAATTCATAATACTTCTCATAAAACTTGTCTTATTCTTTAGTCTTTTTAAATTCATAATGTAAGCTTACTGTAGAACATAAGTAACTCATGAAAATTTCTTACTTAAACATAATTACTTAACATAGAAAATTTCTTATCATATGAAATCATACATGTAAGCTTACTTTTGAACTTAAGTGACTCATGAAAATTTCATACTTCAACATAATTACTTAATATAGGAAATTTCTCATAAATTCCTTTTCTTTTAAAACTTTCTTAAAGTCATAATGAAATTTATCATAAGAAACTTCTTATCATATAAAATCATACTTTCCTTATTCAAAATTCAAAGCACATACACCTTAAATACCCATTTTTTTTAAAACTCTAAACATATGAAAATTATCAAAATAATCATACTTATGTCATATATATAGATAGCATACCATACAAAAAAAAAAAAAATAATAATTAAGTAAGCCTTACCACCCTAGAGTGGTTTGGCCTCTTAATGAAAACCAAGGGGAGGAATTTCCTTCTCCAACCAAGCATACTAACATAACTCTCATGCACCAAGGTATCCATTTCTATCCTCATCATGCATTATCTAAACTAATTCCACACTTTATTCCAAAATTTCCAACAATTTTGCCCATTTATATCCATTTAAACATATCTACAATAACAATTTTCAAACTTATATCTTATTTTGGTCAAATCAATCCTCAAACATACAAATAATCAAGAGAACCTCATCACACATGATTCATACATACATTTATCCAAATAAACCTATGATTCAAGGCATAAGAAATTTCCAGCATTAAAATAACCTTGACCTTTGCTGTGTTTTTAAGACATAACTTGAGTTATAAGTCTCCAAATTGAATGAAATCAGATTCATTAGAAAGCTAAGACAAAATGCTACAAATGTTATGAAGGGACCACAGCCCAGATCAATGTATGAGATAGCAAACAAAAGCTATTGAGGATTTATATAGTTATGAAAATATAGAAGCGTTGTTGTGTTATGATGATTATTTGGAGATGTTGGGAGTTTGGAGTTTAATTTGGAGTGTTTTGTATTCATATGTTTAGCGAGCTCAGTTTTTAAAGGGAAATTCTTACAGTATTTCTGTAGGATTTTTCCTAATTTATTTTTTCAAAAAAAAAAAAAAGAGAGATGTAAACGAAATGAAATGATTATCTAATATATATATATAAAAAAACATATTGCTCGCTAAACTTGTGAATACTCAATTACTTCTAATTCATAATCTTATTTTATGATTTGTATGTTAAGTTAAGACGGTGTCTCCGGCACCGAATGTGGCATCCGTCGTCAGGTCTCACGGGACTGGGCGGAGGGTGTTACATTTAGTGGTATCAGAGCATAGGTTTAGGCGGTTCTAGGTTTATGTTTGATTTAAGGAATATAAGTAATTAAGTGAAGATATATGTTATATATGTTTGATAAGCAATTTGACTCTATAGCGGATCTTCTATGAATTGGTATTGGAGATAGAATGTGGATAAATGTTTTGGATCATGAAAGTAATATGACCTACTATTGGAGAGTAATGTCATAATATGTAAAGGTTGACATTAATGATTTTTTTTTATATATGGTATCCCTTCGGATAGTTTGACGGAGTTACTCTTTGGAGAAATTTTTTTTTAAAAAAAAGCTAAGGATAGATCTTTGAGAGATGTGATGATTTTCCTGAGGCATTAAAGGATTTGTTTCCTCCTCTCCTTTGAGTTGGTAGGATTTCCATGTGCTTTGAATATGTTTGAGATTTAATTTGAAACTTATGAATTTTGACTTTGGAATTGATTTACATTTATAACATAAATAGTATGAATGTGTGATAAAGAAAGTTTATTTAGCTTAACTTTTTAAGACAAGTATCTTTTTTCAATTTGCTATTGAATGATTGATTTTCGTTATGAAGTTTTTTCCCTTCCTTGATATTTGGATATAAGAAGATTTGATTTTCAAGTGTAATTTTACAAAGATTTTGAAAGATGAAAAATGAATTTACATGTGTAGATTATTCATGTGTTTATGAAGTGTGTTGACTTGTGAATTTGTATGTACATAGATAACACTTGCATGAGATCTAGGCATGTGATGTGTATACATGAAGCATGAACATATGTACATATATACCCAGTGAAAGATATGTTGGTAATGAGTTGCTAGAATTACCAAGTAAATGAACTATATGATTTGAACTTGAGCACATTGGATTTTAAATGATTGAAGTGTGATGCTAGTATATGAATTTTGATGAGATTTGCATGGATTTTTTGCTAGAGAGTATTTATGATTTTAAGGATAACTACTTCTTTTAGTGAAGTAAAAAGAGTATGTAGTATTATTGCACAAGTGTAATTGATGAGACCTAATCGATATATACTTTGAGGTCGTTCACTTGGAATGTGAGAAATGATTAATATTTATAAGAGATGATAATATTTTGTGGAGTAAAAGTATGATTAGTTTCTCATAAGCCATTTATGAAATATATATGGATTTTGTGGATAATATGGATTGTTATGATGATAAGAAAAAAAAAATTATTGTTTGTAGTAAGAATTAAATTGTTTTAATCCTTATGTGCAAATTTTGGAGCTCGTATAATTGTGGCACCTTATGGTGTAGCATAGAATAAGTAGGCATTGAATTCTATGATATTGTCTTTTGATGTTTACAGAACCTATCGAATGATGCTATATGAATTATAAGCAGAGATATTGGATTAATGTGAGATGTTATAATGTTAGAAAAGTGAATGATTTCTTTAAGAAAATTTAAGATGATTATGCTATATAAATGTCATGTCATGAGGGTTAAGAGAATCAGTTAATGACAATGAGAATTAAGATATGGTTTGTTCAATTATTAAATTGATGTTTAACTTAGTGAGCTGGATAAATATTAATGAATATGGTTATGTCAGCATTTTAATATTAAGAAAAGAACACTTATAAAAGTTGAAAGGAATATGACTTGACATGACCTAGAAGAGACTTAAAATTTGGGTTATTATTAATCGGTGATTTTTGATTAATTAAGAAACCATTGAGTTCTAAGAATTTATGAAAATGGAGGTAATGAGTATCAAGCTATAGACTTGTACATTTTGAGATTGTATAAGTTAAGTGTGAATTGATAAGCATAATGATTTGAGGTGATCTTATCATGCTTAAACAGAACTGATTTCTATGCCAAAATAATCAAATATATATGAGTAATCATTGTTAAGATGGAAGGATGTAGTGTGATATTTAAAGGAGTTGTTTACTAGACATGAAAGGTTTATGGGGTTACATGAAATCACTATAATCTTAGGAATATGATATAACTTGATAAATTTCGGTTGGTGTTATAGGTCAAGCCTTCTTAAATAAATGAGCAAGTGGGTATAGCGTACATATGGAGCATTTTCACAAGCTATATTAAAATCATCTTGTTGCATTCATGTGTGTAGACTTCACTCTTGGATTTAAGTGGGTGCTACCATATGAATCTAAGTATTATGATATATATATGTATATTCATTTGTGAGTTAATGCATGTTATCTGTGATTTGGTTATGTGGCAACAGATCAGACCTGATTCAGCAGAACCAAGTCCAATGTTTATTGAATTCCTACTTAACCACACACTCAAATTAAACCAATCTAGAACGAGAGAAGTCTCAAGACACAGGGCAACAACTTTTCTGAAGAACTCAGAACCTAATCTTCTCATTATAGTGGTTAAAATGGGCATTCAATTCAGTGATGCATGTGGCCCGACACAACAGAGTTAGTTTGGGTGTTTCAGCCATAAGTTGAGCTATGTATCTCCAAATTGGACACAAGAGCATGGGTTGGAAAGCTAAGAAGTAGACCTACAACTTTCATGAAGGACTCAGACACAAATGGAAAATAGAAATGGTCGAAAACTAGTCCTTAATCTCACCCAATAACACTTTTTCCTAAATTCAGCTTACTTTAATCATGAAAAGAACATGAGAGACAAAGATACAAGGTAGAGATTTCTACCACATACTAAATACTCATCAAACATCATCCTAAGAGCATAAACCAACAAAGAATATCAAGAAAACTTAAGGCCTTATGCATCAATAAATTCTACCACTCTTGGAAGATGAAGAAGAAAACATCAATAAATGTTTTCCTCATCAATTCAACATCTAGGCATGCTTAGAAATCTCCCAAGAACACATTTATACCACCAAAGTTCAATAATCAAATCATTTCATATAAAATTCCCAATTGTCACAAAATAGTATAAACTTCACAAAATCAAAAAGTTTAACAAAGTAATTGTGTTTATGAACACTAACCTTAAAAACAAGCTCTAACAAGCTTAACTAAAACTCTTTAAGCCTTAGCTTGCCCTTCTCTTTGGTAGAAGATTCTCCACCCTTTGACCCAAGTAGGAAAATCTCCAAATTTCTTGAAATTAGTCACCAAAAATCACTTCTCTATCTTCACTCTCAAAGATTAATTACTTAAATCAAGTTGGATGAGGTGAATTTGGTGGATTTAACAAGTAGAAGTTGAAGAAAAACAAAGAGAAGAAGGAGAGGAAGTTGGCGTTAAAGAGAAGAAGAAGAAAAGAAAAAGTGGTTGCTCAATTATTGGAGTTGATCTTTATAAAGCAACTAAGGATGTTTTGGTCTTTTTCCACAATTTGATGGCTAAGATTAAGTCAACAGTAATCTCATCTAATGGCTAAAAATATTCTCCAATTCAATTCCTTCAAAATATTATTTATCTCCACAAATTTCTCAAATTACTCCATAAAAATAATTCCTCAAATTTCCATAACTAATAAAGCATCATAATTCACTATTCACTAATTATCTAAATTCTCCAAAAATATTCATCACTTACTTTCTACCCATAAAAATCATGTATACATACTCCAAAAATATTAAAGAAAATATAAAACATATATAGTAATTTTTTCAGACCAAAATAATACCGACTCCCGGACCGGTAGTACTATTCACAGACCGATCGTACTATTCACAGACTAGTAAATCACTATCCATTCATAGTTAATTATATTCAATATCTTTCTCGGATCTAAATAAAATATTATCCCCCTCTCTGTAGCACCATTCATGACCCGATAAAATAATATCATTTTAAGATTCGAAAATTTTGGGGCGTTACATCGCATCAGAGAGAAATTCCCAAAACATACTAATATGGCATGTATTTAACTTAAATCACTTATATCATTACTCCAAATCGGATAAACTCTCATACCAAATCATATAGCCTAGAATCGTCTAAACCTACGCTCTGATACCACAAAATGTAACACCCACCGGCCAATCCCAGAGAACCAGACGGCGGATGCCACAATCGGTACCGGAGCACCATCTTATGTCACTTATTAAAGTTAGATCACAAATTAGAAGTGGTTAGATTTTCATAAGAAGGCAAGTAATTAACATATTTTTTTAAAAAAATAAATAAATAAAATAATATTTAAGGAAATTCCTACAAAAATTTCGCAAGAATTTCCCCTATAAATTAACTTGCCACACAAAGAAAATATACACACTTCCAATTTTCTCCAAACCCCAAAACTCCAATTCAACACAACATGCCACAAGCACTTCTAAATATCCATCAATATACTTAGGTTCCATCACAATATTCTAAACACATTCTCTTTTCAAGGAATATATAATCATTAGACACCAAAAATATAATAAGATGTTATTTCCTTAAATAATAATAACTCTTGATAAATTATAAACTTATTATATACAACCTCCATAACACAATATTTTATATACATGCCAAAAATCATCATTTACAAAATATCCTACCCAAAATGTTATATCTACTCTGATGCTACTCCTCTGGTCTTGAAAAACATCCTCCGCTCCTAACCTGCGCGTGATAAAAATCAACGCGCTGAGTGGAAGACTCAGTGGTGCTAAATAACCAACAATTAAAATAACAAGAATAGCCAAGGCAAATCTCGCAAGTGCTTTAAATTACTCAATTATATAAATACCGAAATCACATTAATTTAATTAAAACACTTTGAAAGCAATAAGAAGATTATAAATACAAATATGTCTTTATTCTTTTATAGCAAAAATAAAATTCCATTCTTAGTTAAGGCTCGTACTAATACAGAATGAACATAAGCAGATTTGATTGTGGCCTATGTTAGCGCCACCCCCATCACACAATCGTGGCCGATGAAAGCGCCACCCCTATCACACAAATAAGCGCGTCCACCTATTTATAAGGGCTGATAACCCTAGCATATGATCATAGCTTCACATAACAAAATCAATCGCATCATACCACATTGAAATCATGCATAGCAGAGCCCAAATCAAAATCATTCTTTCACAAAGGACTTTATTACTTATTCAAAATTCTTAATCAAAACACTTCATTACTTAATACCCATCATTTCAAAATTTCTCAACTTACAACTTACAAAAATTACCACATTCTTTTGAGGATAGTATATATTTAATATAGTATAAAAGGACATAAAACAAGAAATTTTCGGCATTTTCATAAACTTGACCTATGCTGGGTTTTTAGGGTATAACTGAAGTTGTAGGTCTCCAAAGTGAGTAAAATTTAATTCATTAGAAAGCTAAAACGAAATTATACAAATTTCATGAAGAGACCACAGTCTAGATCAGCCTCTAAGTTACCGAAAATAAGCTCAAAACATAGACCAACAGCCTAGTCCTGATTCAACACATCCAACTCCATGTTTATTTCATCCCTCCTTATTCGAGCACTCAATTTTGATAAATCAAAATCCAGTGATTGGTTAAGATATTTGGAAACAAATTTCATGAAGGACTCAAAACCTATTTTTGTCATTTTAGGGGTCAAAGATATGCAAACTTTCGGAAACACTGGTGGGCTACCACGACAGAATCAGTTTTAGTAATAAAATCATAAATTGAGCTATAGGTATTCAAATTGGACACAAGAGGATAATTTAGAAAGCTAAGAAGTAGAGCTACAACTTTTATGAAGTACATAAGACATTATGTTGCCATGTTAGTGGTCAAAATGAACAATCATTTCAGATATACAGGTAAGACACCATAATAGAACCAGTTTTGGTATGTAAATCATAAGTTGAGGTACAAGTATTGGAATTAGACATAAGAATATGTTTTGGAAAGCGGAGAAATAGAGCTACAACTTTCATGAAGAAGTCGGAAACAGATGGGAAGTATAAAGGGGTCGAAAATGATGGTTAAAATTTATCAATTTAACCAAAACATGCAAAGTACCCAAAATACATTCAAAAACCTAAAAATTAAAAACAACTTAAACAAGTGAAAGGTGAAAGAGAATATTATTGCACTAACCTTATTAACAAGCTTGAATAAGCTTGGAAAGCCTTACTCCTTGGCTTTCTCTTTACCTTTTGAGGATGGTTCTCCAACCTCTTCGAAGTATGAGAAATCAACATTAAAATAAAAAATTGACAAAAGAATTAGATGGTGCATGATTTAATGCATCAATAACATGTCTAAACCATGAATTCTACTTATTAATTCACAAAACTCAAAAACCACAACTTACTTACTTCAATGGGAACTTCAATTCTCTTTGCTTTTAATCACCAATCTCACCTTCTACTACTTAATTCTTAAGAATTAAGTACTATTCCATGGTTTAATTAGGTAGCTTGGTGCTAATTTGGAGGTAAGAAAATGAAGAAAATGAAGAAAATGAAGGAAGAGGAAGAAGATGAAAATGGCGTTGGAGAAGGAGAAGAGAAGAAAGAGAAAGTGTTACTTAGGTGGTGATAACTTAAGGTGACAAAAGTCAAATTGTATTTCCTAATTTAATGCCAAATGTGTGGCTAAGATCAAGTCCTAAGTAATCTCATCCAATGGCTCTAAATATTCCTCAAATAATTCTCTTCTATTTATTATTTAGCTCCACCAATTAATTAAATTAACTCCACTACAAGAATTCCTCATTTATTTCTTAATATACCACACTAGAAATAATATTCATTTAAGACTTAAACTCTCCAATAATATTCATGAAATATTTTCTACCCGCCTAAATCATGCAAACATGCTCCAAAAATAGTGAATAAAAGATTTAATATGCATAGTAATTTTTCCGAACTAAAATAATACCAAGTCCTGGACTGATGGTACTATTCACAGACCGGTAAATCACTATTACCGACACTAAAAGAAAATCAGACTGTTACAATTTCTCATGTTTGTTGTGTAATAAATTAAAATGAGGAATTCAATTGAATTATACAAAATTATGTTTAAACGGTAAAATCAGCTTCAAATAAGCGGAGAAGCATAGTAATTTCAAAATGACAATTTATACCCTTATCTCATTGTCCACAAAGGAGACCATCATGTATATAGCAACAAATCAAATGAAAAGAGTAAAGAAAATGTCATTCTAGAGTATTCAACTAATGCATCGTTTGTCATATTCTTCATACTTCAATATACATGATGATAGATAGTAATACTTCCGCTTGTAATCTTACTTAATAAAACCTTTGATTGTTATTGTTTTCGTTAGAAAACCTTCTTCCTCAACTCTATGATTAGGGTTTGATAGTTTTCGAAATGAAATTTCTCCTACTTCTCATTTTATTTATTATGGTTATTATAGAGCTGTGAAGTTTTAATTGATTCTTCCTTAGTTAATTTCAAAATTTGTGCTTGCTTGATCTTGATTGACTAATTTAGCTTACAAAATTTCTTATCAAGCGCATATCTTGTGGATTGGCGGTTTCTTTGCTTTTGCTATTAAGAGTATTAAAGACTTCTCACTTTATTGTTATTGATGGTTGAGGTACCAAAAAATTTTTTAAATTTAATTACCAACAATATGTATATATTTATTTTTTTATGTGGTGAGATCTTGGATCAAATAATTATTTATTTTCAACTTTGTAATTATTCTATTTTGCGAAAAAAAATCTATTGTAAAAAAATTATTAAAACTTTTTTATCAAATACTAGATATGTATGGTGGTGATTTGTACCTATTTTTTTATGTGTGATAATTATGACTAAAAATATTGAATTTTTATATTGTCTTTGAAAAAATCAATAAAATATATAAACAAATAAATTACAAGTAATCATTTTAACGGGTGTATTTAATGAGTAACAACGTATAACGCACATTCTTGAATGTTAGTAAATTTAAAAACTTTATAAATATTTTGAGATATCCAAAAAAAGGAATAACAAGTAATTAAAATAGGATGAGGGAGCACTCAAGTTGATCGAATTGGTTCAGTGCTCACCTCTAGCAGTTTTTTAGTATAAGCACTTTTCCAAAAGAGAGAGTAAGTTGCATGATACCAATTTCTATAGTTGCAAAAATGGAGGCAAAATGAATTTATATTGTCTTTTCTCCATTTAATTCTTCATATGGTTTTGAAAATATCTTTAAATACTGTAACATGACAAGTTGCTCTAAAATCTAGCTATTGTTCTTCATTTTTGTCCATTATAAAGATTTCAATAAAGATAATAAAAAACTCATTTTACTCTATGACGCTGGCTTGTTCTTTCTTACTTTTATGATACTCGCAAACTCTAGCAAAATATTTCATCTTATTACATAAAAAGCAATGTCCTCTGTTCTTTTTTATTAATAATATCATTAGCTTCATATTTCTTTTTATTTTTAATAGGAAAAGTTTTATTTCTATTTTCATATTTATTGATATCATATTTATATGGAATTCTCAATATTGTGAATTTTATCCTTCAACGTTAATGAGGATATCTCTATTATTAGTTTCTTTCTCAATTTAAATGTCTTGAAGCGGTTAAAAACTATGTTTTATGGTTTGATTTCTTTTAATAATTTTGGAAGTTTACTAATTCTGATAGATACTTGAAAAGTCTAAAAAAATAGTTTACCCCATCAGCATATTCAGAAGAAATTTCATTAAATTCATTTACTTTATCAATAACATGCATGTAATCATCCATTTGGAAAGGAATAAGAAATTTGATGTAGGTAAGACATTTTTAGAGAACTATCTTTAGTAAGTGCAAATAGTTGATAAAAATTCTAACCCCAAAAGTTAGGATACAATATTAAACAAGAAATCAAAATTACACTTTTTAATTTATCCTACCATAAAAACTTGACCCAAAATGACAAAGAAATATGTAATAGGATGGGAATATTGGTAAGAGAAGAAAAAAAATGAGAATAAAGTAAGTAGGCTGAGCAAAGCTTGGTTAAAATCAAACTGAACAAATTTAGTTTTGCTTTTTTGATTTATAGGTTTGGTTTATAATCTTAGATAACTTGAATTTTAGTTTGATTATAGAAAGTAAATTAATTTTACTTAAAACTACGTCAAATAGAATAAATCGAATCAATTCAAATTGAACTGATTAATTCAACTATATTATGATTTGGTTTAAGAAAAATAAAACTTTGAATTGATTACAGGAGTGGACCCAACCTACATAGTTAGAGGGCCCATAAAATAATTTTACTTAATTACGGGTGATAAAACTAATATATATTTTTTTTCAAAAAATTTTTACATTAAAAAATTGATTTTTTTTTTGGGGGCCACGACCCCTTGGCCCTGGCATGCGTCCACCTCTGATTAATTAATTCAATTATATTATAGTTTGGTTTAAGAAAAAATAAAACTTCAATTTTCTATTATTTCTATTATTCGCCTGAAATAAGTGAGAAATAAGTTTTACTAACATTTTTCTATATATAGGCAAGAACAAGAAGTTACTATTAGCTACAAAAATTTCAAAAAGGTAGTTTATATATATTGGTTAACAATTGAAGCATCATAAATAAGTCTTGCTATTTGTTATGAGGTGAATTTCTCTTCCAAAATGGTGAAAATTGAAACTATGGCTTTGTTTGTTTCTATAAAATAAATTGCAGGAAAATATTTTTCACAATTTCCATTGTTTGAAAGCGCTTAGGAAAATAAATCAACATAAAATATCTTTCTGGTCAAAGGAAAATTAAGTTATTTTGAAGGAAAATGACTTCTCATTTTCAAGGGCGTAAAATATTTTCTGGATTTTAACAAATTTATTATAATCTTATAAATTCATATATATTTTTTTTAATTTATTAATCATCGGTAGCCACTATTATCATTCACCGTTCACCACCGATCACCGACGACTTTATAATTTACCATTTTTTGCATTATTTTCATATTTAACAATAAAATTTTTAAAATACGAAATTCATATTATTATTATTATTATTACTATTATTATTATTATGGTCTTTTGAGTTAAAAATTTTAATATTTTTAACTAATTTTCATTATTACTACCAAACAACAAAAAATAAGTCATTTGAAAAATATTTTTCAAAGAAAAGATTCTTTTTTTTTAGATGCAAAGGAGGGCTACAACCTAGGACTGCACAGACACCCTTCTAGGCCAAAAAGCATTAATCCTATCTGCCTCTAGTGCACTCACCACCAAAGTAGGTGGAGTAACAACCCGATGAAGCCCTCTAGGGATCCTTAAAGCTTCATTAGACACAATGTCAGCTACCACATTAGCCTCCCTGTAGATGTGAGTAATCTTCACCTCCCAAGGATGGTTAGTCAAATCCAAACAACTAATCAAAATCTTCCTATGTTTAGCGATGCTAGAACTGCTATACCAAAGTAACTGGCACATCACTTGAGAATCTATTTGAAAAATAAGCTTCTTCATACCCAAATCCCATGCCAAGGAGAGTCCTTGAAACATCCCCATGCCTTAGCCTCAAAAGCAGAACAACTAGCAATATTCATAAAAAAAACCAAACACCCAGTGACCATCCCATCCTCGAAGCATGCCGCCACAACCAGCACTACCCGAATTCCCCTTAGAAAATCCATCAGAATTTAACACAACCCAAGAAACAGGAGGAGGAGTCCAGCCCACAAGGATGGTTCTTTTTTATCTAGGATCATCAATAGGACTGGAAGCTAAATTCCAAGCACGCAAAACCTCAACAGTCTTAGCAATAACAAAACTACTAGACAGAGGACGAGAAGGCCTGGAGCTAGAGAAACATTTATCATTCCTGAATTTCCATAACCACCAAAATGAAACCGCAAACAAGACATCCCAATCACAACCTCTAATATCCTGCCTTTTGCAACACAAGTTACTCCTCAGCCATCCTAGAAGAGAAGAAGAGTAGAATTGACTATGGATCACAAAAGCATAAATGGAATCCCAAAATTCCTAGGCAATAGAACAGTCCCTCAGAACATGCAAGATGTCTTCCTCAGGGACATTACAAAGGGAGTAACTACTGTCCTAAGTAAAATTTCTGCGAAATCTTTCCTTATTACACATGATACTGTTATGGCCCACCAACCATAAGAAAAAACTGAATTCTTTAGGCACCTGCACCTTCCAGATAAGAGGCCAAAGGACGGATTCCCTAGAAATATGTGATCCTACCAATAAAGAATGAGAGGAATTGATAGAGTAGTCACCGGATGGAGAAGAACCCCAAACCCAACTATCCCATTCAGTCATATTGATGCTTAGAAAGTAACTACCCAATAAATCAAGGATATGAGCAAGAAGCTTAGACTCAAGGGAGTCCCAATCCCAAGACGAACTCCTCTAGTAAAAAGAAACAGGATGACTAAGTTCCTCCTCACCAATAACAGAGATAGCAAAATAAAGAAGAGGCTGAGGAAGGAGCCAAACCTCTTTCTAGAAGTTCGTAGAGTGACCATTACGAACCTCTTTTTGAACCTCTTTCTTAATAACATCCATTCCAGCCTTAACACTCTTCCAAATACGCGAGGAGCCAGCGTTGACTTGCACTCTCAAGACCCACGACCTTATTGTTACTTAGTAGCAATGCAACGGGCCCATAGACTATTCGATTCTTTTAAATATCTCCAACTCAGCTTTCCAACAAAAGCTTTATTTAAGGGTCTAGCACTTCTAATACCCATACCATCTTGCTCTTGGGGAAGCTTGACCTTGTCCCAGCCCACCAAGTGAACACATCTATGATCAGCAACATCCATCGAAAGAAAGTTTCTACAAACTCTCTCTATCTAATCACAGACTGAGGCTGAAAAAACTGACGTCTACATGCAATAACATGGAATCGCAGACAGAACCAAATGCACCATAGTTGCACAACCAGCTACCGACAACACTCTCCATTTCCACCCAGCCAAACGCTGCCTCATTTTATCAAGAATAAACTGAAAATAATTCTTGGACATTCCACAATGCATAGCTAGAATGCCTAGATACATACCAATATCAGAAGCCAGGGGGATACCTAAAATCCTAGACAATTCTTGGGCAATGCAACTATCCACATTATTAGAAACAAAGATGCAAGACTTGGCAACATTAGCATGTTGACCAGAAGTAGAGGAGAAATGCTGCAAGATATCCATAACAATACGAATCTGAGGAATAGAGGCTTCCATAAAAAGCACCATATCATCCCGAAACATCAAGTGAGAAAGAGCAGACCATATATAGAGACCATAAGAGGATGCCACATATTGGAACCAATTGCCTAATAAATCAAGTGAGCCAAACATTCAATACAAAAGAACAAACAAATATGGAGAAATAAGGTTCCTTTATTGAACACCTCTCAAGGTTGGAATGGCGAAAGTCACTCTCCATTCCATAGCACAGACATGGATGATGAGCGCACACACTTCATAATATTGGTAACCCATAAATTAGAAAAACCAATGTCCCTAAGAACCCAATCAATAAAGTCCAATCTAGAAGATCATAAGCTTTTTCCAGATCGATCTTGATGGTCATATATCCCACTGTGCCAAAAATCTTCTTCATGGAATTGATAGCCTCCTAAAAAATCACAATATTATCCGTAATTTGACAACCAGAAATGAAACTACTCTACTTAAGTCAATGAGTCAAGGAAGGATAGGTTTAAGCCGATTGACCGTGGTTTTAGTCAAAAGCTTGTACAAGACATTGCACAAGCTGATAGGACGAAATTGAGAGAAATCTTAGGGACTCTAGAGCTTTGGGATAAGAGCCAAAAGAGTATCATTGATCTCCGAAGGCAAAGAAGCTCCATTAAGAATATCAAGGATAAGTCACCAATATGAGTACCAATAACACCCCACATTTTCTAGTAAAACTCCGCATGAAAGCCATCACTGCCAGGAGCTTTAAAAAGACATGCCTTTCAAAGCTAAATAGACCTCATCTCGGGAACAGGGTCGAGAAAGGAAATCAAGGTCATCATGAGAAAAGCTGGGAAACCACCAGGAGATAAAGAATGCGGAAGAACCGAATCATCAGCTCGAAAAGGTTGCATAAAATCAGAAGCCATATTTTTCAAGACGGAATGATCCTGCACCCACTCCCCATTGCTGTCCAATAAAGAATCTATACGAGATGAATGCTTCTTAATGGTAGCAGCTAAATAGTAAAATTTAGTATTGCATTCCCTATGCACAACCCAATCCTTGGATTTTTAAACCAGAACAGCTCTTCTTGAGAAAGAACCTCATCAAGATCTTTTGAAGCTTTCTTTCCAACTTAAGACGATTGGGAGTCCTAGATACAGCTAAACGAGATTGAACTCCCTACAGCCGAGCATAAAGACGTCACTTTTTGAAAAAAATATTACCAAATTGCTCGCGATTCCAACATGGAAGGGACATTGTCAGGCGTTGGAGATTACTCAAAACTAGAGACGAGGAATCCTATTTAATCTCCACAACCTGTCTGAAGCCTCGATGCGCCAACCATGCAGCTTGGCATTTAAAATATCGAGCCTGATTGGAGGAATAAGAGAACAAATTCACCAAGATGGGAGCATAATCAGATTGAAAGGAAGGAAGGTGTGAAACAATCGCATCAGGAAACAAACATTTCCATCCCGAGTCACACAACACTAGATCCAGCCTAGCACTTTTTCTGGTCGAAACTGTAGTGCCTACTCCAAGTGAAAGGGAACCCATGAAAACCCATGTTTATAAGAGAATTAGAGAATAACCAATTTGCAAACTCCCCACAACCATGGCTAGACGCATTCACATAGCCACACTACTCATCCACCTAAAGAATAACGTTAAACTCACCCGCAATGACCCAACTATCCAAAGGAGCAATCTAATCCAAATTAAGTTGGACCAAAGCGTTCTTCAAAGGTGCCTATTCGGGCTCCCATACACAAAACCAAGCATCCAAGACTTGTTACCACTCTCTATAATTCGACAACAGGCAATAAACATAGAATGAGTTCTTATATACTATTGAGGGAGAACCCATTACCATCCCAAAGGATCTAAATTCCACCACTATACCCAAACGCTTCTACCCGAACCCAATTTTGGAAACCAAATGACGAGCAAACAAGATAGCCTGAGATCCACTGGTTTTAGGTTCCAGCAGACAAACTATATCCGGTTTGTACCTAGCCTTAACATCCTTGAAAGCACGAAGAAAAGAAGCTGACATAGCTCCCTGGCAATTTGAAGACAAAAAATCATAAAAAGATAGAAGATGAAAAAAAAACTCCCAGACAAGAACCAAACCAAAGCAGAAGGAAAACTCAAGCAATGATCCCTCCCTCAGGAGGATCACGAATCACCACGTCCATAATCTTGGACAATTCACTGGAAGATGTTGCAGACACAATTTCTTGGCAATTAATATGCTTGAAACGTTCCTTGAAATGACCAAAAGTTATAACCGGAGTTGGAGGATAAGGATTCACTGGATTATGAAAATTCACTAGAGTAGGGGAAGGTAACTGCATAATCTGCTCAAGGGAAGGCTGAACTCTATCCCTGGAAATCACCATTCTAATACCCTAAATATTATCCAGACCCTAGTAACCACCACGTGTTCACGCTTAGCAGCTGCTTGATTAGACTTCTATTTGGATGGCACAACATGTTTTGCTACATCCTTCGAAGGAGGAACCTTCTCACCCAAGGTACCTCTGTAAGAATTCTTCCCTCCCAATTTGTGAGGTACAGGCCTGGAACGGTTTTGAATATTCAAGGGAGCTAACAGTACTCGAGAATAGGGGGAAGAATATTCCCATGGTGACTGTTGGCCTGGAAACCATCATTCTCCACATTATCCTGAAGATTGGCAAGATTCAACACATCAAACTGCGAGCCCGTACCACCCACCTGACCTTGCCTTTTCCCACTTGAGCCTTCCTTCCTATTCCCTAAAAACCCATCATGAGTATTACTAGTCTAACCCTGCTTCACAGGACGACCTTTCCCTTTCCTGACCAACATTCAATCGCCAAAATTCTCAGTAACTACAAGGTTGATATGGTGTTGTTCAGGAATAGGAGGCTTATGGGCAAAATGGACCTGATTAGGAGCAACATTGTCCTCCCCAATCCCTTCATTGTCAGTTTCTCGTGTTGTACCCAATGAGGGACAATTAGTCTCGGAGTGACCATACCTCCCACAAGCAAAGCACACCAAGTGAAGCCCCTTATATTCAACTCTTCTAATTCTTCTCCTAAGATGAAATTTGGACACAAGGGGTTTAGTTAAATCCACTTCAACACACATATGAACATGACGAACTCTACTCATAAGATTGGTACTAGTATCCACCCTTATGGGACGACCAACTTAGCCCCTAACCTCATAAGGAAACTGTATCATAGTACTCTATTGGTAAGCATGGAAAATGGATCCAAATGACCAGACGCTCAACAGAAGTTGTGAAAGGATCAAAATCAGCATACCATTGGCGAAAGGAGAGATAATGGTCAGTGATCATCCAAGGCGCCCCAAAAAGAGCATGATTATAATCATTTGTCGAATTGAACTTGACCATGTACAATCTATTCTCAAGAGCAATAACATCAAAGGGAGAATTAGGTCTCCAAAGTTCCCTCAACCTTTTGAGAAGATAATTGTACCCTATTGTTCTTCCAAAAATTTTCATAATAAGGGCATAGCACCAAGGTCCACATAACCGTCTTCTCCCTCCCTAGAGAGGTTAATCATATGACAAGTCTCATCCTCATCATCTGATTTGCTGTCACGTTTGTACTGCGAATCTACAGAATCCGAGTAATAGTCCATAGTCTCTGTTGGACCCTTACCCTGTGCGCCATGCAATAAATTATCTTTGAATGTCCTGTAGTTCGAGCCCTCTAAAGGCCCTTGAGGAGTCTCAGAAACCTCTTCTTCATTGTCCATGTCCACCTCCGTAGGAGAAATATCCTTACGAATCTTATTTCTGCTACTTTGAAGCTGGTTGACTTCCTCTCTCAAGCGACCATGGCCTGTGGTTATGGTTTCCGCATGCATGAGAGCGCCTCCTCTAGGGTTTTCATCTAAATTAAAAAAAATTTAATATTTTGGAAAATATTTTCTAAAGGTAAGTTATTTTTCGGAAACAAACGGAGCATATATGATGAAAAATTTATTAATTCTATGAATTATGGTATATTTTTTTCTTAATTAAACAGATTAAATTGAAAAAATTATATTATATTTAAATTCTATGAGTCATATCCAATAAATTCAAAGTGTAAATCTATATATAAAAATAATGTGTAAAATTGACATTTCCTCCATAATTATATTCTGTCATGATTATTTGCAAACAATTAATTTTTATTAATTTTGGAAACTATAAATGTGAATTAATTCCTACAAAAACCAAAATCTGCAGAGATAAGGTGCATTGCTGTGGCAGAGAGAGAACTAAAAAAAGCGGGGAAAACAATATTAAGCTTTAAAGAGGGAAAGGTTTCAACTTTCAAGTTCTCTATCTTTCCCTTTCTCTTTCTAGCTCTGACGACGGCCGGACAATTGAAGCTCCGGCGGTATTAAGGTATTCCTACGTTTTTTTTTCTCCCCATGCCGGTAGATGTAATTGAACTCTAAATTTTCGCTTTACTTCGCTCTTGTTGGCTGGTTTGTAATATTCCTGTGAGATTGATACCATGATTTTTGGTTGTAATTGTTTGATTTGTGTTCCTTAATGCTTTTGTCATACCACTTTAGGTTCTTGTTTTCTATTTCCCTTTCTATGTATTGTCGATTAAGCTTTACTGTTGTGCAGAAACAGGAATATTACAGATATGCTTTATATTTGTGAAGGACAATGCATGCTCAGATTATCAAATAGTTACTTCATTTCGTATAAAATACATCAAATATGAAAGGAAAATTTATAGTTCAACTTTTCTTCTTGGGAAATGGTTGATTTTTTGTTTTCAGTTTTCATGTCTAGAATGTGATGTTTGATGTGGACTATAGAGCAGTGACTTTTTTTTTTGAACTGTTTCTTTTATTCTTCCTCTGCTTCTTTCTTCCTTTTCCCTTCTAGGAGTTACTTCTGTATCTTTCATGGAACTTGAATTTAGAGGCTTGATGTCTGATATTGGATGCACTTGAAAATGTTTGTAGATTTTTTTTTTAGTTTTGGTATTCTTACCTTTAAGTTTTCTTTACATTTCTAATATATTTCTTAATTTTTATTTCTTATTGGTTGAACAGAACTAGGAATAGGTCTTGAAACCTGTTTGACCTTCGTTTTGGATTAAAAAATATTGCTCTTTACATAAGTTTCAAAGGAGTTTATATATTCTTCAAAGCATCCTTTGGTCTTTCAAAGTAGTAAAAAAAAAAAAAAAAAGCCTCGCACTTCCTTATGCCTAGTCCTTCAAAGAGCCTCTCCAAGCATTGAATCTCTACATCGTCTAGGTAACCAGTTCCAAAATTACCGTATTACGACCTCCAAAGTTCTTAAGGAAGAAGCAAAAATGGCTCATTAATTCTTAGTTCATGCACAAAAGAAAAAAAAAAAAAAAACAAAAAAAGAAATCTAGTGACAAGAAATGCCTTCATTTTCTTAAAATTATCTAGATCTAGAATTAAGTTTTTGGCCCCAAGATTTGCAACACAAACTTTGTTGGCATTTTCTCCATGAAAATAACTACCCATGAAAAATAGCTTCATGTTACTTGTCAATCTTTACAATCGGCAGACACGCTGCTCTTAGGAAGCAGTGGTAGAGCATCTTGATTCGAGTCCGAGTAGCGGCTCAAACAATGATGATAGTGAGAACATGCTGAATGCTCCTTTTTGAATCTTTTCCATTGTCCCCTAAAATTCCAAGCATCCTAAGTTACAATTCTTCATAATCTCTTTGAGCTTTCTCCTTTGATATACTGTAGACGCAGCCATATGCTTAGTTTGCTGTACATGAATTTCATGATAGGTTTATATAAAATTTCGAAGCCTATGAACTAATAGTGAGGCTATGATGTTTCCTACTGTCCTGAGTAAAAGTTTCAACTGCCATCTGATTCCTACTACCCCCCAATAAATAGTTTTTCAAATTTTACCTTTATTCCTTTTTCCCCTCTCTTCTGGTAAAATTGAGAAATGCAAGTAAAATTTCAGAAGATGCTATCATCTCTACATTCCAAAAAGTTGCATTTTATGTTTAAATGTGATGAACTGATCAAATAATATGATATGCTATCTACTCGTAAACTGATTGTAGGTGTAGATGTTTTCTGACTGCAAAGCCAAATAGATATTTATAAAACATAACGATGCCAGAATAAAGATTATTTTGGTGAGTGGAGCTATTATAAGGTTATTATGCTTGTAATTGTAAATTCAACTTCTTTTGATCTTAGGTTGCGATGATCATAAAAGGATTGTTCCGGAGATATGAAAGATGGAATCCTGTACATCCCACTTTTGGAGCCTTTTGGGGTATGGGACTAGGTGTTGGCTGTGGTGTTGGATGGGGTCCTGGGTTTGGTCCTGAAGTGGTTGGTTATGTTGGTGCTGGCTGTGGTATTGGATTTAGCGTGGGCATCACTTTGGCTGGTATTGGCATTGGCCTTCCTGCAAATTACCTCTTTGAAGTTCCTTATAATGGTAGCACCACCCTTTTTTTTTTGTTTAATTATGTTTTGATGTTTAGTTCAACTGTTATATTTATACTTGAAAGGGTATGATTGGTTTAGCTGGTTCAACTAGTTATTAGTTAAGGTAAGAATTATTTACTCCCTTCTAATACTGTTCACTGTTGTTCAGTGCACAAAAATCATTAACTGCGTTTCATATAGCTTGAAGTCCAAGATAATTTCCTTGTTTGTTTGATGTTGTAATTGCTTGAATGTCTTATTGGGAATTCGCTAAAGCAGGGAATCTTCAGAGTTTGAACTTCATTGATGCATTTTTTGTCCAGTGATGGTGGCAACGAGATGTCATGCATCTAAATTTGTCCAATCTGGTGGTCTTCTTTCTGGAAAAAACACTCCTGGAAACAGCTGGAATAATGTTATGCAACACATTTCTTTCTTGCAAAGAGAAACCAGCAGAAGATTCTTTGGCTTTAATGAAAAATTTTTGACAGAGAAAAGGATCAACTTGTTTGACATGCAGAACAAGCTGTCTGTTCGTGCCAGGTCATTTTCTAAAGATTTAGAAACATTTTCTAGTCGCTTCTTCCACTCTCACAGAGGTATGGAAATAGTGTTTTCTTACAACAGTTTTAACGTTTGGTTAGAAATCTGTAATTTTTACTACTAACTGGAGTTGTCTCCATATCTGATTTGTTCTTGCTGTTGCGATTTCCTCATTGTTTGCAGAATCATATTTCCTATCTCTGATAGATAGTAGGCCACATTGATTCTTTTAAGCTGACATTGAAACACCAGTTTCTGTAAATTTTTAGTTGCCAAACTGTCTTAGAGCTGCTAAAACTAATGATGCTACCATCTTCTTTGAAATACCAAGGTAACAACATCATGGCGATGCTGCACATTCCCTTGCTTATTAACTTGAGTATATAAAAGTTAATGAACTTCTCAAGACCGAGTCATCGGTGGGGTTAACCTGATAACATATCCTAGTAACAACACATAGCAGATTGTTTGCTAATAACAGGCCATGCTATCTGATTTAGTGTTAAAGTACTTGGGCAACTTAACATTTGAGATAATGCATCTTGCTCTGTTAGAGTGCCATTCATTTGTTATGGCATGTTTTTCAGCAATCGGTGTCTCATAGTCATTGCCAAAACTGTATAAGAGAATTATTGAACCTGCTTTGGCAACTCTATTCTCTTGTTATTTTTTTTTTTTTTTTTTTTTTGTTTTAGAACTTCTTAATCTTCTTATCTATCTGTCCTTTGATCAAATTTTTGGGGTATATGAAGATGCCAAAGACTTAATTTTTGTGTTTCAGGAATTATGCATTAACCTATTTAGGATGCTGGATGCCAAATTATTGAACAATTATAACTCATTGTGCCTTTGGTTCTTTGATTAATTGCACTGATGTAAGAGAGCTTGGAAATACAGTTTTGGAATTGTGTTTAGGCTGATTTGAGATCTAGAAAAGGTAAGTATTTTTGTAGACCAATAGGGATGGTGAACTGGTACGGTTAGGGATTGCAAACAAACAAGAGAAAACCATGTTCCTCCCCAAATTGAGTATAGATACGACGATCTCAACATTAAAATTTTAGTAAGCTACCTAAGTTTTCTGAAATGTTGACAACATAAACAATCCCCAAAAAAACATGTTTAAAGAGGAGGTTTTAGCATTCTTCTACTTTGGATATTGAATTCTCAACATTTGCAGAACAGAAACTATGCACCTGGTAATTAAAGCATCAAGTTTTCATACACTAGCTTGACACACTCCCAAACACTGACTTGGTGAAATGGATGACGTGTGTGGAGAAAATGCTTAATGTGTGCCAGAAATTGTGAAGCTTCAGTCCTCATTCTCTCTCTTCCTTGAGTTTTTTGTTTGTTGAGTATAATAGTGATTACTGTTTTCTTACTAAAGAGTCCATTTAGTTTTATTTCCTATCTGTGAAGCAACTAGAACATTCTTTTTTTTTTCCTTGATGATCAGCTAACAAATGGATATAACGTATATTCTCATGGTGCAGGTCCAAAAGATTGATGTCATAAAGAATACTCAACAATTTAGCCATGCATATAATATGAAATGTAATCGCTGTAAGGACCTTAGCATTATGATATTCTCATTTTTAGTTTTCAAACTGTTTATTAGTTATAGTCTTAAAACATATATTCGAAACGTCTGTGAAAGAACCTTCCTTTTTAGTTATGGTCTTAAAACATATATTCGAAACATCTGTGAAAGAACCTTCCTTTTGATACCGAGGATAGCTTGATTTTCCATAATGAAAGGAAAGAATCAAATCGAACGGCCTTGATTGGTTTTATTTAATAAGTCGATTTTCTTTATTTAACCCACTCGTTAATCCTCGGAAAATATTCTTTTACTTTGGTAAGAGTTTTATTTTTAGGAGTCGCTATTCCTATTAGGGGAAAATTTTCGAATTAGTCGATTCTTTGGAATCGACTAACTCGATTTTAAATCAGAGATAGGGTCCAGGAGTTAGGTATGATATGGGAAGGTATTAGACACTCATATTACCCGGTCGAACCGGCTTGCTTGTTGTCCATTAATTCACAATTACCCAGTAATATCATTAACTTAAAATGTCCATTAATTCACAATTACCCAATAATATCATTAACTAAAAAATGAGATGTAAATACTTTTTTATGCAATTTTGGAAACCATGTCAATCATATAAATTAATAACACATACAAGAGAGAATCAAACATCCAAAGAAAGGAGATGAGGAGAAAAGAATATAAACTACACTTAAAGTGCTTTCTAGCCATTGCTTTCCAAATTCCATAATCATTACAAACAAGCATTAAATGAGACCCATTAAGGTCTCTTACATCTTGCCGTGATATAATATTAAAGCAAAGCAAAATAAGACATTCAAGTAATACAACCACAATATAAACATCATTCAGAGAAACAAAATCATGCATCTAGCAACAATCATACATCCAGCACCATTAATCATTCATTCATTCACAAAATGATTAAATGATGCATGTTCAAGTTACAAAGTAAATAAGTAAAGACATAAAATTAAAGGACAAAATAATAAAGTGCTGGAAAGTAAAGAACATGGATTAAAAGGCAATAATTCAAAGGTTTGAACAAGATTTAAGTTCATGGCCTTGATGTTCATCATGAATGATGAACAAATACACTAATCATTACTCTCAATCTTGTCTATTAGTATTTATTTGATCTATTTGTGGACAAAAACGCATTCCAGACCAGTTAAGGTTGGAGTTTTGCCATTGGATCTCCGAATCGGGACCATTTTATTGATTATTGATATTCTAAACCTTTGAATTGAAGGGTCTAGTGCCACAGGGGAAGTGGCATGCGCCACATGTAGTGGCGCCAGGCCCTTCCCTAATCAGGAAGGTTGCAAGTAAGAACAGAGTCAAATGGGGGTTTTGGGTTGATGTGGCGCTAGACACAGGCTTGTGGCGCACGTCACACGTAGCGGCTTGCACCACTGTGCCGCTACCATTGGTCGTTCGCTGCAGAGGCGCATAGAACCCCTATTGGTTGATCCCGGGTTTTCCTCACAACCAGACTTAGACTAGGTGCTTAAATACCAAAAAAAAAAAAAAAAAAAAAGAAAGGAAAAAGATGAAGAAATGAGTTAAAAGCTCTCAGGTATTACCTTTTAGAGATTTCCTCAAAGTTTTGTGCAAAAATAGATAAAGAGACCCAAAGGTTTGAGTTCTTGATCCAATAATCCGAGATTGAGATTTAATACATGTGTTTTTGGGATTTATAGTGGATCCTTAAGGGTTTAGTAATTGAAGATCAATGAATCACTACTTTAGAACAAAGAGAAATACAAGTTTCTTTTGATTTCCAAGTAGATTTTTCAAATGGCAAGAGTTTCCTTTAAGTGTCTAAAAATTCTCCCTTTTACACACCCCCAATGCCCTATTTATGGACAATTGGGAGAATGTGGCCCCATTTTAGGGCTCACGTGGTGAAATGCCACTGGTGGACCCTGAAATAGGGCCGGACTACTTTTACCAAATCGGACCGGGTGACACGCAAAATGAGAGAGTGCACTGGGCAAGCCCAACGGGCTTCTCGGGCTGGGTTACGTCGCAAAACCCCCGGTAACTCAAAAAAGTAAAAATGGTTAAACACATATATTTTCTCAGCCACGGACCATTGGTCTGAGAATCGGGACGATCAAGAATCCCGAGCCAAACTTATGTGAAAAAACGATTTATCATCATTGAGCCGTTAGGGGAAAAATTTGAGTGTCTACAGTTTGCCCCCCACTTTGATGATATTTTGCTATTTGAGCAAGATGCCATCACAGTGTAAAGTAGACGCGCAAGTAAGAAAATACTTACTTGATTTGCATTCTTTGAAAGACTTGGACGGATGAGGTGTGCCATTTTGGCAGCTTTGTCAATGTGGATTGCTAGTTGGCGATTGTTAGGTGGGCAAATTGCGCCATGGTGATTGTTGGCGACTTTTGAGGCTATTTGCTCGGGCTGGTGGCTTTGTTGAAATGCTCCACTGTGAGAGGTTGTCCTTTGGACGGTGCCTTCTTTGAAGGGCTTTGGGTGCCATGGTGGACTTCAGTTCTGAAATGCTTCATTGTGGGAGATTGTCCTTTGGACGGTGAAGGGTGAGGAGATGCACCATGGTGATTGTCGGTGGCTTCTGCGACTATTTGCACAAAACGGCTGCTTTGATAAAGATGCTTTGTGCCAAACGGTGGCTTTGATAAAGATGCTTTTGTGCCAAACAACAGCTTTGATAAAATGCTTTGCGCTAAATGGTGGCTTTATATTAAAGCTCAACTGTGGGAGGTCGTCCTTCGGACGGTGCCTTCTTTGAAGAGCTTTGGTCCTCGAGGGATTTTAGTTTTGAAATGCTCCACTGTGGAAGGTTGTCCTTTGGACGATGGGAGGGGAGGAGATGCGCCATCAAACGGCGGCTTTAATAAAGATGCTCTGTGCCAAACAACGTCTTTGATAAAATGCTTTACACCAAAAGGTGGCTTTGATAAAAAGCTCTACTGTGGGAGGTCGTCCTTTGGATGGTGCTTTCTTTGAAGGGGCTTTGGGTACGACACATGGGACGACTTCGGTGCGCCAACTGGGACGGCTTGGGTGTGCCACTTGGGACGGCTTAGGTGCGCCACTTAGAATGTCTTTGGTTGCCTCGGGGGACTTTGATTCTGGAATGCTCCACTTTGGGAGGTACCGGCGAAAACGAATTTTTTGATAGGAAAACATGCATTTGGCTAGTGGTTAGAATTATGAATTCTGTGATTAGGCTTGGAAAAGTGTGCGTGTGTGAAGCGTGATTTTGCATGAAAATACATGAATTTGTGTGTTTGTGTGAATATGCGTGTTATGTGAATTTACGTGTTTTTGTGTGTTTCTGTGTGAATTTATTAAAAAAATAGTGATGTGGTATGCTAAACGAGGCGAGTTACCTATGGCTAACGGTGTGTTGCCTTGCGTAGGCGGCTAGCCGTTGATGGGTTGCCGGTTAAGTATGAGAGCTGGTTGCAGTAAATGGACCTTTGGATTGAATTGGGCCCAAAGGCAAAAGCTGGGTCCATAGGCCCATTAGACTTTATAAAAGGTGAAAGTGACATTCATTTGTTACTTTCAACCTAACTTACCAACCTCTTCTTGTCAAACACTCTCTTCTTCTCTTTTGCTATTTCTCTCAACCACGACTAATGACTGCCGAGAATGTTGTGGATTGGTTTCCCGGTGATACAGTGGTCAATCCCGTGGCTCGACCCGTGACCCACGGAATGAAACTGCGGGAGTTTATTCCTGACGCGGGGACTACGATCAGCCAATGGCACGATTTGCTGAGGCACATCTGAGATATTTTGAAACTTTTTTCTTTTTTTTTTCTGCATTATTAAGATTAGAAACATGCGGAGATTAGGTTAGAAATCAAAAACTAGGTAGAAATTTACCGTTTTGATGTTTCTGGGCGTTCTTGGGCTATCACGGGTTGCTGTGGCGTACGCCACAATTGTTGTGGCATGCTCCACTTTCTTATGTTTGGCTGTGCTGCAGCCTTGTGGCGTGCTCCATAGCACTAGTGGTGCACGCCACTTGAGTAGTGCCTTGCGCCACCACTCAATGGCTTATGCCACAATAGCTGTGAAACACTAAATTTTTGTCATTTTTCGTTGTTTTTCCTTGCTTACCTGCATCAAAACATGAAATATATATATGTGCCTTTGCACTTTATTAGTATACTTACAGCGGTTATTTTGCAAAAAAGCACGAAGTGCGGGAAATTCGACGGCAACGCCTATACGGCCGGTGAATGGTTCGATCGGTTACCTATGCGAGTCCAGGACTATATTCGGGAGGCGGGCTTTGGCCGTTTTGTCGATACCCTTCCCCGAGTGCAAGGGCAGATCCTGCCTTCTAGTATTCTAGCGCTCATAAAGCGGTGGATGGATACTACTCACACTTTCCATCTACCGTTCGGTGAGATGACGATTACATCAGTCGATTTTGCTGCCATCATCGGGCTTCGCTTTAGAGGGCGGTCAGTCATTTTTGATTACCAGCTGAGGACTTTGGACCGACCGGGTCTGTAGGCGATTCTTCGAGCTGTTATCGGGATGGAGCCTACCATCTCCGATAAGAGGATATGTTATGAGAGCATTATTTCTCACTATGAGAGGCCTTGAGAGCACATGGAGGAGCTGGATGTGGATGTGGTAGCATGAGCCTATCTCTTTTTTTTGCTGTCGACTACTTTATTCACTAATCATGGTAACGATGCAGATTTGGCACTGCTACCTTCTCTTCAGGATCTAGATGCGACGAGGCAGTTTAACTGGGGAGCTGTTGCCTTGTCGTTTCAGTACTATAGCATGGACTTGTGCATCTGAGGAGCGCACCTAAAGGTCGGCTACAGGCGCGTCATTGAGGTATTAAATCACATTCCTTTGAGCATTCTTCCTCATTCCGTTTTATTCTTGTGCTTTTACTTATTTACTGATATTTTCGGAAAATGAAGTTAGCCATATTCCTTTGAGCATTTTCCCTGTGCCGAGCTTATACGACTTTGATGGTGACACTAATGCGAGGATTCTCCCTCGAGGTCGAGCATGGAGATTTGGTCAGAGATATGCTCATACTACCTTGGAGGTCTCAGTGTTCCGACAGTTGCTTAACAACATGACCTGGGATCGGGTAAGTTACTACCTCTTACAGCTTTTATTTTTTTTTATTTTTTTCTGATTTTAATTCTTATCTTTTATTTTCTTTCTTTGTTTGTTGCAGATAGAGACGTACTCGTGGGGGGAGGTGACTACGTATGCTAACGTTGTTTAGGCGGCCGTCGGGTACCAGCACAGACGGCTTTCCTTTCCGGTTTGTTTTGTGACATGTACTACCTTGGGAGAGGGTGTACGAGTGGGAGGTTGGCCCAGACTGGAGGAGAGTGCCACATGACATGTCATATTATATGTTGCCCACCAGGTCTATTCGGCTTGACTAGGACATTACAGTTGCGTGGAGAGGATCGGCTACCACTGATCATTTAGCTGCTTTTGTGCCTGATGCTTACACTATTTTTGTGCAAACCCAGCTCTTGGTCCATATCCCTCCACCTACCGAGTCTGATCTTTTTGTCGAGGCGGAAGAGCTGGATAGAGGTCAAGGTGATGCCCCAGCTTAGGTGAATTTTATTCTCTTTTATTCTGTTCTTGGCTACCCCAATGTCTTTTCTTTTATTCAATGACTGTGCTTTATTTTAGTAGCGGTAGCAACGCGATAAGCGCGTGAGGGGTTCTAATTCCGTGGCCCTAGATATGGCTATCGTCATCGGGAAGCCGGAGCACGGACCAAGTGCCTTTTTCTCTTTCATTTTGGAGCGCACAGGGCAGCCAACATAGGGCATGCTAGAGACCCATCTCGTGAACTCATACCGCATGTCTTTGCTGTGCTACACCCATGTGAGTATTCTTTTCTCTTCCTCTAATGATTGGTCTTGAATTATTTTATTCTCTTTCCTATTGGCTACCCCCATCTTATATTGCATGTGTTTATTGCCGATTACAATAAGGTGTGTCAGCTGCATGCAGTAGCGCGCCTCAAGTTCGTGGTAGCGAGACTCTCCGACAAGCATGTATCTGTAAGTATAAAAATAATACAAAAGAGAATATGCAATGCATATGCCATGTATGAATGAAATGCAGTTACTAATGTCTATGAATGTATGCAGAGAGTTAACATGGTGCCTCCAGCTAGACAAGGTTGGGGGATTCAGCGTGGCGGGAGTGCTGGTCATTGGCTAGTTATCGTTGAAGAGACCGAGGAATCCAGTAGTGATGACTCGGAGGAGACAGCTTCAAACATGTCTTGAGTATGTTACCCCAGTTTACGTTATTATGTTTTCTTTCTTTCTTCTTTTTGTATTCCGGATCCAGTTTGGGGGAATGAACTATGTAAAGAATGAATGTTTTTTATTTATAAGAAGGTGAGTACCAATTTATTTACATGTTTCTGAGTGGTGCTGGTGTTTTCTTGCTTTATGAGTGATATTTGCCTGTTTGTCGAGTCTGGAAGTTGAATTGCAACAAAACAACAAATTTTCCAACTTTCTGCTACCTAGTGGCATGCGCCACTAGTGCTGCAGTGGCAGCCAGCTGTCAAATCTGTCCTTTTACTTCTTACTATAAAATCCCATAACACCCATACACGCTTCAAAAGCTTGTTTTTCTCTTTCCAGACGAGGCTTTCACTTAAAAACTTCCCAAACTTTTCATTTCTTCCCCATTCTTCATGGATCGATCCTTGGCACTCGCATTTGAAGCATTCTCTTGCAGTTTTAGCCATGAGGATTGGAATTTGCTTTCACCATTCGAACTCAAAGGGCTGAGCTATTACTGGAGTATACGGGTTCAACCCGAATTGCTGCAATGACTAATTAATCATTTCGACCCTTTGGACAACTTATTTCGCCATAGTGACTTCGAAAGTTGTCCATTGTTCGAAGAGCTTAGCATTATTTCTAAGAGAATTACCCATGGCTAAAGAGGTTCCTGCGGTGCCCCGGTTGGATGTTGATCCTGCTTCAATGAATTTGCTTGTATTTGGTTTCTCGACTTATAAGATGCTGTCTTATGACATCGGAACTGATGTTGTTCCCCTGCCCCACTTGTAGACCGTGCATTGAGTATGGACCACACTAGCCCGTACTGGCCTCCACTTGTCTATTTTTGCATTCTTAGTCAGTACTTGCTACTCAGTGGTATTGATGACTATGGTAGCCTTCGGCTGGTACCTATAGTCGAGCAGATGGCTAGGTGACACACGCCTTTTCCACTTATTCTGGTTGAGACTTTTACTTGGTTAGGAGAACATGCTCGGGACTCTAGCTTGGTACTTGGTTCGATGGGGAGCCCGCTTCTACTGCAGGTAAATGAATTTTTATTTTCTTCTTATTTTAATTTATTTTTTATATACGCTCTTACTTTTGCTTAAGCCGCCCTTGTAGGTTGTCAACTGAAGGAGCTTCTCTCTCCCCTTTTTCTTTTTTTTATTATTATTTTTTATAATGCTCTAACTTTTGCTTAAGCTGCCCTTGCGGGTTTTCGACTTAACGAGTTTTTTCCTTTTTTCTTCTTTTCTCTTTTGTTTTTAATGCATTTGTAGTTGTGGGCTTCTGAGAAGCTTAGGTGATGCACCCACCATTGGACCATTTGATGTTTGATTATAGACTGTGAGTCTATGTCCGGTGCCTTCGTCGCTTGACTGGCGACACTATTGAAGACTGGACTACTATTTTTCAAGTCTCACCTTCGAGGGGGTTAGGTGGACGTGTCCCTAGTGGTACATAGAGCAGGTCACAGTTTCTTCATGCATGCTTTGTGTGCCCCTGTGTGGATTGACCATGGCAGTGGCTTATTATCCCAACTGTGTAGCTAGGCAGTACGGTGGTCATCGGGCTGTCCCTAATTACACTCGGTTTGAGGTTGGACTTATTACCCAACGATTTCTATCTCACTTTATTTCCACCCGGCGTAGTCGCACGACTGTACCCATTTCAGATGTGACCAATACCTCTTCTTTAGACTCGTACTGCTAGTGGCTGCAGGCTTACTCTGGAGTTGGTGCTGATTCGAAGTCAGCTGACTTATTGACTGCTAGATTTCTATTAGGATCTGGCATGTAGATGCTCCTATCCTGCTTTCTAATAAAATTTACTAGACAGTTATTAATAGTGTAACTATATGAAAATGTATGCACTTATTACTAATGAAATGTCTTTTGCTTAAAAATGCTTTATATATTTCATGCTACTTTATGCCATCAATGTAAATTCATATCATTTGCATATCAACACCAACTTATCATAACAATCTTTAAAGTTAATAAGAGCACAAAAGGTGAATTTATTAATTGGGTTTTGCCATAAATGTTTCGAGTTATACATAAAATTTCTTTAGTCTATCCAAATTGACTGGTTCAGTAAATTCATTGTCTTCCATGTCTGATAGCTTTACTGCACCTTTTGAAAATATTTTCTTGATCAGAAATGGACCTTCCCAGTTAAGCTTGAACTTCCCCCTCGGGTCATGAATGTTTGGTCGCATTTGTTTCAAAACTAAATCCCCTACTCTGAGTAGCACTGGATGAACTCTCTTATTAAAGTGCTTAGTTATTCTCCTTTTATATAACTGATCCATAAATCGAGCATTAAGCCTCTTTCCATCTAGGAGTGCTAATACTTGGTAATGATTCTTTGCCCATTGACATTCTGGAATCTTGAATTCCATCATTATGCGCAAGGTCTGCACTTCTATTTCTGTCAGTAGCATGACTTCCATTTTGTAGACTAGAGAATGAGGAGTTACCCCATTTGTAGATTTGGTGGTGGTCCTGTAGCCCCACAAAGTATACTGTAGCTTGCTTGCCTAATCTCGATGATTTTCTGCCATTTTCCTCAATGTCTTCTTGATGCTCTTGGTTGCCGCTTCCACTACCCTATTAGGTTGTGGTCGATACAGTGAAGATTTATGATGCTCAATTCTATCTTTTTCTAATAGTATATTTACTTTTGCTTGGAACTGAACTCCATTATCTGTCACTATATGATGGGGAATCCCATATCTGCAGATCAGGTTCTTTCCAATAAATTTGGCCATCTGCTTGGCGCTGATGTTTTTAAAGGATTCTACTTTAACCCATCTTGAGAAATAGTCCACTGCCACCACTATAAATTCGTGTCCATTGGAAGCAGGTGGCGAAATTTTGCCAATGATATCTATTCCTCAAGCTGCAAATGGCCATGGTGAAATACAAGGATGTAATTCTGAAGGTGGGATGTGACTCAGGTCTCCATGAATTTGGCATTCGAAGTACCTTTTCACAAAAGAAATACAATCCTTTTCATTGTCGACCAGAAGAATCCTTATTTGAGAATTTTCCTGGCTAGTGCTTTTCCATTCATGTGGGTGCCGCAAACCCCTGCATGGATCTATTCCATAATCTCTTTAGCTTCTTTCCTTGATACACATCTCAACAATACCCCGTCTGACATTCTTTTGTACAATTGACCATCTAGGACTAGAAATTGTAATATCAAACGTTGTATAGCTCTTCTATCATCTCTAGTAGCTGAGCCAAGATAAACCCTCTTAGTCATCCACTGCAAGACATCATGAAACCATGGCTAATCTTCTTCCTCTATTTCCATAATCCTTCCTCCTTCATAACACGGGATTCCACCCAAAGACATCATAAATTTGCGTGAAGGATAATTGAAATCTTTTCCCAGGCTGCTGCTAAATTTGCCAAAGCATCTGGTACTCGGTTGTTCACTCTACTAGTGTGCGTGAAGGATACTCTCTTGAAGTTCTGAATAACAATGTGCATGTAGTCAATATAGGGCTTTAACCTGTCTTCCTTAACTTTCCAATTTCCATTAGCGTGCTCGATAAATAGTTTTGAATCTCCAATAACCTCAACTTCTTCAACTTTAACGATAATCAGAGCTTCTAACCCAAATAAGCAGGCTTCATATTTTGCCATGTTATTCGTAACTGCAAACTGTAATCTCTTCAGCATCGGGATAACTTCTCCTTGTGGAGATTCTAATAAGACGCTACTTCGGCTCCTTTGCTATAAGCAGAACCATCAAAGTAAAGCTTCCATCCTTTCTTTTCTATCAAATTCAAATGTTCATCGGGAAAATTAATCTCCTATTGTTCATTGTCTTCAACTGGATGTGCTGCTAGAAAGTCTACAACTGCTCGTCCTTTGACAAATGTTTTGGTGGGCATAAAACTAGGAGACTTGCAAATGTTCCTTGATTTAATCAAAAGCTATCTGGCAGTGATCATTCCACTTTGCTCGTTGATCTTTCCTTAATAGCTTGAAGATTAGATCATATATTATCGACAACTTCGATATAAACCTGCTGATATACTGGATCATTCTTTAGAAAGCTTCTCACTGCTTTTCTGTCTTAGGCGGCTCCATCTCTTAATCGCCTTAATCGTGTCTGGATTGATCTTTATTTCTTTCAGTCCTATTATAAACCTTAGCACTTTTCCCGAGGTTACCCCGAATACACACTTCTTCGGGTTCAGCCATGGCTTGTATTTGATTACTCTATCCATGAACCGCTCCAGGGCTGTTGGATGCTCTTCTGGTGTCTTAGTCATGACAATCATATATTTAATATAAATCTCTAGCTCCTTATGGATCATTCATGAAATAATATAGTAGTCATCCTTTGGTAAGTAGCCCCCATGTTTTTTAAGCCAAATGGCATCACCCGATAGCAAAAAGTTCTAAACTCTGTCACAAAAGCTCTCTTGATTTTATCCAACAATGCCATGAGAATCTGGTTATGCCCTGAAATCCATCCATAATGGAGTGGCATCCCATCATTACCATACTGTCTATCAAGATGTCAATATGAGGGAGAGGAAAATCATCCTCCGGTGATGCTTTGTTCAAATCCCTATAATGCATGCACATTTTGATCCGTCCCACTTTCTTGGAAACTGGGACTATATTTGCCAACCACTCTTGATAATGAACCACTTTTAGAAATCTTGCGTTTATTTGCTTGGTCACTTCCTCTTTAATTTTCTCAGTCCATTCTGGTCTTAGCCTTCTCCCCTTTTGTTTCATTGGCTTAGCTCCAGGATAAAGAGAAATTGTGTGCTCAACAACAAACCTGTCTATTCCCGGCATGTCTTGGTAGCTCCATACGAAGGCTTCCTTTTTATCCATGAGTAGACTTTGAAATTTTGTGTTTAACTCTTGCATTAGGTTTGGCCCAATTAATAAAATCAACGGATTATCTTTTGTGCCAATATTAAATTCAAGCATATATGATGAGTTAATGTTAAATATGGAACCATCATGAAAGACATCAAACAAGTAAGCAAAATTAAAGTTCATTTCGTTAAAAAGCATTGATAGTTCATTCAGATTCATTTTTAACAGAAATCACAACATCAGAAGGGGCTTTAGCTTCTTCGAAGCTTTCCTCTATACAGGCCCAGATCGCCTTTAGCATTTGATCTGCAAGGTTCTCCTCTTCCTTTTTGGCGCTTGTCTTCTTCTTACCCTCTTCTTCTTCTTCTTCTTATTGGGCAGCTTGCTCCTCCTTATTCTCCTCTTCCTCGACCGCTTGTGGCCCCTCAACCGCCTCTTCTTATTGTTTTTTCTCTTTTTTCTTTTCTTCCTCAAAATCTCATCCACTGGGCTCAAGTGCTAGGGCTTCAATGACATCCGTGAAAATCTCTAGACCTCAAATGGCTCTATTGGCAGACATGGAGAGGAATGCTCACTCGAACCGACGAAACGTCCATCCATGTCTAACCAACCGATTATTTCCTTTGGTCTACTTCCAAGCTTATAACCTAAGCCTAGGCGATTTCTCTAGGTGTGGATTCCAAGTAGTTCTGGAATGCCCTGTTGGTTCTTTCCAAGTCCTTTTCCTTCCTCATAGTTCATTTTCTTCATAATGTTGAAGACAGTGGGTCCCATGTCAGTGCTTAAGACTGCAATCTGAAAACCAATCCATGGGAGAATGACCTGCTTGTCTATATTTAGTGTGGCTACACTTCTCTCACTAGCAGCAGGAATGGTGATGACCTTATTAAATGGGAATTTGATTTTCTAGTGCAGCGTAGACGGCACACCTCCCCAATGAATGATACCCTAGGCACCCCAGTAGTAAGGCAAATGTAGGGGAATGTTTATAACAATAAATTTTGTCTCTTTTTCAATTAGCCCCACTTTAACCATTATCTTGAATATGCCTTCCACTTTTCTCTTAGAGTCATCATAAGGTCGAATAACAACATCAGAAGGTTCTAAATCAAACACTTCCATCTTGAACTTTGAAAGAAGTTTCAACGGACAGACATTCAAAGCCGAACCGTCATCAATCATGATGTTTCCAACGATCCTGCCCCTTACTTCTGCTTTTATAAATAAAGCCTTGGTGTGATTCTTTCCTTTGGGAGGAAGCTCGTCATTATAAAAGGTGATTATGAGGGGATTATGCTAAACCAACCCCATAACATCAGTAGTAGAAATGGATGACGAGACCGAAATCTCGACCATAACTTTCAGAAAAGCTTCTCGGTGTTTCTTGGAAAAGAGACGAGCAGGTCCCACATGCTTACATTTGCATGGGTTCTTTTTAGCTGTTTTATCAATGCGTCATCTTTAGATTCTTTCTTTAGCACAACCGATGGGCTAACTTTCTCATTTTCTTCCCTCGGCTTTATCATGTCAGGTTGATACACTTGACCTCTGTCCGGCCAATGTTATTATGCAAATCCACAGTAGCATTTTGCATGTTCATTCGGACCGCACGTGTTTCTTCGATTACCAACCAAAATACATTCTCGAACATCTCAATATAAATTGTCTATAAGGACGAGTTGTCTGTTCTAAAGATTTAGCTTTCGATCAAGCATGTGAAACTGTCTGAACTTGGCTTTATCAAACTACTGATCAATTTTAAAGCACCATGATATCTTAACAAGATCCTTGTGAGTGCCATCGAGCATCCCAGAAAAGTTGTTCGGTCTAAAATTGGGGAGGCGGTCAATTGACCTGCGTCTATCAAGAGTACCTTAGGATATAGAAGATTAAAGGGCTACGAAAAATGAAGGGCATGAGAATAAGAAGAGTTTAGGAGGGAAAAAAGAACTAAGTGAGAGGAACAAGAGAGAAATTAAAGAAATTCGTTGGCTGGGAAAAAAAGGGTTTAAAGATGATTTTAAATACGATTAAGCAATTTCATTTATTTGTATTGATTCGTGTGTATCATTTGTAATGATTTTTCCATATTTATAAAGATTCTAAGATTGCCTCTAAGAAAAGGTATGCATTCTACAACACTGAACAATTATACAAGAAAACCAAAAATGCCTTGTATACGTGCAATATGTACATCTATTATTTTTAAGTCCAAGTGAGTATTTTTAAATATAAAACATGCTTTTCTTCATCTTTGTAGATTCGATCCTCTTATTTGGGCCTAATTTTTATGCCCATGTCAACAAAAGCCCAACTTAATTGAAGAATCTTGTTCATAAGTCTTGTAAAATAAAGATATTCTTATTATTGGTAACATAAAACTTTAAAACTATAAATTTAGTAGTCTTCTCGATACAATTATGGCTTTGTTTGGCCGAAGTGTTCGAAGTAGTATTTAGTGTTTTGATTGTGTTAAAACACCATCTTAATTAATTATAAAGTTTGGTAATATAATATTTATCCCAATATTTAGAGTTTGAGACAGTATTTCATGAAATGTTATTCTCATTAACATTTAGCATTTTATAAATTTATTATGACTTATATACTCATCACTTATCTTTAATTTGTTCCTCATTTTCATACCTTTTTTTGTGATTTTATATTAAATAACTAATCAAACAATTATTTTTACCAAACACTTTTATTCAAAACTCCTACGTCCACTATATAAATAATTGATCACTAAAAGTTAATATCTAACGGCTAACTACTATTAAAATTATTTACAGTTATTATAACAATTACCGGCTAGTATAGTAGTTAAAACTACCCAACAATCGCTATACATTACTTAATATATTCTCTTCCAAGATAGATCTTTAACTAACACGTTATAAGTTAATCCACTCTCTTCCAATATAAAACTTCTACCAACATGATATATCCTCCGCGCTCTGGAACGCGAGCTCTAGTACCCAAATGAAAGTTGCAAGACATGACCAGCAAATGATTGGAAGGGTTGCGATGGCATTGGCACGTGGGTGGGCCATTGCATGTGCTACATGTTATACTTATTGGAGATAAATTAGAAAGAGAAAGACAGCCATTCCTATTTTAAATTATGTCATGACGCGTCTTTCTCATCAAGACATAAACGTTTTACTTGTCTCGTTTAAACCGTTTGATTTCAGCCGCAGCACCGCCACGCTTCACACTCTTCTACTCTCTGGTTTCAATTGCCATGTGACTTCATTCAATTTGATGTGATGCAATGGATCGATCAAGCCTGAATTTCTGATATTTAAAATATATGAAACTTAATTTTATAGATTACGTTTGTGAAATATTATTTTTTATTGTTTAATTTAAAAATAAAATTTAAATAAATTAAATGCTATAATTACCTAAAAATAATGAGTTTCAAAATGGTAAAATTTACGGCTATAGTGAAATTTATAATTTTTTATTCTTAAATCTCCTACTGTATTTCTTCATTTTCCTTTTTAATTTGCAAAATGACAAAGATTTAAAGAAACTTTGCAGTCAAATTTCGAAAAATTTCAATTTGTCCCCTAAATTTTTGATTTTTTGAGCAATTAAATTCTTTTATCTTGATTGGATTAATTATGTCCCTTAATTTTTGCTTTTAGTCAATTTAGCTATCAATTAATCTCAATTGAATGTGGATCAGCAATAGACATTGACTGGACTTACTTTTTTGTTATATATGGGAGGTTGTTATATATGAGAGGCCTAACGGGCCAGAATAATATTATGGATTATAGCAAGAGGCACTCTCCCTTTGAATAACATTAACTTTTATAGTGGAATTGACTTGAATTTGAGACCTCTCACTCTCTACATCTTCTACAAAACGTGGAAAGATCAACCAAACCACACTTGATTGGCTTGACTGGACTCGTTTCAACTGACTTGAATGACTTAACTAGCTCAAATAAAAACTTAAAGGTTAATTTGGATAAAATAAAAAATCTTTTATATTTGATTCAACTAATTGAGAAAGATTCCATTTATGTTTTCAAAAAAAAAAAAAAAGAAAAGAAAAGGTTTAATTTAAACAAAGTTCATAGATGAATTTATGTATTCCAACAATTAAAATTTGTTAAGATAAAAATTAATCAAAGTGATTAGTGTATAAAATTGAATCAAATTGAATTTCACTGATTGAATTCATTTTTAACTATGTTTAAAAACAAATTTCAACTTATCTTTCATGCTTAATAAAAATCAAAATGGAAGGAAAAATTTTAATTTTTTTCTATTAAATCAAAACCGAATTGATCATGTTAAAACTTGAATTTTCAACTTAGACTCCATTTATTTCTGTAAAATAACTTGCAGGAAAATATTCATAATTTTTCGTTGTTTGAGATGTTCAGGAGAATAAGTCAGCGGAAAATATTTTTCCAGTCAAAGGAAAATTAAGTCATTTTTTAAGGAAAACAACATGTCATTTTCGAGAGAGTAAGACTTTTTCCGGACAATGGCAAATCTTATAAATTCATATTTTTTAATTTATTAACATCATAGTCACTACCACCAGTCAATATTTACCACCTACCACCACCACCTTCGACTTTCATAATTTGTATTTTTTTTTTTTTTTTGCATTCTTTTCATATTTAACCATAAAATTTTTAAATTATAAAATTTCTATTATTATTAACATTTTTTATGGTCTTAGAGATAAAGACTTTAATATTTTTAATTAATTTTCAATATTACAACCAAACAACGGAAAATAAGAAAAATATTTTTTATAGAAAATGTTTTCCATAAAAATATTTTTCAACAAGTTATTTTACGGAAATAAACGGATTAATTGGACTATGCGTATCACATGTTACATGTGGCCATCGCAATTGTATCTTCATCACATGGAAGGAGAAATGCAACCTCTTGTGCATATATTTCTGGATCAAATTTCTCAATGCTTGTACTAGAAGAAAGCCTTTCTTTAATTAATTTCAATTATTTTACTTCTGTTTTCCTTTTTGAGGGTAATTTTACTTTTGTTTATTATTATCCCTACTCCTCACAATTTTGTGATTAGGAATTAGGCCCTCCGCTTTCTTGCTTATTTAACAATGACAATAAAGATTGTTACTTCGAATATTTGGAGTCTGTTGAGTAAAATTAATTGTTTTGATAGTATTTAGCTATTTTAGTATCATTCAGCTGTTTGAGTAGTATAACTGTTTGAGTAGTTTTTTATAAAACGCTAAAAGTTAAAAATTATATGAATATTTTAACATTTAAAAACTAGTTCAAACATCGTATTACTAAACACTATAAAAAATAATATTTAAAACTACTTAAAAAATTATGACGGAACACAGACTTTTATCCTATATGAATATAATGTTTGAGGCAGTTGGGTCCTTATCCAAGGATTATAGAGCAGCACTCACTCACTGTAGACCACCACCGTTCCAAGAACTACGGAACCCAAATGACAATTCCTGTTTTTTTCTTTGCGTTAGCCATTTGCGACTATCTAATTCCTTACTCTTAGCCTTTGATGGAAATAATGAAGGAAAGAAAATAATGAAATTTATTTGATATATGCCAATAAGATTAGAGGATTATTTGCTATAGCTATACTTCCATATCTATTTCAATAACTTTGTATGTATTTATAAAGAAATATGTATATATGAGAAAAGATTTACTGCAATATGTGTACAAGCCCACCAATCTACCAAAATAATCACCGATGGTGTTTTGGTTCAAACGAAAGTATTTCTAATCGTACTCTAAAAAAAAAAAGAATAAAATAGTAATGCTTTCTTAAAATTTTTTTTTTATTGGTTTATTGTATAGGACCATCTATACATGAAATGTTGACAAAAAGTTTCTGTATTGTATGAGACCATCTAAGGTGTGTTAATTCAAACGATAGCATTTTTGACTATCATTGAAAAAAAAAAATACAAAACAGTAATATTTTCTTAAAAGTCTCTTTTTTAATTAGCTTGATATACAGTATCATCCATACATTGAGAGTTGTGAAAATTTTTCTGTGTATTTATGTATGTAAGGTGTGTTAATAGTAAAATACTTATTCTTTACTAGATATTCAAGCCAATAAAGCAATAATTATTTTTTTATTAAACCATTTAATGCACAGCAGACTAATTCAGATTCGGTAATAATTATTTTTTTAATTAAACCATTCGGATTCGGTAATGATTATTTTCTTTTTTGATTAAACCATCCGGCTCACAGTTCAGATTTAAATTCTATAGAGATCAATATCAGAAGCGACACTTCCAATTTTCTTTCTTTATAATGTTAAAATTCGAACCTTGAATATTATACGGGTTTAACTCCTTATGAGACTAGACCAACCAGTTGTTAGTAATAAAGCAAAAGCAATAACTATTGGTATGGGATTTATTAAAGGAAATTTTGGACATAGAGCCACTTGTTTGTTTTGTGTGAAATTACCAAGGGTTGGCGGCTTCAACTCTCAAAGTAATTTCATTAGAAAATAATTTTTTTTTTTTATAAAATAAAGAAATAATTAATCGTAATTAGATAATGAAATGTTATGGGAGAACGTGACTTTAATATATAAAATATAGATTTATATATAGAGAAATTGTTATCTGATACTTACAACACCACCTTCGTAGTAGCTTCCGACCTTTTATGTCTCTGTTTTGGACGAAGCTAATTAATTTATACAATGTCAAAGATAAGAATAAAGTCACAAGGCCGGCAACCTCCACTATGTATGTTATGTCGGTGCTTTTTTTTAATATCCCTCTACATTTTTTTTCCCTTTTTTTTCTTCTCTTTTCTTTTCATTTCTTTCTTTCTTTCTTTCTTTTTTCTTTTACATATCAAATTGAAACCCAACTAATTTTGTAAAAATGAATCAAACTAGTTCAATTAGTTTATTGATTTTTATTAAACTTTAATTAACCCTAGTAATTTGTCATTTAATTATTTATTCCTATTTAAAAAAAAATTGAGAAATAGAAGTTTATTTGCATGATAGCTACAAAGATTAATCAATAAAAATTAATGTTAATCTGAGACGGTTCTCATAAAGAGTCTGCTCGATAATTTAGCTATTTTAATAGTTATTACTTATTTTAATAATTGTCAACTGTTTTATTAGTGATTAACTGTTAGATATTAGCTGTTTGTGGTTATGTATTTATATAACGTTTAGAATAAAAGTGTTCGATACAAATAATTGTTTAATGTAAAATGACAAAAAATGATATAAAAACGGAAACAACGTAAAAACAAGTAATGGATATAAATATCATAAAAAAATTATAAAACGCTAAACGTTAATAAAGATAACATTTAGTGAAACACCGTTTTAAATTCTAAATGCTATGATATATATTGTATTACGAAACCTTATAATTAATTAAGATAATATTTTGACTTAATCAAAATACTAAATACTACTTTAAATACTGCTAAAGAACATCTTCAATAATTGAACAATGTTGCAATCACTTTCACTGGGAAAGTTTTGAGAGCGACTATTCTTATTATGAACTTAGTGGATTTAACCTGTGTTGAGAAAATTAAAATAAAATATTTTTTAAAAAAATATCACTGTGTTGACTGTTGACAATCGAATAAGAGTGAATAATCTATATATATATACACACACACACATTATATACAAAAAGTCAATGACTCAATGACTTCGTATAGTTGTACTATTTCTTTCTTTCTTTTTCTTTTTCTTTTTTTTTTTTTTTTGTTTTTTTTTTGGAGAGAAGTTGGACTTTTTCTTTAATTTGATAAATGTTATTAACTTATTATTATAATTGCTATGTGCTGCCAACTCCTCTTCCTGCTGTCAAAACTTCAAAAAAGAATATGTTTGAATATAATATAGCATTCAGCCTCTAAAACTATGTCCTACCTACCTTGGATTTTTTTTACCGGTTTATTTTTGGTTTTAGAATCATAACCAAGTAATAGAATCATTAACTATGTGCTTCATTCAAATATAAGAATTAGGATTAATTTTATTTGGAGTGTTCAGGAAAATTAATAGAATCATTAATTTTATTTTTGGTTTTCTGCTGATTTCAATTTCGTTTCCTTCTAGTTCTCTTGGTGAGTCCCCCAATTGCTCTTCTATTAATCTTACTACTGCACTTCTATGTTTTCTTATAATAGAACATTTTCTTATATTTATATATTATCAAATTTCTTATTGTTCTTTCAATTTCTTGATCAAAAGGCAGTAAGTATATGCTTTTTAGACCTTAGCATAAAAGAGAGATTGCTACAAAAAAACAAAATTACAAAATTCAATCAAATATAAAAAAATAATAAATATAATAAAAAATATTTCTTGATTAATGGTTTTACAATTAGAATAAAGATTTTTAATTTGCGAATCCCTAACAAGGACGCCAAAAATTATTTTAATATGCAAATATACAATTTGTATGAATAGCATAGAAAAGTATTATCTCTACAGGGATTGGATTAATCAACTACGAATTTTGGTTTTTAAATTTTTTTTTAGAGAAAATAATTAATTGGTCCCTGAGATTTGACCAAACTATATAACTCGTCATCGCATTTCTCACTGTTAATTCAGAGTCCCTGAGGTTTGATTCCATTAAATTATTAAATCCTTCTATCCATTTTCCCCCCAATTTATCGTTAAAATTTGTGAGAAAGTAAGATAGAGGTGAGAGAATTCATTTAAATTGACAACACTACCCTTATATTCTTATGAGAACTTACCATATATAAGTTACAATATAAAACAAAATTTTAAAATATTTTTAACTTTTATCTTTGTATAGCAAAAGGGGCTAGGGTTTTCTCCATTGGTGGGAATGCCATGTCTTTCTCATCTGGATTTTCTAGCGCCACAAACAACGAAATGGAAGGAAAAAGGTATGTGAATGCTTATTGCAAGTGCGGGAAGAAAGCCAGGCTAAGGATATCTTAAACAACGAAGAACAAAAATAGATTGTATTATTACTGTATTGAAAATCAACTTGGATCGTTTCGTAGTTGGTGCAAGATAGAAACAGTGGAGCCAACATAAAGAAGGGAAAATTGCGGGATGGGGATGAGGCAAAGAAGCATACTTGTTGAATATGGTGATTTGAAGAAAGATATCTTGAAGTTGCAAGACGAGATGCAAAGTAAATGGGGAAAGCAAGAGTTTTGTTATGGTAAGCTTGGGCACCTAACGTGTCTAGTGTGCATTTGTTTGATGTGTATAATTATGCTCTTTATATTTGTGATTATATTGTTATGTAAAACAACTTAAATGTTTGGGATTTTTGTGTTGCTAAGTGTTGCTTTTGAGATTTTGGTGTTGCTCAGTGTTGCTTTTGGGATTTTGGTTTGTTGTTGATGCTTGGAGCAATTGATATTTCCTTTGAACATGATATACTATTATTTTCAGTAATGCAATTTCTAAGTTATTAAAATGTGAAAATTTGTAAAAAAAATCAAAATTTAAAGGACATATTAAAAAAAAAATCAAATTCCATAAAATAGGAATAATTAAAAGCTAATAAAAGAAAAGGTTTGAACTCTCTCTTTGCTTTTGCTTCAATATGTATATGTCAAATTGTGCGAAAATGAGGGTTAACGTTTAATATATCTAATTGACACATTATTTATCAAAATGTTATTTAATTGATAAATTATTTATCAAAATAATAAATATTTAATATATCTAATTGCCACATTATTTCTAAAATATAATTTAATTTATGCATTAGTCTTATGATTATTTCTATTATAATCACAATCAAACAATTTTTACTAGCTTAATTATAAAAAAAATAAATAATAAAGTAATCAACATTGCTTCCTCAATCGTATTTGTAATTAACACCATGACACAAATTCAATGATTATTCACATTCGCAAATGTTGTCTCATCAAATGAATATTGGAACATGGTGATTATTTGCATTTCTTTTGTCTACTTGTGGACCAGGCTGAGTAAATTATGTAGAATATATGATTTTCTTTTTTGCAAAAAATTGCAGCAGACCACAGTTTCACAGAAATCCATTGTGTGCACTCAAATTTCACAGCAAAAAATAGCAATAGACCAAAAGAAGCACAAACACAATAGTGCAGCAAACATAAGTGCATCAATCACTTTTAAGCAAACCAATCAATCAAGTGCAACACTTGCATGAAATCTAACGGGGTATCCATCAACTTTACATTCTACAGTAACCCTCTCTTCGTTATTCATTATCATGCCAATAAGGTATCCTCCCTTAATAGCATAATCCCTTATAGCTTCCCTACAACTAGTAACATTCTTAAACACTTGACCAACTCTGAACACAATATTCCCATCTTTTGGTGGCACAAACACATCTGAATACAAGTTTTTGAACCCTCCTTGTCACTTCCTATCACTACAAAAAGAACGCTGAATTGCGACCGATTTGATACGAAATCAGTCGCTAAATTGATATAGCGACCGAGTTGCGACAGACATTAATCGATCGCAAAAGTGCTCGTCGTAAATAATTTTACGACTGAATGACTAAGCGGTCGCAACTTCATGACCGACAAATGTATAAATATTGGTCGCTAATTTTCGTCTTGTTACCTTTTGGAAGCTTGTCGCAAATGGGTTGCAGAAAGTGTCGGTCACAATTATGAAACGCGGTCGCAAATTTTGAAAGTGATTAGTTGGTGATCTATCGCAAATTTAAATTTAACGGTTATAATTTGGTTGCAGTTCGGTCGCTAGTCGGTTGTAAAATATAATTACTGGCAAAAAAAATAATAATATTAAAAACCATAATTTTTTTCACCTGTCAAAAATCGACATATATATACATTACAATCATCATCACAACACAATAACAATCTAAGAAGGAACTATAAATATAATATACTATACAATATATGAAAAAATCACGAAAATCTCAAATGTTCCAAAATCAAATCTATGATGCCAGTCCTCTGGATGATCCTATGAAGTGTCTCCTGGATTAATAGTAGTATCAGCTGCTAGATGTGTCGTAGTGTCTGCAGGAGTGACCAAGGTATCGTCTACAGTATCAGGATCTAGAGGAGACGATAGTGGCTGATGTAGAGCTGTAGAAACGTGTGGATCTATAGCCAACGGAGGATCAGAGGAAGAAGTACTAGCACCATGATGACCGGACATCCGCATGATATGCTCTCTAAGCTCTGCAAGCTGCCTCTCCTGCTCATCAACATGAGCCCATAATGAACTAATCTCCTCGGCACTATGGACGGGCTATGGTCGTGAGGAAGTTATCGAAGCGTCAGATGCTGAGCCATAGTAAAATTGTCCCTATGGCCTCCAGATAAAGTGCTAGCTCATTAATTCTTGACTTAGCTTCAATCCAGCTTAAGAAGAAACAACATGCTCACAAGCTGTACTGTAGTTCTCTTGAAAAAAAAATAAATTAATTAATCAATGCAGTTGCAAGCTTTATTATATTGAACTTGTACACGTAAGAGAAGACTAGAAAGTAAATGTAAATATTATTCATTGTTACTTACATTGATGCCTAAGGCACGTCTATCGATAAACGTACTTCCATCGTGTTCCTTTGTGTGAGTGTAAGTGAACGCCTCCATCGGTGCGGGCTCACAACCATATTTTTCAGCCTGTAATGAATTTTTATGCATGATATATTAATATGGTGTCATTTCATTAAACATCGGTTTTGTAACTATAACTAATTGACTCACTAATAATCGAGATGTCTCTATAGCAGATATTGATCTGCTTGTGTGTCAAGAAAGTCCTGCGCTGTCACCGCTAGTCTCACTGCGCCTGTTTCGTGCAAATATCTCACACTTTCTCTTGAATGCAGGATCCTCCCAAGCCTTCTGCCAGCTCTCCCATATCTCCTGAGACATACACTACTGCTTCTTACCACTTTTTCACATCCTATAAGTGAAGTCAGCATACTGTAGAGTGTACAATTTCTCCCAGGCCACTTTTAGCATAATCGTAATAACCTCTTCCCATACGAAATGCTTCTGCAAAAATGAAAAATAAAATTTCAATAAAGAGCAAGTGAAGGGCCATAGATTCAGATTATTAATTACACTGAATGAAGATATAACTTGAACCAAATCATACCTGAAACTCTTCCCAATAAAAGTCTCTCGCTTCTTGTGGTATGACATCCCATATGTATCCATCTTTATCTAAATGTAGCTTGATTATCCTCATAATTTGCCTTGATGCTCGAGAGGATGGATATATGCTAAGAAAACAAAACATAAGTGAAATATAAGTAGATGAAAGCATCAAAATCTGAATAAAACCAAGTTCAAAGGAAAAAGTAAATAAGTACTTACTGTCCCGCTACCAAACTGAGCTTATTACGTGGCTCAGATGAAGCTGCAAAAGAAGTGACAAATGCTATCAATACAGATAAATAATTAATATATAACTGAAATGACAGTAAATGACATTTATGATTACCTAGTGCAGTAGGTGACTGTGAAGCTGTGAAAGACTTTGCTGGTCCAGGAAATGGGGTAAAAGAGGAAGGAATAGAAGGAAGTGGTGGCGACACGGGATGCTAAGCAGAAGATGAAGCCCAGATGTACTTGAAGAAGAAGGAGGAGAGATAGTCCCTCCTCATCCACGTGTACTATGTCCTCGGACATGACCTCCATGTGGACCACTGCCGGAAGCGTCTGAATCAATCGCCCTGCGTCTAACCATCTGTACTACAGATAACAGAACCTACATATGTATGTATACAATTATATGAATTGCAGAAAATGTGGTAAATATGTCTAAAGAAAGTCAACATCATTAAAATTCTTCATTAATAATATTATATATACATCTATTAATTTATTATTCATAATACATAATGCATTAAGTATTTCTGTCTTCATCATTATCTGCTTCCTCTTCTTCTTCTTCTTCCTCTTCTTGATCTTTGTCTTCTTAGGTGCTCATGATGATTTGATCTTCTTCCTCTTCATTGTCTGATGCTCCTATTTCAACATAAGTTCCGCTTTCATCATCCAGTCTATCTGTTAAATCTTCAACAACTCGCATCGGTTGCGTATCAACTGCAACTTCTTGAAATGGCTTAGATATTGTGAGTAAAGCAAATTGTTTGGTTTCAACTGCATGAACAGTTGCTCTACGCTTGATTTTACATACTACCATCCAATCATAACGATCTCGTTTCAATGATGGATATGGAACATAGTACACATGTGTAGCTTGCATCACTAACACAAAAGGTTCAAACTTCGTATATCTTCTTCTATGATTAATATCTACAAGATTATACTTAGGATGAACCTTCATGCCAAAGTTTGGCGTAGGATCAAACCATTCACATTTGAATAAGATTGTGCACTTGATTGATAGGGATGGATATTCTAACTCCAAAACCTTAACCAATTCGCCATAAAAATCATTTGACTCATCACTGTAGTTTGATCCCTTTATGCAAACACCACTGTTCATTGTCTTTCTGCTTGTCCCATAACCCTCAGTGTGAAACTTGTAACCATTTATAAAGTAGCCAGAGAAGGCATTAGCAACCGGTAGAGGTCCCCTTGTTAGATCAATAATGAATCTTTTATCAATATCGCTTCCTGAGCTTCGAGCCTATGGCAAATAGTAATGACATGAGTGAAATCTAAGAATGTACATATATATGTTGTGTAATTAGAAAGTTACTTACACAACATTTGAACCATTTTGCAAATTCAGAGTCTAGTTTTGCATCAACTGCAGTATTAGTCAAATTCGGATTTTGTAGCCATAAAAGCTTGATATATTTCTTGTTTATGAAAGAACAAAATTATCATAAATATGATTTAACTAAGCTCTATTAAGTTTAGACTCTCTACAAGTTTTATACTTACTGTACAAATGGTGTAATCTCTTCGCAATTCAACAAAATATAGGTTTGAGCCGCTCATATCTCCGCATCAGTCAATCGTCTTTTTTTTTTATTTACCAATCGTTCGCCCAGGATAGGTGAAAATTATTAGATTCCCTTCTGACTCAGATTCTATTCGATCTCCTCCGTCATCATTACGTGACACTCTCTGATGCTTGGTGTAAACATGTGGTTCAAAGTAGTGTGAACAGAAGGTCGAAGCTTCTTGCACCAAATATGCATTGCAAATTGATCCCTCAACCTTTGCCTTATTGCGCAAATTCTTTTTAATTTTTTGCAGGTGTCTATAATTGTACAAAGACACTATGTAAATATGAGTTGAAATAACATTGTAATGATTAGAATGGGATGTTAGTGATTCACCTCTCAAATGGATACATCCATCTATAATGTACCGATCCTGCTATATGACATTCATAGGGCAAATGAAGATGCTCCATAGAATCAAAGAAACTGGGTGGAAAAATTTGATCCAATTTGCATATGACTACTGGGATTTCTCGCTCTAATTGGTCCATATAATCGCATCGAATAACAATCATCATTAATTCCTTAAAAATGAGACTCAATTCTGTCATTAATTCCCAAATTTTCCCCGGCAACAATTCTCGGAATGCCACAAGAATCAATCTTTACATGAAAATACGACAGTCACGGCTTTTTATGCCAAACAATCTGTATTTCCTCATGTCGACACATCTACCCATATTTGAATAGTATCCATCTGGAAACCTCAATGATCGGACTCATTCGCATAATACTTGCCTTTGGGGTTTATCTAAAGAATAACATGTCTTTGTAAACTTTCCAGTAACTACAGATTGCTCGAGTTCTGGTCGACGATAAATTTCCTTCATGTCTGCTCTAGCTTTTGCATTATCCTTGGATTTTCCCTCAATGTTCATGACAGTGTTGAACAGATTTTCAAACACATTTTTTGCTATATGCATCACATCAAGGTTATGACGGATAAGAAGTGAACTCCAGTATGGCAAATCCTAGAAGATGCTTCGCTCTTTCCATCCGCTATTCCAGCCAATTCTACCATTTACCTTTTCTGCACTTAACTTTGTAACTTTCATAAGCCCTAGATCTTCAATTTCTTGTAATATTTTAGCTCCAGACTTCACATGTGGAGGGGGATCAGCGATAATTGTGTTCTTTCTAACGCATTGTTGATTTCGCTTCCAAGGGTGAGATTCTAGTAAGAATTTACGATGATAATCAAACCAACATTGTTTACCTCCATTTTTTAGTATAAATTCATTAGTGTTTTCCATGCAATTAGGACAAGGCAATTCGCCTGCCTTACTCCACTCAGATAACATTCTAAATTCTAGAAAATCACTAATGGTCCAAAGTAAAGCAGCTCGCATTATGAAATTCTGATTGGCCAAAATATCAAACGTTTCAACCCCATACTCCCATAAATAATTTAGTTCGGCAATCAAAGGTTGCAGAAACACATCAATTTTGTATTTCAGATTATTAGGGCTAGGTACAATAACACACAAAAATATGTATTCATCTTTCATACACATTGAAGGTGGTAGATTATATGCTGTGACAATGACAGGTCATGATAAATATTGTTGTCCTGATTGGCCAAATGGCTGAAACCCAACAGTACAAAGCTCCAATCTCACATTTCTCAGCTTAGCAGCAAACACAAGATGATTGTTATCAAAGTGTTTCCAGGCTTCAGAGTCTGATAGATGAGTTATTATACCATCCTCATATTCATGCAAAGCATGCCATCTCATGTGTTTAGCTGTCGCCTTAGATGCATATAACCTTTGAAGGCGAGGAACAAGAGGAAAATAATACATCTTCTTGAAAGCCTTCTCTCTTTGTACTCTACTAGTCCCTTGACCCCGCCGTTGATATCTAGGAAGATTACAAAACTTGCATTCTCTTAATTCAGAGTCAACACCCCAGTATATCATACAATTATTTCGGCAACAATCAATCTTTTTCATGGGTAGTCCTAATCCCCGAACTACTTTTTTTGTCTGGTAAAAATTATCCACCATCGAATAGCCTTCAAGCAACATTTCTTTTGATAACTGCACAAAATCATCATAACACCTTTCTGAAAAATGGTGCTCTACTTTCATGTGCAATAATTGTGCCACTAAAAATAGAACTAAATGATTCTTGCATCCAGGCCACAGTTCACTATTAGCTGCATTTAGCATGTTAAATAATTGTTGTGCTGCATAGTTTGGCGATTCCTCCATATTGTCCCAATGGAATTCTGCTCTACCTACATCAATTATCATATTGAACTTAAAAAAGCTGACCTTCTGAACTTACAGAAATAGAGTGGCCTGACCCACTGAAAACTCGAGGTTCACCATGATGTATCCATTTGTAATAATTTTCCACGAACCCATTTTTGCATAAATGAAGTTTAATGGTATCAATATCTAAGAAGGCTCTATTTTCTCGTTCATAATCCCAACATCAGTATAATAGTCACCTCATCATCATCTTGCCCCTGGATTCAGGCTCAGAATTACTCACTCCTGCGATATTATCCACAACTTGACTATGTTGTGTTTGTGGCATCTCAAATGGTAAAGAAACTTGCCTATCCACTAAACGCATCTCAATAAACTGACTATTCTTAAATAACTCAAACATTAAACAAACATCTTTATCACTTTCTATTTGAATGTTATCTCCATAAATAATTTCCACTGAACCTGCCGTTAGACGATGCGCTTTGCACACATTCGCCATCAACATAATGAAAGAAATCTTATCAGGGTCTACATCATACAAATAACGAGTTTCCCCTCCATACTCAACTTCTAATTTGTGATATATCATTTCAGCCATTTTCACGTTAAAACCTGTTTTTTGATGTGAAAACCACAGTTGGAGACTAGAGTTATTAAAACCAATAATTCACAATCAAAATCCTAACCTATGCCAATATATATGTTTCTAGTGCAAAACGACTTAAGAGCATAGATATTTACAACAAAAATGCACTTTAAAACCCCCTGTTTTTTCAAGTGAAAACCATAGTTGGAGACCAAAGTTATTAAAACTAATAATTCACAATCAAAACCCTAACCTATGCTAATATATATGTTTCTACTGCACCGATTCAAAGGCATAGATATTTACAACATAATCAATGACTAATATTGATAAAAATGCATAATTTTTTCAAAACTTCATATGGTTTTTAGAACAGAATCGCTAACTTACCTTGTAATGAAGGGTGATTCTTCGTTCCACTACTCGCCTCTTTCCTTACAGTTGCTGAATGATGAAACTTACTTCATTTTTTTTTTTTTGGGTAGAAATCGATCTACAGCTTCCATGGAATGAGAAAGAATATGGCGTGCTAAGGAAGTTGTTAGTTCTCGACAAACAGTTGACTCCTCATTTTCCCTCCACTTCAATCCATTAAGTAACATAGGGTATAATTGTCTTTTCCTATGTAAAAGTCAGGTTATTTTCATTTGTTCACAAATTTTAACGGCACATTGGGGGAAAAATGGATGGAAAGACTTCATAGTTTAACGGAACCAAACCATCAGGGACTCTGAATTAATATTGAAAAAATGCGAGGACACTTAGATAGTTTGGTCAAACTTCAGGGACCAATTAATTATTTTCCCTTTCTTTTATTATGAGCCCGAATTATGATGGGAGTAGCAGTAGGGTAGGTCTGGAGCCCATTATTATGTTCTCCATTAGAGTGGTAGATTCAAGTGTAAGTTAGGCATTGAGGCGGTGATTATTATCATAATCTCTATTTGTGCGTGTAATATAGATAATAATGATTAACCAAGTTTAATCATTCAACTCTAGCTTTTGATTTACCTTTTTTACCATCCAAGAATTTACCGCTGAGTAATAAAAGTAAAACGCAGAGTCAGGAGGAAGGAAATATAATAACATGACCAAAAAAAAATTAAAAAGAAAAAAGAGAAAGAGAAAAAAGAGGGAAGACAGCTAAGCAAGAATGGAATGCGAGGAAGAAGGAGTAACCTTATTTAAGGTAGAGCAAGAGATTAAGAGAGATATCTCTGTCTCATTGCTTCTTCATATCCTTTTTCCTTTTCCTTTTCTTCACTCCCCTCTCATTCTTTCTGCTCGAGAGGGGTTTATATATGTACTATATATATATGTATATTTTTTTTCTTGAATAACATACAGTGTAGATTTTTTTTTTTTGTTTGAATTTCTGAAGATAGAGAAAATTAAGTGCAGAGAAAGGTACAGTATGACATTACTGTTATCTATATGTTATTGTTCGGTTGCTGTTCTGCTGTGTTTATTCTTGTGGTACCTTCTACTTTCGCTCTATCTCTGACAGATCTGTCCTTTGATGGTTATCTGTTAACATCATTGTTACTGCATCAATCTATAGCTTTCCTTCTTTTCTTCTTTCACTTTGCAGATCTGGGCTTTTTGCTGGTGACCCATTTGTTTTTTTTTTTCCTTCTTTTAATTCGTTATTTTTTACACTAATGTTAAGTTATTAGCTCAATTTTGGAAATTCCAAATGGGTGTTTGATACAAATCCATTTTTATAATATGTCCAGCACACTTCTTGTACACACTAATGTTTTTAAATTGCAAACCTTTGTTTTCCTGTCATGCACTTTCAGCTTCGTCTTCTGTTTATGTCTCTTATATTTTCTTTTTTTGGTAAATTTTGGAGGATGAAATTAATCGTATGTGTTTTGCTTTTTTTCTTGAATTGCGATAATGATTTTGTTTTGTCCTGTTCTATGTTTGTTGATGATGATGTGCGAGAACTGAAGAAAAGAGCTAATCATGGAACCTTTTTTCTTGGGTTTCAAGGAAATTATTAAAATTCCATAGATTTATTGTTTTCCCTCTTTTGCCTTTATGAATTCGGTGGTATAATGAGATAGAAAGAGAAATAGGACGACTGGGTTTTGATGGAGTTGGGTCCCATAAAAGATGTATAATGGAAAGTGAAACTATATGTCGGTAGTTGCTATTAGATCTTGTAGTCTACTTCTGTTTTTCTTTTCAACAATGTCGTTTCAATGGTCCAACTAATTTGTTTGACCATTGCCTCTCTATCAATCACTTTGTTTTCTTTACTTCCTGATGCTCTGATTTTCTCGGTTGATTATTTAGCCATCCATTAGAATTGGCCGAAGCATTTTGTCATTGTAAGCTGGATCTCTCCTAGAAATTTGGGGGTTTTGTCATTGATATCCTTGCTGTCCTTTTCCCATTTCAGTACTTTACTATTTCCCCCAATTACTGCAAACTTTTGGGCTTTTCTTTGTTTTTCTGGATCTATTAGATTTTGGGAAAATGCCATGTTGGATTGAGTTCGTCTATGTTGTATGATATAGAGATGGAAGCTTTTAGAGTTTTGAATTTTGTTTGGTTTTCAATTTTTGGTATGATTGATGCTGATATGAAAAAGTTTAATAGTGTAAATGATAGATTGTGCTAAAGTCTCGACTTATAACTTAACTTGCTTTGGCAGATAATAATTGTTGTAGATCATGAAGCATAAAGATGGAAAACCGGTTTCTCCAAATGATAAAAGGTCCCGGGTCGTTTCCATGTCAATATTGTTTGTTGTACTATGTGGGTTTTCCTTCTACCTCGGTGGAATTTTTTGTTCTGAGAAAAATTTGATTGAGACTAAGGATATTACTAAGCCAGTCTCGTCCCCCAAGGAACCGGCAGTCGCTCCTCTCCAAATTAAATCAGCTGTCTTTCCTGAATGCAGTAGTGACTATCAAGATTACACTCCATGCACAGATCCAAGGGTATTACTTAATTTTTGTTTAGTTTTGATTAAATGGTGTTATACAGGTTTTCTAGGATCTGTAGAGTAGGAATTGCAGTGTTGATAATTTGTGTCATTGTGCAGAGGTGGAAGAAGTATGGATATCAGCGGCTTACTTTAATGGAACGTCACTGTCCTCCTCCGTTTGAAAGGAAGGTATGCTTAGTACCACCACCAGATGGGTATAAGCCACCAATCAGATGGCCAAAGAGCAGGGACGAATGTTGGTACAGGTAGATCCTTTTTATTTTTTATATTTGTTTGTGTTTGTTGAAGGGCTTTAACTTTAGTTGTTATGCTTGAATTTCTGCTTTAGCAAATTTTTCTTACTTTGCCTGCGGATCTTGTCTCAGAAATGTACCATATGATTGGATTAATAAGCAGAAATCTAATCAGAACTGGCTGAGGAAAGAGGGGGAGAAATTCCTCTTTCCTGGTGGAGGAACTATGTTTCCTAGAGGAGTGGGTGCCTATGTTGATCTGATGGAAGATCTGATTCCAGAAATGAAAGATGGAACTGTTCGCACTGCTATTGATACTGGATGTGGGGTGAGTTTCATTCTCACTTTTTACCCATGGTATCTGGAATTGATTATATTGGAATTGCCAGCCTTGTTCTGTTGGAATTCATATTGCATCAAGTATTTAGTGCCCCTTATTTTTATCAGAATCTCTGTCACTTAATCTATCTGATTGTGTTTGTATCTAGGTTGCAAGTTGGGGTGGCGATCTATTGGATAGAGGGATTCTAACACTTTCTCTTGCACCAAGAGACAATCATGAAGCTCAAGTCCAGTTTGCATTGGAACGTGGAATTCCTGCGATCCTAGGCATCATTTCCACTCAACGCCTACCTTTCCCCTCTGGCTCTTTTGATATGGCTCATTGCTCAAGATGCCTCATCCCATGGACTGAATATGGTAATTGATTATTACTGACTTAGGTCAACATTTTACTACAACAGGATTATTGCAATATTCATGACCATGGATATAAAAGGATAATGCAATTAGACAGTCAGGCTTTATCAACGATTAAATTTTTGTGATTCTTATTCCATTTTTAGATTGGGGAGTTATAGATATGTTCTAGGTTTTTGAAGTTTCCCTAATTGATAGCTGAATTTCTTTAATACAAGTCCTTCATTCCAAGGAATCAGGAAATGCTTTGAAATTTGAACCAATACCACCAGCTTAGTTGCTGATGCTTCCTATCATAATTTCCTATCAGATGAGGTTTATTTTTCTCACCTTCCGTTAGATACTATTGCTACATGTTGTATTATAACATCATAAATTGATTGAATTTCCTTAACTGTGTTCTTCCCATCTTTTGCCTTTCCCATTCCCCTGTAGCTCACTTTTTTGTCTTTTTCGATTTAACATCGAATTAGTGATAGGTGTCCAAATTCAGTTTCTGGCTTAAAATGATGGGAATTTTCTTTTTCAGGTGGCATTTATCTCCTAGAAATTCATCGTATACTCCGTCCTGGTGGCTTCTGGGTCCTGTCTGGTCCTCCAGTCAACTATGAAAATCGTTGGCGAGGGTGGAACACTACAGTAGAAGAGCAGAAATCAGACTATGAAAAGTTGCAGGAACTTCTAACTTCAATGTGCTTTAAATTGTACAACAAGAAGGATGACATTGCTGTGTGGCAGAAAGCTTCAGATAATAGTTGCTACAGCAAACTTGCTGCACCTGATGCCTACCCACCAAAATGTGATGACAGCCTTGAACCAGATTCTGCATGGTACACTCCACTTCGTTCTTGTGTTCTTGTTCCCAGCCAAAAACTTAAGAATTCAGCCCTGGAATCCATCCCAAAGTGGCCGCAGCGGTTGCATGCTGCTCCTGAACGTATTTCAGAGGCTCCTGGTGGGAGTGCTAGTGCTTTCAAACACGATGACAGCAAATGGAAGGTTCGAGCAAAGCACTACAAAAAGTTGCTTCCAGCACTTGGGACTGATAAGATAAGAAATGTGATGGACATGAATACTCTATATGGAGGTTTTGCTGCAGCTGTGGTTGATGATCCCTCGTGGGTCATGAATGTGGTGTCTTCGTATGCTCTGAATACGCTTCCTGTTATCTACGACCGAGGCCTTATCGGAACCTACCATGATTGGTAATCTTAAATCTGCTTTTTGTAATGTCTATTTCTGTGTGATTAACATGGCTGTCATGAACTCTACATGTTTCATATCATTTGGTACCTAGCTGAGTGGTGGTGTTTGATTTGTTTCTATGCTCTTTGATAGGTGTGAAGCTTTCTCAACATACCCTCGAACATATGATCTCCTTCACCTTGATGGCCTTTTTACTGCTGAGAGCCACCGGTAAGAAATAGTTCTTAGTTTTGATACGTTGTTCCGTGAAATTGCTCAGGTGTGTGCACTTGTCTGTGTGTGTGAGTCTAATTGGTAAATTTACTTGGTATTCTCTTTATAAATGTCGTTTGGTATTAGGCCTAAGGGTTGATCTCTTAAGTTATGGTAACTTATTTCGGATTTCGGGTTTGATGCGGACCCTCATGTAACTTATTTTGGATTTCGGGTTTGATACGGACCCTCATGTGATAAAGTGGTCTGAAATGCATGATGGAAGGTGTCACCTTTCCTTCTGCTTATGAAATTTAAAGACACTGATAAAGTCAGTTATCTACCTTTTATATTCAACCATGGCCAGAGAAAAATAACTCAGAATGTTAACAGACCTTATAAATATGCATGTCAGGATTGACGTAATTTGGGTCAGATTTTTTATTTAACTGGATCTAAGCCGATCTGCCGCATGATTCAATAGCTTGGGCCTAACATATTGCCCGAGCCTGGCCCAGTTAGAGAAAATATGTACTTTGACCTTGAAGTTGAGTCTAAGCTCTTTGTGGTGACGAATGTTTGTCAACTTGTTTAGGTCTAAACGTTTATGCACTCCAATGATTGGCCAGTTTTTTGCTATTTTCATTCTTAAGTAAGCTGCAAGTACATTTTTTTTTTTTTGACTAAGTTTATGAAATACTCATTAATCAAGCATTTTTATTTTCCACATCATATCCAGTTTCTTTTTCTAAGAAAACAATGCTATTGTCATTCTTTTTTCTAAATGATATGTAGATATAACAGCTTTTAATTTCTTTCTGATGTACCAAAAATAAATCTTTGGTGTCTTGATAAAAATTAAAACTAGGATACCTTAATTTTTATCCTCTTTTGCTATATGCTACATCCAGTATCGGTCAGTATGCTGTTGTTTAATCTTGAATTTATTTAAATAATCTGAAATTTGTGTGATTTGCTAAAAAATGCTGGTGTAACTGTTAGTTTTCTTCCACCAATGGGAAGTATGTGAATTGCATTTATGTTGTTCTAACAATTTTTGGTACTTGTGCAGATGTGACATGAAGTATGTGCTCTTGGAGATGGATCGAATCCTCCGCCCCAGTGGTTATGCACTAATACGGGAATCCAGTTATTTTGTGGATGCTATTGCTACGATTGCCAAGGGAATTAGGTGGGGCTGCCACAAAGAAGAAACTGAATACAATCTTGAGAAGGAAAAGATATTGGTTTGCCAGAAAAAAATCTGGTACTCCTCTAATAAGAGTTCAAGATGATAGAAATAGAAAATCCCATACTTGATGATAATCTCCTGAATGGCTGTGTAATTGCTATCTGGGATAGCCGCCAGACATTAGTAAGTAAAGTTCAATACATTGTGGAGAAATTAATCCATCCACAAGGAGCCAAGAGCCAAGATCTTCAGATTCAAATTGTCAATGAGAAATAGCTACACAATGACCTAGTTTTATTAATTTATACTGCCCTGGTAAGGCAATCCATATATTCTTGGCATTTTTTTTTCTTTATTGGGTTCTTTTGTTTTGGATTTTGATTATTTTATATGTTAGAAACTGAATATTGTAAGTGCATGTAACAATTTGAGGATGCAAGAAACCTCACCATCACACATTGTGATGTCTATATGTAATGAAAATTATGAAATTGTTGTAGGCTATTCTGCTTAAAACTTCACTGATACTTGCCTAAAGCAAATACAAACTGTATAATGCATTCATTACAAAAATTATTGAACTTTTGATATAATATTTTCAGAATAAATTTATACTCCTTCCATTCTATTTACATAAAGAAAACTACTTCTGTATTCGAATTAAGGAGGTAGTTAAACTGAAATTTATTCCCTTTTTCTTTTCTATTGTACACCTAAAACACTTTTGACTCTTCCCCAATATTGAATACAAGACAATTAATGGATGAGCTCTTCCCCATTTGCAATACAAGACAATTAATGCATGAGCAGAAAATGAGATGAGTTAATTAGATGTTCGTGGATAGATTACATTCCATCCATCTCATTTTATTTATATGACAAAACAAGTATATTAAGAAATTTACATAGTTTCATAAAAAAGCAAATTAAAAAATCGGTCAGCAATAATCATATCGCCCCTCTTTACACTTAACTAATTAACACATTAGCAAAAGTAAAAAATAATTGTTTAATTTTTACATTTAATTCATTAAGATATTAATAAAAGTCATTCATTTAATGGACAATAATAAAAATTATTATGGAAAAAATAATTATTCAAAAAAATGGAACGGAGGCATTATATTTTATAGCCACAAAAAAATTCAAAATAATTGGGGATTTCAATTTTCTTATTCTCTATTTTTCATTTTATGTGCGCAAAATACAACAATTTAGGGCCAAAATTTTCGAAACAAGAAAGTATCCCTCAACTTCTTAAAACTGATCTCATATATATATGGAATAGGTTACAACTCCATACTAATCATCCACATCCACAGATACAATGAATCTCCTTTTGCCATTTGATCTTAACACAGTCGGTGATAACTAGTCCTTAGACCTCTTTGCCCTAATGTTTTCATTAATTGATGTTTGTTATGAAATACTTTGTTTGAATAAAAGAAAAACAAACGGGTGCAAAAAGTAAAGACTAAGCATTGTCTTTTGGAGGGAAAGCTTTGTTTGGCCACTGTTTTACAAAGTTGTGCTACTCAGTTTTTTCATTTCAACCACCGTTAGGTTACAAGAACATATTTAAAATAGCGCAAAAATGTTTAAATATTCTTGCAAACTGTTTACCACTTCATTTAAATATGCTCGAAGTGAAAATTTTGTGGTCTTTCTCAATAAAAACTGTATTTGTATTAGAGCTAATAGCACTTATATCTGCTCATTTTTAATTAAATTTGAGATCTAATCAATATACAACATATTCTTGTAACTTTGCTCACATTTAATGCCCATCTAAATGTTTGTTTGGTACTACCTTGATATTCTTCCATTGTTAAAGCTTAACAAAGGACTAGCAGAGGACAACATAGATATTTTGCTTTAGCATGGTTCCCAACGTTATCAAATAAGGCAAAATCCTCTATACAAATAGAACAACCAATTTAAAATTTTTCTTTATATAAATGAAGTGAAGGGAGTATCTAATTCAACAAAAGATTTTTTCTCAAAAGTTAAGAAAAAAAAAAAAATAGTCTTGCTCTATAGTAAGCATAATTAGTTAAATACATTACAGGGATTAAACTGGATTCAATACGTTCGTATTTAATTCGACACTTGAAATGAAAAAACGGTCAAATAAACGTTAAAAAAACATTAACTTTTAAAAAATGGATATGAACTTATACGTGTTTTATATGTTGGCTAATTCAAAATTTTGGCAATTTTTTTGTAGTGTACATCTATTTTTAGAACATCATATCACCAACTCTAAATACAAAGTCTCATAAATCATAATATTATATAAAAAAACAATACAAAATTTCATAACATTACATCACCAACTCCAAATAAAAATTCAAAGTATAAAGATCATAAACTACAAATAAAAGTTCATATTGCAACATAAAAAGCTAAGATAATCATCAACATAAATCAAAAGTTTTCATGAGTCACAACATAAATCAATCATCAGACGGAAGAATCAAAATTTGGGTTGTTATCAAGACCAAAACCTGTATCATCATTATCATCTTCATCATTAGCTATAGTCACATAAATAGAGTTTAAATCAATGAATCCATGACCCAAATCCACACTCATGTTTATTCCTTTCCATTAAGAAGAAGAACTGTAACAGCCCAGCCCATGGTAGATATTGTCCGCTTTGGGTGTCAAACCTGGCCTGAACCCTCACGGTTTTGTTTTTGGGCCAGGGAAAACCTCCGCTCTGCCAGCCCAAAATGCGTCTACCATGTTCAAGGTTGCCACCCTTTATGTATAGGACTTCCACCTTGTGCGTAGCCGATGTGGGATTCGCCTAAGGTGTTGTGCCCCAAACCTGGGATGTCACAAGAACATTACAACAATGTAATGGACTAGAGAGCATCAAAGATTAAAACTTAAAAAGGGATAAGAAATGGAAACAATGAAAGGAACAAAAATAAAAATGGAAACATAAGTGAATGGCAATGGCATACCTTCGAACGGTGGAGAGGTCGACAACCAATGAATCACAACTGTCCAGCATCGATGTGCGATACAGAGAGCACAGTGATTGGTCGAGCTTTAAAGGTTTAGGCGTTCAATAATGTCGAGTGAGATTTTGGGTAAGAAGAAAGAGAAAGTTAAAGAATAAAGATAAGATTTTATTTTTCTACATGTTTTATATGCATATGTATCATACTTACAATTTAAAATGGTATGGCTCTCGTATAATCGGTTTTAAAATCCACAAGCCTTAAAAAAAAAAAAAAAGGAAAATCCCTTTTTCAAACGAACAATACATGAGCGACCGTTTTATTCGCGTTTTAAACGCGTTTTTGGTAACAATGCTAGCAAGTTAGAAGTTTAGTGATTCTTATTACGAAAATCTTTCTTTCATTGTTATGGTGTCGTGTCTTCCAATGCTAGCTCGTTGGAGACGGATTTAAGGCAACTGTCTCTCTTGAGGAAGAGGAGGGTGGTGGTGTGGTGGTGGAAGAGAGCTCTATTCTGGATGATTCCCACCCAATTAGCCTTTGTTTAGTGGGACGTTTCTTTACTGACAAGATATAAACTTTAATGCTATGAAGCAAAGTATGGCTTCATTTTGGTGTCCAAGAAAGGAATAAGCACCCTTGAAATAGGAAGTAGGTTCTTTTCTTTACCTATTTCAATTGTTACACAAAGTGTGCATTGCCAAAGTCATTGGAATGAGTCCTTTCGACTTTTGACAATCATTTGCTTTAGTTCCACAAATTAGGTATTAATGAACAACCTCAATCTCCCCTTATTTGATACCTTTTTATGTACTCAAGTATACGGTTTTGCAATTGGTCTCATGGTTGAATCTGTGGCTAAAACGATTAAGAACTTTGTTGGCATTTTTGTAGCTGAACCATGAATTTTATTGAGCTTTGCGACAGTCATATGCGCATTAAGGTTTAGTTTTGATAAGTTTTGCGATCTTTTACTTGATTAATCTGGTTCAATTATATAGAGGTTATATGATCTTGAACTTGGAGTTATTTTTTGCCAACAAGAAAACTCTCTTAGGGATCGATAGTTGCATAATGAATCTCCATTGATTCTAGGAAGGGGAAGGGTTGGGTGTTGCTAGTGATGATGGAGTGGTTAAAGCTAATCAAAATTGTCGTTCTAAAATGATTCTTACTAGCGTTAGTAGAGAACATGGAATCAATCTCTTTGCCTACAAACTCGACTCTAGCAATGTGGTTCACTTGCAAAATAAAGAGATTTGAATATCACTAGAGTCATTACACAGTGTTATCATCAGAAGTATGAGACTTATAATGTTTTGATTCCACTTAAGATACATGATTAGATTACTGGCGTGGAAGATAATTTACCAATGGTAGGACTTGGATACTAGGCCTACAAAGCCAATGAGTTGGAATTATCGTGGGTTGGGCAACCCATGTATAGTTTGAGTCCTTCAGGATTTAGTAAAAACTCATTAGCCTATTAGTAAAAACTTACCAACCCATATTTGTTAAGAAACAAAAGTTAATCCTAGTATGGTAGAAGTTGTCAAAAGTCTTCTTGGTTTGAGGTTATTGTTGATAATTGTAGATTGAGTGGTAGTGTTGCACTATATTGGCAGAAATGAAACTCATTTACTTTGTTTCTCACAAACCCATATTGATATCTCTGCTATCCTCCCAGATCATGGTCATTGGAGATTAATTCGATCTTATGAAAGGCCTAAACATCATAGAAGAAGTGAATCTTGGTCTCTTCTTAAGTCATTGAAAAACATATCCGATTTGCCTTGGTTTTGTATTAGAGACTTCAATGACTTATTGTTTACTTCAAAAAAAAAAAAAAAAAAAAATAGAGAACAAGTCCCACATCCTCAATGGTTATTGAATGGTATCCAAGAATGATGCGGAGCAACTGGCACTTAAATATATGGAAGACTTGGATCGCTGCAAATCCAATAAGAAGGGGCACGACCGTACCATTTCTAGCACGCCCGTGCCAGCCTCTGGAAGTCCAGGATGCGAGACATGCCTAGGCCTAAGAAGCACAAGCACGCCCGTGTCACAGCCAGCCTGCTCGTGCTAGCCTTTGGAAATCCAAGCACACCCGTGTCACAGCCAGGTTGCCCGTGCTAGCCTCTGGAAGTCCAAGCACGCCCGTGTCATGCCAAGCACGCCCGTGCCGATGAGTCTAGTTACGATTCGAGTGTCGACATGCCCGTGTCATACCAAGCATGCCCGTGCTGCCGACCTTACTAGGGTTTTGTCCAGTTACGACTGTTGTGTTATTTTTAGGGTTTTTATGTGATTAGTCCTAAACCTATAAATAGGTTATTTGTATTATGAGCACGGAGATTATTCCTTGATTATTATTCATATTCAATAAACTTCCTTGAGAGTTAGTTCTTTAATTCTTTCGTCAGATCATATATCATTAATCAAAACTCTTGACGGAGTATAATCGTTATTCCCATTCACATGACCGTACTGCGTCAGTTAGTATCAAAGCTGAAAGGCGAAGTATCTCCATGGCCGACAATCATGAGACATGAATCACAGCCATAGAGGTGAAGTTCGAAGAGTTAACCAAACAGATTAGACAATCCAACAAAGCAACCCACAACCTGCAGCTGCGACAGTAGTCTCGAATCCACAGTAACCAGATTATGCCAGACGCCAAAATTGTTATGATGTAGGCCAAGATTATAGGGCGAATGGTGACAATTTTCATGATGGATACCAAATAAAGGTAGATGCTCAACCTTTCTCAGGATAGTTAGATATAGAAAGCACTCTTGACTGGCTAGCGGAGGTTGAACGATTCTTTGAGGTCATGAATGTTGAGGAGGATTGGAAAGTTTCCCTTGTGGCCTATAAACTAAAAGGAAGAACAAAAGCATGGTGGCCTTCTGTCAAAATGAACGCCATCGTCAAAGGATTGAACTTGTGTGAGATTGGATCTTAATAAAACAGATGATTGAGCAACGTTTTCCCATTAGTGATCACTCCCAAATCCTGTATAATAGCTACCATGACTATTTCCAGGGAAATCGAAAGGTAGATGAGTATATGAAAGAATTCTTGAGATTGCAGGCTCGATGTGACAATTGTGAGACTGAATCCCAGCAAGTGGCTTATTATCAGAGGGGATTAAATCATGACGTAATGTGATGGGTGTAGCTGCAATTTTCACTTTGGCAGATGCAATTGAGATGGCCAAATATGCAAAAGATAGAATTAATTGGCAGCCTCAACAACCACCTAATCGTAACCAAAATTTCAGGCAACCCTATTCACCCGAAAATCAACAGTTCAGTCGCAATTCCAGTGGACAGAATTCAAGGGCAGAAACTCCTGCTACTAACCAGAACTTACCGTAGATTACAACAGAAGAAAATAAGGACTCCCGAGGAAAGGCTCCCATGGCAGACAGAAACAATAAACCGAATCTGTATTAGAAGCCAACTGGAGACTATTGTTATTGATGCATGAAACAAGGACATGCATCTAATATATGTCCAGAATGTAGGGGGGCTAATGATGGGCATCGATAAGTGAACGTAGTTGATGAGGTAGCTGAGGTTGAAGAAGTAGAAGACGAAGATGATGGATCCTAGGCTGGTTTAGAAGATAGTGAAATTACATATGTTGTTCAAAAAATATTGTACTCACCAAAACAAGAAGGTGAAACTCAGTGAACGAAAAGTTTTCAGGCTAAATGTCATGTTGGTGATGCAGTGTGCCGACTCATTATCGACAGTTACAGTTGTGAAAACTTGATAGCCAAACAACTGGTTGAGAAGCTCAATTTTCCCACAGAACCACATCCTTCGCCATACAGGGTAGGGTGGATTAAGGAGGGTCCAATGATTGAAATAAATCGAATTTGAAAAGTGCCTATCTCAATGGGAAAGTCGTACACAGATTCCATTAGTTGTGATGTTGTGGATATGGATGATTGTGGAGTACTGTTAGGACGGCCATGGCAGTTTGATGTAGATGCATTGCACAAGTGAAAGAGAATTCACACTTGTTTACTTGGAAAAATAAGAAAATAATTGTCCTACTTTCTGGATCTTCTACCAAAGCTTCCAAAGTAGAGGGGAAATCCATAGTAGCTATTTCTTTCAATGTGCAGGAATTAACCGGTGCAATTGAGAAGTCTGGAGGTGGGTTAGCTTTGTTAATCAAACCGAAAATAGAATCTCATGTAAGATCACTAGTACCACCACCTGTAAAGGAGTTGTTAGATGAGTTCCATACTTTAGTTGAAGAACCATCCTCCCTTCCACCTTTGTGGGACATCCAACATCAATTGATTTCATCCCTGGATAGAAGATACCGAACCTGCTCCATTATAAGATGAATCCAAAGGAGAGTTAGATTCTTCAAGAACAAGTAGAAGAATTATTGAAAAAGGGACATATTCGGAGAGTGTGTGTGGATGGGACCTGGAGAATGTGTGTGGATAGCCTAGCCGTCAACTAGATCACGGTGTAATATCGATTCCCTATTCCTCGTCTAGAGGACATGTTGGACTAACTGTCAGGATCTATAGTGTTTTATAAAATAGATCTTCACAGTGGGTACTATCAAGTTTGAATCAAAGAGGGAGATGAATGGAAGACTGCCTTCAAGACCAAGGAAGGATTATATGAGTGGTTAGTTATGCCGTTTGGGTTGACTAATGCACCGAGCATGTTCAGCGACTTATGACTCAGATTTTGCATCATTTCTTGCACAAATTTGTGGTTGTTTATTTTAATGACATATTGATCTTCAGTCATTGAGGAAGAACACCTTCAGTACCTTCGTCTGGTGTTGAACTCTTTACAAGAAAATGAGTTATACATCAACCTTAAGAAGTGCAGTTTTATGACGGAGTGGATCCTATTTCTTGGCTATATTGTTAGCTCGAAAGGAATTCATGTTGATGACAGAAAAATTGAGGCCATTCGAAATTGGCCCACCCCCAAGAGTATCACCAAAGTTCATAGTTTTCATGGACTTGCTACGTTCTACAGGCGGTTCTCAGACACTTTAGTAGCATCGTCGCTCCCATCACAGATTGCTTGAAGAAAGAGAGAGTTCAACAGTTTGTATGGACCGAAGCTGCAAATAAAAGCTTCAAAGAAATCAAAGATAAGCTTACTTCTACCCTTATTCTTACTTTACCTGATTTTGATAAATTATTTGAGGTTGATTGTGATGCTTGTGGGATTGGAATTGGTGGTGTGCTGTCATAATCCGGAAAGCCTATAGCATTCTTTAGTGAAAAATTGAATGAAACTAGACAGAAATAGTCTACTTATGAGCAAGAATTGTATGCAATTTTCCGAGCCTTCAAAACTTAGGAACATTATTTATTGGGGCATGAGTTCATTATTTACACTAATCATCAAGCTTTAACTCAGTTTCAAACTCAAAAGAAAGTGAGCAAGACGCATGCGCGTTGGACAACTTATTTTGGTGCTTTTCATTATGTCATTAAGCACAAATCGGGTACTTGTAACATGGTTGCGGATGCTTTGAGTAGGAGAGCAGCTTTGTTGATTACAATTAAGCAAGAGATTGTGGGGTTTGAATTTCTTAAAGATCTCTATGCTTCAGATGAAGACTTTGCAGACATATGGGCTAAAATTGAAGCAAAACAGCCTACCGATGGTTTCTTGGTACATGACGGGTATCTGTTCAGAGGCAATAGACTATGCATCCCTCGGTCTTCTCTCCGGGAAAAGTTAATCCAAGAAATCCATGGTGGAGGATTGTGCGGACATTTGGGATGAGATAAAACAATTGCAGGATTAGAGGCTCATTTCTAATGGCCACAATTAAAGAAGGAAGCAAGGAACTAGTCCAGAAATGTTCAATTTGCCAGACATAAAAGGGCCATTCTTAAAACATTGGTCTTTACACTCCATTGACTGTACCGAAACAACCTTGGGAAGATTTATCTATGGATTTTGTGTTGGGTTTGCCTCGAACTCAACGAGTGGTTCCTTCTATTTTTGTTATTGTCGACAGATTCTCCAAGATGGCACATTTTATTCCTTGTAGGCAAACTAATGATGCCTCACACATAGCAAAATTATTCTTCCTGGAGATTATTCGGTTGCATGGCATTCCCAAAACCATCACATCTGACTGAGACACAAAGTTTCTAGGTCACTTTTGGACAACTTTATAGAAAAGATTCAGCACACGACTTCACTACAGCAGTACCGCTCACCCCCAAACTGATGGACAAACTAAAGTGGAGAACCGGACTGTTGGTAATCTCCTTAGGTGCATTTGTAGTGAGAAGAAGAAGATGTGGGATCTTGCTCTTGCCGAAGCAAAATTTGCTTACAACAATGCTATCCATAGCTCCACCAAGATGTCACCTTTTATAATTGTCTACCGGAAGGTACTAGCCCATACTCTTGGTTTTCTTTCCCTTTCAGCAGGTGTAGAGAAGAGTATTGCAGCTAAAAACTTGGCTACCGAGCACGTGGAGGTATTCAAGCAAGTGCAGCAATTCATCACTGCTGCCAATGAAAAATATAAAGCTGTAGCTGATAAACACCTACGTTATAAATCTTTTACTGTGGGTGACTGGGTTATGGCTTATCTTCGCAAGGAGCATGGCGAAGGACAGAAGAAGCTTGATTCCAAAAAGATTGGGCCATTTCAGGTACTTAAGAAGATTAATGATAATGCCTATGTGCTTGACTTGCCCGAAGACATGAAGATTTCCAGGACTTCCAATGTTGCTGATTTATTCCCTTTCTACCCCAATGATGATCACTCGAGGTTGAGTTCTTTTGAAGTGGAAGGGATTGATGCAGAGCAACTGGCATTTTAATATATGGAAAACTTTGATCGCTGCAAACCCAAAAAGAAGGGGCATGGTCGTGCCATTTCCAGCACGCCCGTGCCAGCCTCAGGAAGTCCAGGACGCGAGACACACCCAAGCCGCAGAAGCACAAGCATGTCCGTGTCACAGGCAGCACGCCTGTGTCGACGAGTCCAGTTACGATTCGAGTGTCGGCACGCCTATGTCATGCCAAGCACGCCCATGCTAGCATCTGGAAGTCCAAGCAAGCCCGTGCCGCCGACCTTACTAGGGTTTTATCAAGTTATGACTATTGTGTTATTTTTAGGGTTCTTATGTGATTATCCTAAACCTATAGATAGATTATTTGTATTATGAGCACGGAGATTATTCCTTGATCATTATTCATATTCAATAAACTTCCTTGAGAGTTAGTTCTCTAATTCTTTCATTAGATCATACGTCATTGATCAAAACTCCTGACGGAGTGTAATCGTCACTCCCATTCACGTGACCTTTCTGCGTCAAAGAAGCTATTAAATCAAGTGGCTTATTTATTTAGATATGGAGGGCCATCAATTTACATGGAAGAAAATATAGGGTCTCCTAATCAGATCGAGGAGAGGCTCTTATCACTAATAGATTAATTTTTATCATTTCGCAAAGGTTATCAATATTGAATCCTCTTCTTCTTATCACTCTCCAATACTTTTAAGGCCGATCTCTCCCTTAAATATGCATGTTTTTTCACACATTTTAAATCAATGGCCGTAAGTTCTTGGCTGTAAATATGTAATAACATACAGTTGAACCTCTTCTCCTAATAGTTATATTTTCTATAAAATTGGGGAATTTAGGAAGGCTCTCAATGATTTGGGTGATAGTTTTATTACAGGTTGTAGAAAAAACTTAGTGTTTTATAAACAACAAATGAAGGAGCTTTAACCAAAGAGAGATGCAACATCAATGTGTCGGTTTGAAGAGGTTCAAAAGTCGTATGAAGAATGCCTAATGATATGGAAATCTACTAGAAGCAATAATCAAAACCATTTTGGTTGCAAGCTAAACACTTTAACTCATGCTTTTTCCATACTCAGGCTACCACGCGAAGAAAGAAAAGTTTAGTTAAATGGCTTCAGAATGCCAATAGGCAATGGAAGAATTGATGTTAGATTATTTTAATGATCTCTTTGAATTGAAACGATGCAAGGGTGTTGGTGTGTTTAGTTGTGTTTCTTAGTTGATCACAAATGACCAAAACAAATTTCTTTCGGACACGTTACTACCAATGAGGTTAAGGATGGTCCGTTTTCCATGCATTCAAATAAGTCCCCGAGATAGAATTACATCAAAGGTCTTGGCTAATTGATCGAAGGAGGTGCTGCCTTATGTCATATCCCTATTCCAGAGTGCATTTGTACTTGGACATTCGATTTCAGCTACCATTATGGTGGTTTTCAAGGTAGTTCACTCTCTAAAATGGAAAAGCAAGGTAAGGTTAGTATGTAGCCCTCAAGATCAATATGAGTAAAGCTTATGACATGATTGGGTGGGTTGTTCTGAGAGGTTTGAAAGAGAAACTTGGGTTATGTTATGAGTGGATAGAGTTAGTAATGATGTGTGTATCCCGAATGTAATCTTTTATTTTATAGAATGGTATAGAGATTGGTCTTATCACACCAAAAAGGGGATTGGAGAAAGGTTTTCCACTCTCACTATATGTGCTGAGGGTTTGTCGGCTTTATTTTGGGATAAAGAGATGAGGGGTCAAATTCATGGTTGTATTGTAGTTTGGGGATTGTCGCCTATAGCCCACTTGTTCTTCATTGATGACAGTTTCCTATTTTATAAAGCTACATGAATAGCATGTGCTTATATTGAAGAACATTTAAGGATATATGGAGGTGCTTCGGGTTAGGCGATTAATTTCAAAAAATCATCTATGTGGGTCTTGAATATGGCACAAACCGAAGAGGGGAGTGAATTGAGTTTTTTTTTTTTTTTTTTTAAATTCAACTTAAAAAGCAAAAACCAACATCAATGAGATTTGCAGCGAAATTAGAATAGCCTTAATTGAGTTAGAACAGAGATAAATATCATAGCAAAAAGAAATACTCAGAAGCATTAAACTTGAACAAACAATACTGTTATGTTTTTTTACTTCAAAGAACAGAGTAGAATAGAGTACATTTGTAGAAATCATTAATAGAAATCCATGAATTCATTTTTTTGAAAAATAAAGAAACTTAACTTATTCAAATAAGAATAGAATCAACAACATTGCTTTTTATAAAAGATAAATAAGTGTATGTACAATGCAAGTGTGATTAAGCAAAATCTCAAATGAAAAGAAGATAGAACACAAGAGATTTATAGTGGTTCAACACTAACCTACCTATATCCACTCCTTAAGAGCATCTCTTAAGATTCTCCATTATTCCATCTATTTTCAATGGGTAAGAAACAAATCAATAGTATAAGGAGTATATCTCTAATCTAGATCTAACCTTTAACCCACTAGTTTTTTTAAGATTCGAGTAAACCTCTTATCCTTCTATTTTACGAAGTACAAAAAGATTAGTTCAAGAAATTAATCTCATACAAAGAGAAGGTTGCTTTATAACCCTTACACATAACTTTATCCCCAAAGCTAAACACTTGATTTTCAATTTGAAAATCTCTTATCTATCAAAATTTATATACCAAATTTAGAATAGACAAAGAAAAATGCAGATTTAAGCACATAAGAACTGATTTAAAAATTCAGAGAAAGAAGATGAAACTCATAAATCCTTCTTTAAAAAATTATTATCGAAATAATCTTTTCTTTTCTTAAATATTTCTCAAAAAATAAGAACAGAGAAGAAAAGATTTAGGGGTTTAAGAGCAAATAAAAATATTTGAAATTTGATGGTTAAAACTCAGATAATCTCTTTCTTAATTTGCAACTCTGTCCGGCCATCCTTTCATAGTAACAACCATATTTACTCCCATTACAAAAATAGGAGTCATTGGAGACGCAACGGTAAGGCTAGCTGACGTTGGCTGTAGAAAGAGGCAAAAAGGAGCGAAAAAAAAAAAAAAGAAAAGGCTAATGGGCCTTTCAACGAAAAATGGAAAATTAGGTTAAGTAATGGTTGCGCCCAAATCAGATTTGTTTTTGAGTTTCCCACTAAAAGCTTTTGTAAAGTAAATTTAAGTTTTCAAAAATCCTTTTTTAACAATTCACTTTTCCCTTTAATAGTTCGAAAAGCAAATATATTATATTTAAAATTCATCTTTGAAATATTTAAAGAATATATAAATATTTTAAAACATATTTTCTTTTATGCTTAGATTTTGAATTTTAATCTCTCTATTTTACATAAATCCTACAATTATATAGACTAAGATGCTAACCAATTAACCTTGAATGATCTTCAAGGTATCTTCATTCTTGAATAAATAGGAATTTAATTCTTCGCATTTTCGTGCTTAAATAATCTGCAATGTAAATTTTAGCATAACAAATAATTCAGAATTATTTGTTTAATAATTCATCAAAACTTTAGGGATTGCAATTTTGAGCCAATAGCTTTTAGTTTTAATACAAAGGTTGGGGGAAACGAGTGTTGCAGATTCTTTTGAATCCTGAAGTATTAGTGTCACATATCTATAAGGCAAGATATTTCCTATACAGAGTGCTTAAGACAATTGGTAACTGGATTTTTTACCTTAACCCATGATATAATGTAGCCATTTTGGAGAAATCTATGGAATGTCAAAATTCCACCAAAAGTAAAGAATATGGATGGCGATTGGCTATGAAATGTATCCAATTCAATCTTTTTTACTTAGACGCTATGTTGGTATTGAGGATCGTTGCCCTATTTGTGAAGCAGCAGTGGAGACAATTCTACACTTACTTGTGTATAGCCCTTTTATGAGAGACTGCTAGTCAAGGACAATCCAAGTCATGTTGATATTTTTTATTTATCTCCTTAGATTTTTGTATCTGATTAGCTTGTGAATGTAGTTCTTGTTCATGAACTATATGGTAGTACGTGTTTTTATATGGTTATATAGGCCATATGGTAACATAAATCAGTTGCTCTGGAAAGGGACTCGTAATCGTGACCCTTGAGTGTTATCAATGACATTCCCTTTTCTGAGTTCTTGGCAATCAGTTCAACTTATTTCTCCTACACGTCTTTATTTAGAATTATTGTTGTTGTTTCTTTGTCTGTGCCTCTAGATGAAATTTTAAAGTACAATATTAATGATTCTTCATCAACTATTGTTAACTATGTTGGAGAAGGTTGAGTCCTACGAGATGACTATGGTAAGGTAGTTAATGCATGCTAAACAAAGTTCATAGGTGCATTACACCTGCTATTGGCAGAAGCTCTCTTATTTAGAGAAACTTTATCTTAGGGTAAAGGAAAAGGTGTGAAGGTTTATTTTGAGAGTGATTTGCAGATGTTGGTCCAGGCAATGCATGGGAAAATAGTGAAGCTTCTTATGTTCGTAGTGTTATGTTGGATTAGGTTTTTGCTTAAATAAATTCCTTTTAGTCAAAGTTGTTTTTGTTAGATGCTTAGCGAATAAGGTTGTACATTTATTAGCAACTTATGCTTGTCCTTTGTTTGGTTTCATTTAACGGGGTTCTATCACTCCAAATTTTATTTTTGTTGTTATTCTTGATGATTGTTGTCAATGATATTTGCAATTTTAATCCACAAAAAAAAAAAAAAAAAAAAAAAATCATCTTACTTATGATATCAAATTTCTAAGTTTCTAGTACTAGAACTACTCAGCATTATTATTGACTACAAGTTCTAGAAGTGGGATTAGGAACCAATAGAGAACATAATCTTGTGGTAAAGAGAACTACGAATTACAAACAATTATTGATTTTTATAGCACATAAAAAAATATATAGAATTATAAGATTCGATGTTATCTAGATATTAACAAATTTTTTATCAAGGCTTTAATGATACTACAGCTATATTATTTGGATATTAATAATTTTGATTTAATGATACATGGACTATTTTTAAATATATAAAATTGCAAAATACCATATTTATCAATTTTTTAACCACATTTAACTTCTATTAATTATTAAAAAAATCTTCAAACTATAAAAATTAAACATATAGATTATAAATGTAGACTAACCTTTTTATTCTTTTTTTTTTTTTTTGTCAAGATGACTTGTTTTGCCTTGAAAGTTATAGAAAACACAGATAAAATATACATCTTTTACAATTAAAAACTACTCCCTTTGTCGTTTTTATATAGAAAAATTTTTTATTTTAGGTGTTCCTTTTATATAGAGAATTTTGCCTAATTGGTAACTTTGCAAACAATAACAATATGAAAAATTTATCTTGCCCTTGTCATAGTACTTTATAAAGTTTTTAGCGTGTGAGATTCTCAAAATAGTGGCAGACGAAAGTATAGATGAGCATTTCATGTTAAAAAATTTTGAAAAATCAGTTGTTCACTAAAAAAAATATGCTTGTATAGGCGATATGAATGTTGATTAAAATGGAGTTTGAATAGAAAAATGCTACAAAATTTTCAGATTGACCACATTGAAAGGAATCCTTATGGACTTAGCTTAAATATTTCAAAAGTTGTGTCATATTTAAAATACGTTTTCAATAACCAAAGGCATTTGGAAGGTTAAATAAGCACAAGTTTTCAGGTTTTTCACATTTTTACACAACTTTCCCAAATAAGGACAAAAAACAAATTTCCCTCCAAAGGTTAAGGCATAAAGTTCATTTTTTGCACCCGTTTGTCCCTTCATCCCAACAAACTGCTTCAGAAAAAAGAACATTTACCCAAACCTCTCTTCACTTTGCATCTCTACACTTTTCGCTCCCCTTTGCCGCTGTCAACTTGTTTTCATTCGTTAACATTGATTTTTTGCCATAAGATGAACGTCAGGCTGAAGAAGAAAGATACACCTGCAAGTAAGGAAAAAATAGGGAAAGACAAAGAACTCTTCAAATCAGTTTCTTGTAAGAAGAAATTGGGCAAAACCAATAACCCAGACAAAATCAAGCAAAAGAAACTGTGGGTCCCGAATATATATGGCACAACCCAAGAGGGGGGGTGAATTGGGTTTTCTAAAATCTGAAATAAATTTTAGAAATTCTAATCAAGAATTAGAATTTTAAGCACAGCGGAAAAACACACAGAACTTTGTGAGAATAGAATATGGATTAAAATATCCTCACAATGTTCTAATTATAAAAGATAGAAAGTCTGTGCGAAGTGCAGCTATTGATTAGAATAGCTTCTCACTGACTTATATACTATCAAGACTTCTTTATGAAGGAAAGTTATAGAAATTAGAACTTCCTCATAAAGTATTTAGAAAATCATATAAGGTTATGTGAAAGAAAGTTATTGAAATCAGAACTTCTTCACAGAGCCTTAATCAAATATCAGAATAACTTTATGATGAAGAGCTATCAAGATTAGAACGTCCTCATAAAGTTTAGAACATTAACTAGAAACCCAATCAGTGAAATATACTGGGAATAGAGCAACAGTTAGAACATTGTATATTCACTATATTAGAATACCAGAGTTCTAATGTTCAGAAAAGATAAAGCTTATTATCGTTTTAGAACAACTGAATATTAACAATTTTAGCGTTTAAAAAAAAATTAAACAAGAGTGTGAAAGAGACAGTATCAACCAAACTACAGAAATAAAGAGATCAACACCAAGAGTTATAGTGGTTCGGTACTAACTCGCCTACATCCACTCCCCAAGAAGCATCTTGAGATCCTCCACTAAGTTATCTCTTTTCAAGGGTAAGAGACAAACCAACAGTACAAGGCAATAGATCAAAAACCTAGATCTACCCTTTTGTCCCACTAGATTTTCTAAAGGTTCTAGTTAACCTCAACCCTTTTCTGTTTTTGGTAGAGTACAGAAAAACTCGATTCAAGACATTGCTATCCCACACATGGAGAAGGTCGCTTGATAACCTCTATCTCAATAGCTTCTAACCTAAGCTATTACACTCAAAATTTTAACAAATAAAGAGCCTGTCTACTATAGATTACACAATCTAAATAGACAGAAAGAAACGCCTATATAAGCACAGGAAAAACAATTTTATCAGATTAGAAAATCGATTAGAACACAGAATTGTTTTTCAAAAAGAAATTGTAAAAATTCTTTTCACTTTAAATATTGAAGACATTATGTATAGAGATGAAAAGAAAATGGGGGTAGAGTAAGTTTTGAGAGAAAAAGATTCGTTCAATGAGAGTGAGTGCTCTTAAAACAATTACTCTTACTTCACCCAAAATTTCAAGGCGTGAATGATCCTTTATATAGGAAACAAAGGAGCTGTCACCTTTTGGAAAGAGATCAGAATATCTTCTTTCCTTATTTTAGAAGATGTAAAAATCTTTGTTACCAAAAATTATTTTATCCCTTTTTGGTAAGAGAATAAAACCCGAGTTTCACTTTCCTTTAGAAAAGATTTTCGACAGCATTTATTTTGGAAAGAATTGTTTGCGGAAAAGATGTTCTTACCAAAGCCGAAAGAGATTTTCCTTCATCTTTAAGGTAAGTGAATAACTTTAAAACACTTTAGATCTTTCAAAATATATTTCCGAAAAGATGAAAGATTTTATTACCAAAATCATTAGAGAGGAAATCTCTTTAGTTTTTAGGAAAATAAATCTTTTCGATTTAAAGAAATATTTTCGAAAAATAAAATAAAAGAATTTATTTTGAAAAAAAAATCTAATTTCCGAAAATACTTTTGAGAGAGAAAAAGATTTTTGTGCTCATATGTAACCTTTCTCTCTATCCTACAAAGTTTCCTAAAAGCCTAGATTACTAGGATCTTCGAAATCTTCACTCTCAATGTAGGACTTGCCTTGTATAATTTCTTTCCAAAGAAATTCTGCATAAAATAAAATTAGCACAAATAATATAATTTAAATTTATTTGTTTTGTAATAATCATCAAAATCCGAGAAAAGCATTTTGACCCTTGAGCCAACAGAAACCCTAAATCAAAGAAGTAATGCCATGGTGATGAAGGAGAGCCCTTAAATATTGAAATAGTCCCATAAAAAAAATTCAAAAACCCTCAGGTAAGAATACAAATATGGCCAAAAGCAAATCAATGTCACTTCCTAAACATCCACTACATAAGAAGCGCAAACAAATTAGTAAAGAGGTGGAGTCAACAGAAGAGGAAGAAGAACAAGCGCAGTCGCAGTCTGAAAGTGGAAACAATGAGCGCGATGATGATGGTTTTGGCAAATGTGATTCCATTAACTGTTCTAAAGAAAATTACTACAACCAAGTTATAATACATGACAATTGTAACACTCAATTCAGAAGGATTAGACAACAGATGTCACATTTTATGTCGAAAGCATAGATGAACGGAAATATTAGAATCTCGATAGAAAGTGTTTATAGCAGTAAAGAAAAGAATAGCTAGAAGAAATGAAAAAATATATGTATATTCCATTATATTATGATTATCGCCCACTATCTCTTTTATATACAAAGAACTAATTAAGAATGGCCATTTAACTAATTTGGATGCTTGTAGACATCCAGCTTAGCAAACTAAAAATAATAAATTAACAATTGAACTTTGAATTTGATAGGTGTTATTTTTACAGTATTTTTAATATGTTTTTATTAGGATTTTTAGTATTTTTAATTAATTTAATTAGTTTTTATTTAGTTTTATTTATATTTTTGTTTAAAGCTTCCTTCAATCACATTTCACTTGATCTTGATCTTGGAGAATTTTATTACATTTTTATAGAAAATTAGCCAAAATAAAGAGTGTTCCTGAGCAAAGGCTAGCATTCTATCTCTTACCTTTGACTCTCATTTTTATAGTTGACAAACGTAAAAGTGTTGAAAAATGGACATTACGCATGGTGATTGAACAGAGACAAAATACAGGAAAAAACAGTGTATTTTAGAAAGTACGAAGATAAGCTAGTTATTTTAAGTAAAATATGGGGATAAAATCGTAACTTTTCCTTTCTTTTAATCCAATTCGATTATCAATTATAGTCCAATATATCTATTCTGCTATGTAAACATTAAGATTTGAATTTATAAATTGGTTGAAAGCATTATATAAATTAATCTTATGCGAAAAGGACATTATCAATCATTATATTTTAAATTATGTAAACATTAATATATTTGACTTATATATCCTGATAAATTTTAAATCTAATGTAGTCTTTGTTAGAATTTAAGTACCCAAGATACTCATATATAAATTGAAATTACAAAGAATAGAATAACTTACAGGTTCTCTGGTTCTATTAACACTGTCTTGATCCTAAATGCTAGGTTAAATTAAATAGAAATAGCCATATACAATTATTTGTGGAATAGCTAGGTGCTTCTTCTCTATGTCTACAAACTCCCAATTGAATTAAATAGAAACAGCCATACACAATTTTTTGTGGAATAGCTAGGTGCTTCTTCTCTATGTCTACAAACTCCCAATGAATAGAGAATAATTTTTATGTTTTGACGGCGTAGACTAGAGAAATAGGACATATCCTATATATATAAAAAACTATTAGTCTCCCGTTGTATCCCTAATAGAATATATAATCCTAACCCAAATTAGAATTTAATCACACTTGAACCAAACACATCTAACTGACCCATCAATACTTTTGATGATCACTCTTTAATAATAGTCTTTAAATTAGACTTTTTGGATTACGAGGCTTAACTTAAATATTTTATAAAATCAAATAAAACACAATTAATAAGCCCAAATAAGTAAATTTGTAACAATCTTATAACAGGTGAACACTTATAATTTGTTGAATGTGTTATAAATCTAGTGTAAATAAGTCTTTTTCGGTGCGTAAGTATCCAAATTTGAAAATTTCTTATCTATACACTAAAGGGTGAGCAATATTTTTAAATTAAAAAACTCTTTCTTATTTTTATTTTATTTTATTTTTCTCCATGAAAACACACTCGTATAGGTTTTATTCTTTATGGAAAGAATTTATATTATAAATGCGATAAGTGGATAGGTAGTTGCACATATTGATAGAGAAGGAGAGTCACAAAACACAGGGAGGAAGAGATGGAAGGAACAAGGTCTGATGTTATTCTAATCATGGATGGATCTAATGAACCCAATACTAAAGACCATATCACCAGAAAAGAAAAACCTCAAAACCCAACAAAACTCCTTCGTCGTCTAAGCTTTTCCAAACCCAAATCTCGATTTGTTGAATACAACAACTACTCAAATTCTGAATTCATCGTGGAGAATCTGATCAGGAAGAAGATGAAAGTGAAGATGACGACGAGGACGACGCATCGAGTAGTAGTGAAGGTAATAATGGAGAAATGAAACCTAAAAAGTACCAAAAGAAGAAGAGCAAGCTTCCTTTGAAACTTTTTTTTGAATGGGTAATGTTTTGACAATATTAACTTTCTTAATGTGCTCCCTTACAATTAAAATCAGTAAAAAACAAGCACAAATGGGGTCTCGAAATATGGAAATGGTGTTTAATGATTACGCTGACGTTTTGTGGGCGTTTAGTTTCTTGTTGGGTTATGAGTATTCTAGTTTTCTTTCTTGAAAGAAACTTTATGCTACGAGAGAAAGTTTTATACTTTGTTTATGGATTAAGAAAAAGCTTACAAACTGCAACTGGTTAGGACTTGTTCTTCTTGCATGGACTTGTTCAATCAGAATATTCACAAAGAAAATAGAATACTGATAAAAGTTTTTCAAGCATTGGTAGCGATTTTATTAGCCGCAATAATTTGGCTAATAAAGATTGCATTAGTGAAAACCCTAGCTTCATCTTTTCATGTAACAACATACTTTGATAGAATGAAAGAGAGTGTTTTCCATCACTATATTCTTGAAACCCTTTCCGGTCCTCCGATGGAGGAATTACATCCGGCGGTGGAGGAAAAAAAACAAAACCTTCGGTCAAGCTCACTGCCTGCAAGTTGGAGAACGCAGGCAAGAAACGAGTTAAGTCGAAAAAATCGAGTTCAAGAAAAATAGATGTGGAGAAGCAAAGGCAGTTGAGCATGGAAAAGACAGTTTCTGCATGGAGTATGAAGAGACTTGTTAGTTACATGAAATCGTCAGGATTGTCGACGATAACGAAAACTGTTCATGATGATGATTTTGGTAAGGCGGAATCGGAGATTACGAGTGAATCGGAAGCTAGAAGCAGTGCCAACGGATTTTTAAGAACGTTGCCAAACCTGGTGCCAAGTAAGACTTTCTTTCTCTTCCTTTCTTTCTTCTTCTTCTTCTTCTTCTTCTTCTTCTTCTTCTTCTTCTTCTTCTTCTTCTTCTTCTTCTTCTTATTATTATTATTGTTATTGTTATGTATGAAACCCAAAAATTCTTTGTTAACGAGTCATTTGGATTTTATTAATTAGGGTTTGATGTTTGAGACTATATTATCATAATAATCATGCATTTTAATAGCAATGGTTTGAATAAAGGAACCAAAAAAAAAAAAAAAAAGCTTTTTTAAGTGAACAAATTTTATTTGATTATATAGACTTTCTTTCTTTCTTTCTTGCTGCTTGCTTGCTTTTTTGCTTCTCTCTCTTTTTTTTTTTTTTTTAAACTTTCTAATCATTGAAACTTTTGTTTTATTTATTGACTGCTTAAAAAACTTTTGAAGGTATTCTACAGGAGTTTTCTTTTTTTATTTTTTTCAAATTTTTAATTGGTGATAAAAATTGTCTGAAGGTGAATTTGATGAGAAATATCAATTTTGGAAAAGAACAAGTATTGTCCATAAATTCAAATTCAATTTAATTATCAATATAGATTGCACAAAAGTTAAATTTAAAAATCCAAAAATTTAAAAAAAGGATTAATAGATTATAAAAAAATTAAAATTTTTGCACATGTGATAAGGCATTGAGAAATTAGATAATTGAGGTGTACATTTAAATGCTTTAATAAAAATTTAGGATTTAATTTATATATTATAACTCAAGTGACATGGAAACGAGAGATTGAAAGAATTTTTTTATTATTATTTTTATTATCCTCTCTATATATTAAAACTAGAGAAGCTATTATATTTTTAAAAAAAATTTTGAAAGTTTTTCTTAACAGGATATTAATTGGAGTGGTAAGCAATTTCAATCTTCATAATTTAAAATTTTATTTAGTTAGAAATTGAATTCATTGGGGCAAAAAATTATTCTAATGGGTCAATTTTGAAAAAAATTAAATTAAATTAATAAGGACAATTTTTAAAATTTTCTCTAATTCAAGCAGCAAATCCTCTGGACCAAGGGAGATTACATTTTCTGGCTGTACAAAAAATTTCAAAGTTGTTGTACACGTAATATAAGATTAGGATATTGAAAGGGATTTTTGTTTTTTAAAATAGAAACTAATTAAAATGTAGCCTTGAGATGATAAAATTAGTTTGCCTTGTAGTTCTATCACTCATGTCTCATTGACTGCAAAATGTGTGGTAGGGTTGGGTCCATTAGAGGAAGTGGAGAGCAATTGGAAAAGCAAAGTAGTGCATGTCCACGTACGAAAGGTGGTCATTCTACAGTGACTTGTCTGTGAATGTTGTCCGTGAACGTGCAATGATAGCCCAATTGATTGTTACTTGTGAGCGAGCAGTGCATATCATAATTAACGGAGATTTCATAATCTGCGAGTACCGCATAGGAATAGGACCACCACCAGTTTTGTTATAATTCACTTCAAAGTGGAAAGGTACAATTACAATTCTTTTTTAATAATAATATTAAAAAAAACTGTTTATTAAAAAAGATTTACTTACACCAATTCACCTACATATTAAACTAATTGTAAATAATATTCTTGTTCAAATAAGAGTATTGCTTATTAATTCCTTTTTTTAATTGGCTTGATATGAAATAAGTATTATTATTATTATTATTATTATTATTATCAGCAAAAATACTTTTTATTCAATTATATTTTCAAGAAAAAATTTATTTTATCCGAGAACTATCCAAAGCTATTAGGCCTTCCATTTACACCCAACGTAATATGGATTTAATCTAGATAAATTAAGTAAAAAAATCTGGTTAAAATATTATATATATTAAACTGGAAAACATCAGAAACTATCCAAAACTCTCGATACAACTAATAATTAAATTGTCATAATAATAAAAAATAAAAATAAAAAACCTATTACAGCCCACCTGTAGCAAAGTGTCTTCACAACCAATCATATTGAGAATTGCAGTCCAAAAGATTTACATATGTTTCTTTGGAGTATTATAACTAAGCAAGAAAATCTTCATGTGTTTTAACTCCTTTTTTAGCCAGTGAATTTGCAAAATGATTATGTTCTCTCTGTATATATAAGAATAGAATCGAACATAAAGATACACATATGTTGTCAAATCTATTGAATAATAATCTAGACCTCAAAGGTCTTTTTTCTTTATTTAAAATCCAACATACAGTAAATTTTGAATCAGATTCAACAATTAACGACGAGAGTTTGAATTGAGATTAAGAAAACAATTCTATAGCCCTAAAAATTGCTCTTAGTTCAGTTTCATTAAAGTCAATAATGCCGACTGATTGAAAAAATAGACACTTTACCTCACCTTTATTATTCCTTAGCACGCCACTGAAACTAGCAGGACCTAGTTTTCCTCTTGAAACTCCATCAACATTGAACTTATATCTATTACCAATAGGACGTTCCCACACCACCTCAGCTTTCAAAATAGATTTTGATTTCTTAATGAAAACTCTATCACAAGACACAATTTGAGGTTGACAGTACCAATACCTTACATCACAAGAAATAGAAGGAAACTTAGTTTTTAAATATTCAAAACTTCTGAATTTTATGCTATCTACAACTTCATCGCAACTCTGAATATTTGAATTGAAAATTGTCTTATTTCTCCTAAGCCACAAAGTCCATGAACTAACAAAAAAATCAAGATCTAAGCTACCTTATACCTGTTATTTTTCAATAAGCTTTCCCATTATCAGCCTAATTGAACAAACGTCTTAGGTAAAGCTGCAGAAACATTCCAACATCTGAAAATCGAGTTCCATACATTTTATACTAAATCACAAGCTAGCAAACAATGATCCACCGATTCATTATCCTTCTCACATAAAGGGCAAAAGCTACTCTCATTATTTGTAATAGTTTACATTTTAGTAAATAAGTCCTACAATGAATTCTATCTAGATATGTTTTTCAAACAAATATTGCTACTTTAAAAGGAATTAAAAGTGCCCATAAAGATTTTAAATTGAAACTCATATCAGATTGCCCAGTCACAATTGAATCTAATAAAGAGTAAAATTTTTTTTACGGAGAATTACTTTTAAATCCAAGCTATTCTATCCTTGCCTTGTTGGAATACGGAAATAGGCTGTAATAGAGTTTGTAGTTATTGCCATTGTTCCTCTTCAAAGGATCTTAACTCCCTTAACCACTCTAGCTTCCAACGCCACACACCATTAAAGATGAAACCATAATTCCTTACAAAAGCCTTTTTGTCGAAAGCCAATCTGAATAATTTGTGAAGGCTAGTTTTAAGTGGTATTTCATCTAACCAAATGTTATGCCAGAGTTGTATCTATGAACCATCTCTAAGAATCCAACAAACACCTTTGTTAAAAATTTAGCTTCTAAGTTTTGTTAGAACCCAATGTCTACCACATCTTTCCAATAAGGAGAAATTCTTTCCAAGCTAAAGAATCTACACTTGATTTTAATGATGCATCCGGTTCGTATTTAGAAACTAGAATTCGTTTCCATAAAAAAAAAAAAATTTCTACTTTAAATCTCCACCACCACTTACCCAAAAGAGCTATATTCTTTCTTTTTAAGATGGGCACTCCTAAGCCTCCATGACTTTTATTTTTAGTTACAGTATCTCATGCTACCCAATTAAGTGGTTTTGCACAAGCTTCTCAAGATAGATTCAATCATTTGAATTACTTTTTGAGGAGCTTTGAAGATAGTCATGTAGTATAGCAAAAGTGAAGACGAGACTCATTTCAACAAAGTTAGTTTTCCTTCCATTGAAAAGTGTTTAGCTTTCCATCGAGAAAGCTTAGATTCTACATTTTCAATTACAGGATTTCATGTAGAAAGACATTTTGGATTAGCACCAATAGAAATGCCTAGGTAATGAGTTGGTAGAGAACCAGGCAAACACTTCAAAATCCAAGCAAAGCAACTAAGATCATCTTCTGAGATATTAACACCGAATAATCTGCTTTTTGAATAATTTATCCTAAGGCCTGATAATATTTGATAACAGTTTAGCACCCTTTTCAAATTGCACAATTCATTTACATTCACCTGATTGAAAATAATAGAATCCTCCGCAAATTGCAAATGAAAAATAGTGATAGAATCAGCTCCTACTTGAACCCCAGAAAGTATCCGTTCCTAATAGAATTCCTCATTAAAAGGTTGAAGTCTTCAACTACAATAAGAAACAAAAAGAGGACAATGCATCTCCTTGTTTTAGACCTCGTGACGCTTGAAATTCATTGATAGGACATCCATTGACTAGAACTAATAATTTAAAGGACCGAAGGCACTCATTAATCTAACCACGCCATCTATCTTTGAACCCCATTTTTCTCATCATAGAAAGCAAAAAATCCCAATCTAAGTACAATGAATAGGTAAAAGGCTGTTAAAACCTATATATTAAGATCAAACATGTAAGTATATTTTGGCCTGGACAACCAATACTGAAAAGTTAATTTACAAATTAACTAGCTAGCTTTTCAACCTTATATGCGGATTTGGTATTTGAATTTGCGAGATTCTTAACCATCTATTTAATTACTTTTAAAAACATTATTTTCAATTAAATTATAAAATGTTTGTTTATATTTCTTTCATTTTGTATTTTAATTTTCAGTTTCAATAATCATAGTTTAATGTTGTCCTAACCAATTCTTAAAATATAAAACTAGAAACGCAAATCACCTATCAATCTATTATTATGTATTTATCTTATATCTATTTAACAGAATGTAACGTAATATAATTTTTAAATAAAAAAAGTGGTTGTGTTGTGAATATGCAAATAATTGAATAGATCTAGACTCAATTACCTAAAAAGTTAAAAGCTAAAGAATCTTTATAATATAAATATAAATGTAGAGGTGGATTGAAGAAGAAGATATTAATTTTATTTAGCAATATAGCACTTAATTGTGTTTATATTGATTCTACTGCCGAGAAGCTTGGCCCACTTGAGGTTGGCTTTCTCAGGCCGGATTCTTATTATCATTGGTTGAGGACTCCTCAGACCGGACTTTTATTATCATGGGTTGAGAATCGCACGCCATGATCTTGGAGGAAGGGGCAAGGTCTCCCACCAGTGCTCAGGGGGTCGATACGCCTTATAGGAGTGTCTTAAATCGGGACGTCAACACCTGCCGATGGCCCGAGCCAACGGAGACAATGACTAACACACCTAATAATCCCTTTTATTTTTTGTTAAAAAAAAATTGTGTTTATATTTGAAGGTATATCGAGGAAGAAGATCTTATGCGGTTTCTAAGGAAGATTGAAATTCACACCATTTTTCCACTCTTTCAAGGAGCCTTAGAGACTGGAAAAATATCAAAATCTGCATTCAAAAATTGGGTGGTAAGTTTTAATTTTTTTTTTTTTTTCTAATTGAAAGTTATTTAATTAATTTGGTAATAATGATGTTAATTAGGTTCGAGCTTATTTCGAAAGAAAATCGTTATCGCATTCACTCAATGATACCAAAACGGCAGTGCAACAACTTCACAAGCCAGCAAGTGCATTAGTTGTTGTGATTATAATAGTTGTCACTCTATTGGTAATGGAGGTGGCAAACGTCATGGTCGTTTTATTTGTGGGTACTCAACTTCTTGTTTTAGGTGTCGTTTTCCAAAATATGAGCAAGACTATGTTTGAGTCTATTGTCTTCGTCTTCATCATGCACCCTTTTGATATTGGAGATCGTTGCGTTGTCGATGGCGTCCAGGTTGGTGAAATTTCTAGGTTATGGAAGAGTTTTAAGATGAATTACTATTTTAGTGTGTGTCGATTCACCAATCAAGATCTTTATTATAATAAAATTCAACAATTGAATAATAATTAATCTACAAGTTGAAAATAAAATAAGAGAATGATGTCTGACAGACGCGAGGGAGCGGTAACTGCGGAGCCCTAGCCCTCTTAAAACTCCAAAAATTTTTAAATTTGCTTCATAATTGAGAACAAAATATTTTTTCTTCATTTTGGTGCCCTAACTTTTAAAAAATTTATTTTGGCCCCCCCAAATTCTTAGATCTGGCTCTGATGCCTAAGATGGTTTGATCATAGGCTTGGATGTACCCCAGTTTGCAAGTGTGATATGTTGACAGTGAGAAGAGATAGACCAAATATTACATAGTCGAAAGTTATCTCAAAATATCTACTAATTAGAATTAGTGCGGACTGAATTATAAACATAGCAAAATAGAATTTTAAAAAAAAAATTATAAAGCCAACAATAAATTTTTTGTTTTTTGAGTTGGGAAGGGAGGATTCCAACCTGAATCTATTGTCATGTCGTATGTACACTTACCTACACTTGCCATTAGAGTATGTTTTGGTGTACATAAAGCCAACATTTAGTTTGTTTCTGAATGATTCATTTAGTAAATAAATAGTTGAAGAAAAGAAATATTTAAGAATGGTTATAAAAATAGAGATCATGACTTATGCATTAGATTAAAATTTATGGAATGAAATAATTAATCCTTTAAATTATTATTTTTGGGTGAAAGGAAGAACTATATATATGTATATGTGTGCATGGATGGACAGATGATAGTAGAAGAGATGAATATCCTAACAACAGTGTTGCTCACAAAGCCAATCAGCAACTTCTACAGAAGTCCAGAGATGTGTGATGGTATTGATTTTTCCATTGATATTTCCACTTCTATGGACACTATTCTTGCTCTCAAGAAAGCCATACAATTGTAAGTCTACTCTTTCTATTTTCGCTTAATCATAAAAATATATTTATAAGTTATCAACCATGTTAGTCTAAGTGGAAAGAAATCAGAGATGGCTTTGTGAATGCAGATACATTGAAAGCAGACCAAATTATTGGAATCCAAAACATTCGGTGTTGGTGAAAGAAATAGACAAAGCACACTCTTTGAAAATGGCCTTATATGTCCAACATACCATCAACTATCAGAACTACAGTGAACGGAATATTCGCACTTCGGAGCTAATTTTGGAACTGAAGAAGATTTTTTGAGAATCTTGGGATCAAGTATCATCTTCTTCCTCAAGAGATTCACCTTACTCAGGTCAATATTGAGGCACTGAGGGCATTTTTACAATCTTAATCACTTCGACCTGTCATTTTCATTTGGGGTTGGTTTAATTTGAGTGACATGAAATGTTTGCAAATTTTAACTATGATTTGCATGGTTGGTTTTAATGAATTTGAACTGGGTTTCTGGATTATGTGTTGATCTAAATTGTTGTATTTTTAGTTCTGTCGATGGTTTGTGGATTGTTGTATTTAATTTAGTTCAATACTATAAAACACTAATTCATTAGGTTCTCAAGCTACCTACTAATTTGGTAAACTCTGATGATGTTTTGAGTTTTCCTTTAGTATGACCTAATTTTGTTTTGTTAAAACTATTTGATTCAATTTTTCATTAAAAAAAAAAAAAAAAAAAAAAAAAAAAAAAAAAAAGATAAATTTGTTAATTACACAATATCTCAGGCTCAAATAATAATTTACGAACTGAAAAATTACTAAGATATATTGCTAGATCTCATATTTCAAATCCTTCTTTTTGTCTTTAGGGATGATCAAGCTCGTTATCCACCTCGTCAAGGCAACACTCAGATCGCCGAGCTATAGAAAGAGTCAGTAAAAATTTGAAAAATAAAAGTAGTTCATCGACCTTCTCAGTCTCACCTTAGAACTATTATCAGCCAAAGTAACGTTGTGGAAGAACATCCAAAATGGAGAAACTAGAACTTCACAATCCCAACTACAAAGAATGGAGCAAAATTCTTAAAATTATAATTATGATAGAACAAAATTTGATAACTTTACAGATTAGTTACCTAAACACTAATATAAAGATTAGGTAAGTCTGAGACATCTTCAGTAGTAGGAGATACTGTATAAGAGCTTCCGTCTGTGTTTAGTCTCAAATGCAGTTATGATCTCATCGATCAAATCCTCCCATGAATCCACTGCGTCGATCTGTACATCACAATTAGACATCCATCCAAATCCATCAAATAATAAAACATCAGACATAAGATGTCACCAGTTTGAAGCAATAAACCCACCTCTTGGCACAGGTCTAAAGCAAGTCGAGCTCCGTTGGCTGCCTCTTCATGGTTATCTTTCACTTCCAAGTTGATCACCAGAACACTTTTCATTAGAACATGATCCCGATTATGCAGATCTGCATATTTTCATCGCAATTGATCAAATAAGCAAACCAACATATGTTGAAATTTCAGTGTACCAAAATTATAAATATTAGAGATTAATCGTTTCTCTCGCTGCTCTGAGCTCTATTGGGACAACTCCTTGTTTCTTTTTGTTTGAGAATAACTCGGAGAGATTCCTCTCGAATTGCTAAATATCAGTATACTACCATTAGAGCTCAAATAATTATGTTAAAAACCACTTGAGCTTTAAGATCAAATCTTTATATACATAGAATATATTCAATCATTGAATTACAAAACTACAGAAATTACTTGACTTGGAATTATACCATGCATAAAATCAAGCAGGACAAACCATACCACCATAACCTTCAGCTTTTGGAAGAATTTTATTCTGCATAGAGAGTAAAATTTTCCATCTTGGCCATAGTATTTCATGCATTTGTAAGCTCATGCACATATTTACTCATTAAACTGAATAAAGACATCATATGAAAATTTTCTAGGAAAAAAGGAAACGGGCAAGAAACTCTCAAGGCCTTATGCTAGCAGATTCTTTCCATTGAAGCCAAACAGACAATAGAATAAAACAGAAAAATCAAGGTACTTTTTTTATGTTTTTTTGTGTGTTGCTTTTATAGTAATCCTGTTGTTATCTGATAATTTATCAATTATTGGCAACTTGGAAAAAGACAATTGACAAATACGCAAGTAGTTTGTTTGCGAAGAAGACAACCTATAGACCTAAGATGACTCAAAGAGGAGTTAAGAAAGGTTTCATGGCTAGAGTTCTCTATAACAAGAACCTCAGTCAATGAAGAAGAAAGATGGGGGAAAAACCAATACAGCCCAATGCCAATTAGACTAGTGTTATAATTATGAGCTTATTCACTAATATTTTATATGTGTGTGTCTACTATTGTCTCATATTTCCTCAAATATTTTCCTCAACATAGCACATAATCTTTTTCTAAATAACTGGCTTAAGCAAATATAATAAACATAAGAAAACTATCTTAAAAGAAAGTCGCTCAATATCAATATTCATATGCATGTAGCTATGAAGCACATACACGACACAGATACGTCGACACGCCTATTCTAACAAAAACTAGCACGACACGTACAACAGGACCATGGCATGTCATGTCAAGAAAGTGTCGGACAAGTGTCCGACGTGAACATACATTTAAGATAATGGTGTTTTATAGGTGTGTACTGATATTGCGTATAAAACACTGCAAGCAAATCAACACAACTTTGAAATCTCATGGAAATATCATTTGATTGAATAATAAATCCAATCACTGGAACAATAGGATAGCAGATTTTAATGACACTTAAACTGAGTTTAGGATAATAAGAATAAAACCTTAGGCTTGAAGCCAAAAATCCCATAGCTATGTTCAAAGGAGCAAACTGCCAATAATCTTCCATTCCAACAATAAGAGTAATTCAACACATTAATTCCTAGGTCACCATGTTACATATAGGAAAAACCCTCTCCTCTGTTTGGATTAGGCATACAAGACAAAACAGAACTCCAAAACAAGCTTTTACTCTTTGAACCCCTTTAAGAATGATCGATTAATTAAGTACTAACTGTAGAATGATTCTAACAATAAGTTCTGTGATTACAAGATTTATTGACAGCTGCAGATTGCTCTATAGTGAGAATTCGCGTGCATCAGATATTGATATAAAGATCAAGCCCCTTGCTCCTTGACTTCAAAGATATGCCTATAGGAGGATCATCAAAGGTTGAAGAAAGACAAAGCTTACAAGCTTACAAATCAAATCCTTTTCTTTTCTATTATCATGAATTTCTTCTCCTTTCCTACTGTCTGCTGATGCTTGTTGAAGGTTTTCAACAATTTTTAGTATTGCCATAGCCTACTTGGATGTTCAAAGGATTCCCATGACTCATCCAATAACAATTGCTTACCAGATCATTCATCAATTATGTGCATAATCTACAACAATTAATAAATACTATAAAATCAATTGAGATGACACAAACCATAAATATGGAAAAGGAAGATGCTGATACCCTCAACAACCATGTCGAAAACTTTCTCTTCAAATGTGAAGACTATATCAAATGACCCATCAGCTGCATTGTCTTGCCAACGTTGAGGTGCCAATTTGACAGAGGAATTCCTTTTCAGCATCGGCAGTATGCCATTACGCTTGTAACTGTCGCGTATCCATAAATAATGGTTAACTTTAACCAAGTCCCCCAGTTTAAAGAATTCAAAGCAATATCAAAATGAAAATCAAATCACAAAGTTTTATCACTATATTTGCTCAGGAAACTGAGGTCCATAAACAAAGAGAAACTTTTCTTTTCTAACACTTATCCTTCCCCAAATTTTCTAGGCAACCAAACACAGCTAAGAAAAAAAGGGAAAAGAAAGAAAGAATGAGGAGCAAATAAGATGAAAGACAATACAGGTCAGGGTCTTTGCGCCTGAGATCATCGAACATTTGCTTGTAAGGGGTTCCAAAATCGTAGACGTTCGGTTCTCTCAGTGATGGTCCAGGGAGCTTAACATGAGCCCCTGTCCCGTAGGAGGCCACATCAAAGCCTTGTCTCTTGAGCAAAGAGTGAGCCTCCATGCTCCGATTCTGATTCGATGAACAAACCATGGCATACCGGAATTTCATGATTTAAAACAGAGACAATGGAGTTGAGGAGAAAATAACCCCGAAAGCTGCACAAAAGGCACAACAGATTTATATAAGAAGAAGATGAAAATAATTAGAACCATACATAATTAAAGAAAATCAGTAATAAATTACGTAGATGAATCTTTTTTGTTTTTTTCCAATCAAAGTTACAAACCAAACTTAGTCTCCAACATTCTTCTTTTCCCAAAATTTTCTTACCTTCCAAAAAAATCCCTAGAACCTAGAGATATAGGGAGTGGTAAATAACTGTGAAAGATGGAAACTTTTTATACTGTTTTTTCTTCCGGTGAATGGTTAATTAAAAATCTATTTTTGATTGGTGTAGTATATGAATGGATTCAACAGAAATAAGTAAGTTTTTCCCTTATTTTTAAATGATACAACTGAAAATTTCCCTTATTTTTGAATGATGCAAGTGAAAATCAAAAATGAGGTGAGCAGCAAGCTACCTATGTTTCTGTAGCCGAATGAGGGGATTTTCTAATATGCTGGTAATGATACCCTTAAAATTACTAGAAACTAGCAATTTGTATTCCATTAACGGGCTAGAACCTTACTCTTATGCTTATTTCAAACCATTGATCACTTCTAGCTATTATTAAAAATGATTACTTCAGTTAATTAGCTAACAACATTTTTCTAGGATTATCTTAACTCTTGTTTTATTGACTTCTGTGATTTTCGACCCATTTGTCTAATTGCATCGATCAATATTTCAAGTATCGAATGGCATCTAATTGCAGACTAATTACTCATTCACGACCTAAACATCAGACGGAGCATTCTGCCTAGTGTAACTAATAACTAAGTACAACCTGTTAACATAAATATCATATACTACAAAGTTTAATTTTATTCATAAAAGGGGTAAAATATTCTATTGATATATAAAGCTATCTAAATATCTTAATTCTTATCATTTAATTATACGTACTTTGATAACTAACCAACATAAATTGGATAAGATCACAAAATTTACCTATAATTCACATTTCTGCGATATTTCGCCTTTAAAGCCAACTGTCTAAACTTGCATCGAATAATTATTTGAAGGTTAAATGAACTCGGATTGCAAAACTAACTAGATATCCATAATCTAAATGAAAAGTGCAACATTCTGCCTCTTCAGAGTTCCGGTCAACGGAAACACCACCGCCATACACGGTGGCCGGAGTGGCAGCAGGCCCGGTATCAAGCATACTTAACATTAAGTTAATCCAAATTTCATGTAGAGCTTCAATTTAATGTCAATTTCTACTAATTAAATCAATTTTATCTAAACTCCCAAATTTAATCATTTTAATCCTCAAGTTCTAAATCCATCAAAACTTCACTCAAAGCTCATATTAATCAAAGAAGGATTAACTAAGAATGGTAGGGACTGATTTTCCACTAACCTAAGTGAAAGGAGTCGCCGGAGCAGCTCACTATCGCCGGAAAATCGAGGGAGAGAGGGTTGTCGAAGGAGACAGCTTCGATTTGCGACGCAGGAGGCTTTGCTGGTCGACGAGAAGGCCGGAAACTTGACCAGCAGCACGAGATGAGTCGACCGCCTCCTTCCTTCGTCAATTTGGTGGCCGGAACCGGGTAGGTAGGGTGGTGGCAATGTTGGCGTCGAGCGGAGAGAGAGAAGGGGTATCGTAGAAGAGGAGAAAATGAAAAAGAATAAAGAAGGGAAAAGAAATTAAAGAAAATAAAAGAAAAAGAAAAAGAAAAAGTGATTAAAATGGGGGGAGGATTTATGGAGAAATTTTAGGTTATTTTGTTTGTTTTTTTTGACCTAATCTTTAATTTCACCCTGAACTTTTGGACTAGTTACAATTTCACTTTAAATCAATATTTGTATTATGGATATCATAAACTTATCAACTAGTTACAACTGCACCCTAATCTATATATTTATATAATACTGAAGCAAAAAACGATTTTCATAAAGCTAACTTCGCCCTCTTCCCATTCAATGTTGGTATTTATCTTTTTTTATAAATTAATATCTAACTCATTATTTTTGTATTTTAAAATTAGTTCAATTTTAAAATCAAATATTCAATCTTGATTTTATTTATTTATCATACAAATACTTAAGTTTGATTTTATTATTTATTATTTAAATACTTGGTTATGGAGTTCATTCTTTTACATTTTTTTAATTAAAATTCCAACTTCAGTTTACTTTTAGGGTAAATTGTAACAATTGACGAGTTCAGGATATTGTAATTTATTTTTAATGTGAAATTGCACCCTAAAAATAAATTAGGGGTGTAATTGCAATTAGAGTGATAAATTTAGGGTGCCCAAAATACAAAGAATGATTTAGAGTGGAATTGCAACTATTCAAAAAGTTCATAATGAAATTGAAGGTTTAGCCCTTTTTATTATTCTTATTATTATTGTTTAAATAATTTCCTTGGTTTTTGTAGACTTCCTCACAAAGTTGATTTAGTACTTATAGAATGGGTTGAGATTATTTAGATTTTATATGATTTGTGAGAATCGATCCAGTTAAAATGGTTTGATTCAAGGATCAATATTTATGCGGCTTTTAAAATCAAATTTAATTTGATCGATTTTAAAAATAAAATTTCGAGCCATTTCATTAAGACTGAATATCACCCTAATACATGCACAATATATTATAACAATTACAAGATTCTAACAAACATAACATAGAAATACTTTTAATAATTTAACAATTATCTTTTAAATATATATTAATTAATTATATATCGCGTAAATTAATCATCCAATTCAAAATCTTCTAAAAGGAAAAAATAATTATTTCTAAAAAGTTTTAAAAAGAGAGAACATAAAATCCTGAGAAAAGAATACCAAATTGACATTTATAAAATTACTCTTTATTTCAACATTGTAGATAGATATATAGATATAATAATAAAATATTATATATATTTTTGAAATTAAAATTTTTAACTATTTGCCTCCCCCCATACACATATGTTCATTTTGTTTAAAAATAAATTTTAAACAGTAAAATTGAAAAACTTTAAGAGGCTTAATTTTGTGTATTTATTTGAAATTTATTTTTAAAAAACATATACAATCAAGTAGAGTTGACTTGGGGGATGAGTTTATGAAGCAAAAAATAGAGAGTGGTGATATAATTTGCAAATCAGATTTAGATGCTTACTTGAGTGAGATCGTTATTGTGGTGGATAAGAAAAATTTTAATATACTGAAATGGTGAAAACTAAATTGCAATAAATTTCATGTCCTCATACATGGTTCGAGACATATAGTCATTCATCTTTCCGCAGTTACTCCAAAGTCTTGCTTCAAGATTAGAGATAGAGTTCTTGATGCCTTTAGGAGTTCTTTATCTCCTAGAATAGTTGAAACTCTCACATGTGCACAAGATTAGTTGCAATCTTCATCTCGCCCCATAAATATTAAAAAGATTTAGAGGAACTTCAAAGGTTTGAAGACGGTATGTTAATATTATTTACATCTTTGAAAAAAATATTTTTTATTCTTAATATAGATGTGAATCTAATTTGGACTAACATGATATATATAATTCTGTTTTCAAATGTTTACGGATTTATCAACTGTGGATGTTAATTCTAATGTTTACAGATTTATCAACTATGGATGTTAATTCTTCAAATAAAAATGACACCTGATAATAAGTAAGCATTGTTATCTTTTATTTATTCATGTTGATATTTATTTACATTTAAATTATTAAATAATTTTTTTGAATGATTATAAATTTTCCTTATTTGTGGAATTTTTTCTTGACAATTATATAAAACATAAATTTCTATTTCTTTCAAAGAATGAAATAAAAAAGTAAATAAATATAAGTATGGAAATATGGAAGGGTTTGATGTGCTTTTGTCATAAGTTGCTAAGTCTTATAGAATTATCTTGTTTTTACAAATGCTAGGCTTATTTTTGAAGATGCTGAAATTTTTTACTTCATTACCTTCTTATGGCTTGAGTTTACAATGAAGGGGTTAGCTAGGATTAGATTTACTAGAAACTAAATTTGATAAAAACAAACTTTATTACCATTTAGTTTATTAAATTATGAATTGTTAGAAGTTGAATTTTATTTATCCTTTTCCTTTTGTGAACACTTAGCAATATATGCTTGCACTATTTAAATTGAGCTCGTGGATTATATACTTGATGGATTAACATTATTTATTTTTCATTGTTGGATTATATATATGTTTTCTACTTCCTAATTCTTTATTGGATTTATGGCCATAAATTATATATTTACACATGCAGTTAATTATCAAATTTTTGTTTTCTCTTTCTATTTCTTTATTAGACAAAATAATAATAATTCAGATTATTGTGTATAACCGAATAGTTTGAATCGAATCGGACCAGTTTGATTCAATTTTTGTTCCTATTTTAGTCAAGTCAATTTGCTATGTGTTTTAATTTTGGTTCAGTTGGTTTGAGTTGATTCAGTCCAGGCTGGATCAAACTGACTGAATGCCCACTTCTAGCTTTCTCACACAAACAACTCTACACGATACTATTAAGAGGGACATTGTTGTCCACAACAAAGGTCCTTATAAAGTTGATTAAGAAGAAAAAAAAAAAAAGAACAATGCAACATACACAAAGAACGTCATCTACAAGGAGGTCTTGCTACTAAATAGGTAGCAAAATACATTCAAAATTTTCATCAATGATGTTAAAAATATAATATTGTTCAAAATAATAAAGATAGTGACTTCAAATTTGCAGTAAAATGATTTTCTGAAAATTGCTAAAACATTTATTAATCCAATAGCTCTTCTATAGGGAGAAGGAGATTGATCGAGCAAATGGAACAATTGTAATTATAATTTTTAATAACTATTTAATATTTTTTTTCCATATTTATGGATGTGTAACATTAAAATAGATAATAAAATAAAAAGTACCGAGTCTATCTATATCTTTCTCAACAACTTATCATGCACAAATTAAAATTTTGAAAATAAGCAGGAAAAATAATACAAAAAGAATTATAAAATCATATAACGAGTTAATATAATGAGTACTGCATGTTTAAAAAAACTAGTTAGCATCAATAAAAGTTTCAATTTTGAGGTGACTATGTTTAGAAAAGAGTAATCCTTTTTCCAAATTTAGATACTTGAAATTTCGAAAAACAAAAACTTCTAGATGAAAACTGTGGGGATCATGCATATAGTGGCTAACTAGATTTAGAATATAAATCATAAAACTGTGAGGTAGTAGTAACAACAATATAAATCCTTTATAGAAGAAGATTGAAACTCATTCTCTCAAAATCTTTTAGAGAAAAATTTACAAATAAACAAAAAAAGAGAGAACTCAACGGAAGAAGATGGATTCAACACAAGAGAGAATGAATTCAGTGAGAAGAAAGACTCCCACAAAAAGCTACAGGTGAGATGGAGAAAAGTCCATTATCATGGCATATATGGAATAAAAAAATTATGATCTTTTTATATTATTCTTGCCACATCAACATTTTGATTCAATTCTTATTAGAACTTAAGAAGAGTCCCTTTATTGTTGACAAAAATAGAAGTACAATTAGTGTTAAGTGAAAAATTAAAATTTTGGTATAATAATGTGATATACTCCTAAGTTGAGAGCCCCAGCCTTGACCTCCTTTATGAAAAGGCACTCCTTTCCTAAAGCTATAAGGTTATTTTTTCCAAGTTTATTAGAGAGAATCCTCTTGGGCCTCTAGGTATTCTCTACTTACCTAAAAATTCCTTTTTCCTAACATACCCTAGTTTATGTTAGGAATTAATGTAGAAATTACTATCTATTTATTTTATTATTGAATAATTAGTGAATTTCTATTTTATTTTAGTTAATAGACTAGGTAAAACTTGGAGTTTGATAAGCAAGTATTGACAGATTTTTAGGGGTTATTTTTGGGTTAGTGGGTCATTATTTTTATAAGAATTGGTTATAGTTTTTTTTTTTTTTGTTTGTATATAAAGGTTTCTTTACCTTGAATAAAATAACAAATTTTCATTTTTAAAAATCTCAACATTTGGCATCGGAGCAATGTTTGATCCTTGAGCCTAAAAAAAAAGACTTGGGACGGCCACAAACAATCCTCCTTATACTTCCCCTCCAATTTTTGTTGGTGAAAATTATCAAAACTATGGTCTGTTAAAATGAAAGCTTATTTTCAAGCTTATGATTTATGAGAGCATGTAGAAAATCCCTGCATTATCATCCAATCAACTGCGGCTCAAATTAAAAATTATAGTGAAGAAAAAGCCAAAAAATTCAAAGCTAAAATATGTCTTCATTCTTCTGTTTCGGAGTCAATTTTCACAAGCATTATAGCATATAAAACTGCAAAGGAAATTTAGGACTTACTCAAAAATGAGTATCAAGGCAATGAGCAAACAAGATTGATGCAAGTTTTGAATCTGAAGAGGGAGTTTGAGATTCAAAGAATGAAAGCATCTGAGAGCATTAATGATTATGTTAACAATCTCAAGTCAATTGTTAACAAAATTAGATTGCTTGATGAAGAATTTCCAGAAAAAAGAGTTGTTGAAAAAATTCTTGTTAGTCTTCCTAAAAAATTTGAGTCCAAAATTTCATCTCTTGAAGATTCCAAATATCTTTCAATAATTTCTGTTTCTGAGTTAACTAATGCACTAGAAGCTGTAGAGCAACGAAGAGCATTTAGAGAAGACAAACCAACAAAGCAAGCCTTCATTATGAAGACAGTGAGCGAATCGTCAAGAAAAGGAAAATTTCCACCGTGTGGTGTTTGCAAATACACTAATCATGATAAAAAAGATTGTTGGCATAAAGGTAAATCTCAATATTCTAGTTGTAATAAATTTGCTCATTTGCAAAGAGACTGCAGGAATAAAAATCAGAAAGGAAATTTCGCACTAGAGGAGGAAGAGTCTCCTTTCTAAAAATTAAAGAGAAATGCTCCATTTCCAAGATGAAGGTTGGTGAGAAGTGCACCAAGATTAATTTGAAGAGAAGTGCTCTGAAAAAAATTTCATGGCATTGGAGAGCGGTGCTCCAATAAGGCAAATTCAAGTTTACAATTTCTATTGAATTCAAGTTAGCAATTTCTGCATTAAGGGAGTGTCAGGAATTAATGTAGAAATTACTATCTATTTATTTTATTATTAAATAATTAGTGAATTTCTAGTTTGTTTTAGTCAATAGACTAGGTAAAATTTCGAGTTTGATTAGCAATTATTGGCATATTTTTAGTAGTTATTTTTGGATTAGTGGATCATTATTTTTATAAGAATTGGTTATATTTCCTTTGCATTGAATAAAATAACAAATTTTCATTTAAAAAATTTCAATAGTTTAGTAGTCTGGGTCTTCTCATATCCATATCAAATAGAACATAAGGAGCCAAATATTTTCCTGTAAAACATGCTTTATTTAGACTGGAAAAGCCAAAGACTTCCTTTAAAATATATTGATTCATTATAGCTATCAATCTTGTAAGGCAATGCAACTACTTACCCTCGTTCATCTCCAGTGTAGAGTGCTTAATCAGTGAGCTACTAAAACATTTTTTTTTTACTTCATTTACTTTAATAAAAAAGAACTTATTATTCTTAATTTGTAGGTTCAATCAAAAAGATTTTTGGGATAAGAAAGAATTATTCTCCTTTAACCATAGATTTTGAGTTTGAATTTTGGGTATGAGTCCTTCAAACACGCGAAAGAGAGCTTAAAAAGCTCATTTTAATTGAGATGTAAATAAAATATAACAAAGTTTTTACTGGGACTTAAGAAGTTTAAAAAAGTACTATCGAGACTTAAGAAGTTCAGAAAATTATAGCTGGGATTTGAGACATTTTGAAAATATTATAAGTTATGCCTAGCTCTCCTAATCATGCCTAACTTAAAGCTAATGCGTCCCTTAGCCTATCTTACTGGTGAGAGAGTAGCTCTCCCAATATGTCGAACTTAAAGCTAGTTCGTTTCTAAGCCTAGCTTAAGCTAGTTCATTCGTCAATCTAGTTTAAACTAGTTCACTCGTTAGCCTAGCTTAAGCTAGTTCATCCTTTAGCCTAGCTAATTCACCCCTTACCATAGCTTAATTTAGTTCGCTCATCATCCTAACTTAAGCTATGTAACAAACTGATTTTTCTTTTAGTGTCGGTAATAGTGATTTACCAGTCTGTGAATAGTACCATCGGTCTGGGACTTGATATTATTTTAGTCCGGAAAAATTACTATGCATAGTTAATATTTTTATTTACTATTTTTGGAGCATGTTTGCATGATTTAGGATGGTAGAAAATATTTAATGAATATTTTTGGAGAGTTTATGTATTAAATGCATAATATTTCTAGTGTGGTATACTAGAGGAATTATTTTAGTGGAGTTAATTTAATTAATTGGTGGAGTTAAATAATAAGTAGAAGAGAATTATTTGAGGAATATTTAGAGCCATTTGATGAGAATATTTAGGACTTGATCTTAGCCACACATTTGGCATGATTTTAGGAAGTCAAATTTGACTTTGTGAAACGACCCGAAAATTTAATTTCGTAGAATTTTCATTTAAAAACTAAATTTTTTATTTCAACCAATGAAATTATACCAGCTAGTATTTTATTATTGCTAAACTGGACCCGTAAACCAATTCGATTTTTCGAATACCAAGCGAAAAACTCGAAAACCAAGCAAATTGAGCCAAATCATTAAATTAGACCAAACCGGTTCGAATCGAACCGGAATGGTCTAGAAGCCCAGGATTTTTTTCTTTCTTTTCCTTTTTTTTTTCTTTTTTTTTCTTTTTTTTCTTTTCCCTTCTTCTTCCTTGCGCGACCGCCAGGCGCGCGACACCCCTCCCCCTCCCCTTTTTGCTTTTCTTTTTTTTTCCGGTCACCTGAAGCCGCTGCCGTTCCCATCGCCTCCCGCCGCCGTTCCCATGCCGCTCTTTTTCTCTCTCACCTCTGTTGTTTCAGGCTAGCGCAGCAAATTAAGGAGCTGCGAGATGCGGTCTTAGGCGATCGGGACAGTCGACTCGCCGATTTTCTTTGCTATTTCCTGCGAAACCAGTCAAGGGCTGGCTGGTTACACCTTCTAACACCTTTGGCGACTCCACCGGCTACCGTTTTCCTCAACTCCGGCAGGGGGCAAATGTAGATAGCTGGAGCTGTTTCCAGTCATCCTAACCGGAAAATTTATTTTTCCGACGCTAATTGTTTAACTAGGTAATTAATTTCTAATCATTTATAATATGTTTATAGATCCTTCAAATTTTATTTAAGGGGTATTATGAATTAAATAATATGGCTATAGGAACTTACATTTCTCGCTCCTGCCTGCGTTTTGCTCAGGAATTATATAAGCATAGCTACTTAGGAATTAGTATTTGAGTTTCTTGATGAAGTTGAGTGGGTTATTATGGTTAACAGTGTTGGTCTAGGAATGAGAAATCTAGCTATTATCTATACATGTTAACTTAGAATTTTTAAGAGACATTGCTAGCTATAATATAATGTATAAATGTAGTATAATTCCTAAGTATAAGCATAGCATCAAATTTTACAACAATTATATTACTAATACTTGAGCTAAGGACAGTTAGTACTCGATAATATTACTCTTGCTAGATAAACAAATTGATCATGGATTTGCTTTAATTAAAATGGAAATGGTAGACGTATGCCAAATGGAGGAAAATGAAGCTTTAATTGAACTATAAACTGAAGTCTTACCTATATGAATCAATTATTTAGTTTACAGCAGGTTTTGGCGAAAGAAGTTAGAAACTTTAGATGGCAGCGACCATTTCAGCTTTTCCCTTGAGTTTTTACTTTGATATGAATTATATGTTGTTGTTAAGTTTAAATTTTGATGGGGAATGAGTTAGTTTGTTTACTGTATATAAGTTTAAGTCAAGTGGAAGCTATTTCTCTTGGTGGGCAGCAGCTATTTCAGGTAACGGGTGCCCTTTTAGATATACTAACGTAGAAATGTACATATATATATTGAATTTTTATTTAGGTTAGCATTGATTTTTAGTGGCTAGTTTAGATTTTAACTTATCGACGCAAGTTTTATTTATAAAGTGTACATTTATTTGATAATTAGTTAGAGGACAATTAATAAAATCATTGGAACATGTTGGAGGTTATTATAATTTGTAGATTTATTTAGTGAATGTTGAATACTGAAAGGAGGATGGGACTTAAATTGTTGATTGCCCGACGGATGGGCTATGTGCATTGATTAATATATAATATCATTGTGATATTTAAACAGGTAGATAGTCCTATTTTTAGGGGAGATGCTGCCGAAATTTTGATAGAAATTAGACTAAATTTTAATTAACAACATAATTAATAAGTTTATTTAGATTAGTTCTATAATTTGGTACATAATAAATATAGTGCTCTAGTTGTTTATAATCTTTATTATTCATTTAACTATTTACATATTCATTTATTTATTTTATTATTGTTGTTAATTGCTAATACTATTTATTTATTTGCATTGATTTTGGATGTTTAATTGTGCATTGCATTACGATGTCTAATTGAATAATATGTCTGAATTTGAATGCAATGTTTGATTTATTGTGTTGTGATATTGCTGTGCTTTGTTTGTGTGGAATTGGGATGAAGTGGGTCACCATGGGTTTGTGAGACTGTTTCTGTTATACGGATCCTGATTCTGATTTCTGTTATATGGATCCTGATTCTGTTTCTGTTAGCCGGGTAAATGGGAGATCGGCGCCCCCGTGTGCACCTACTGTTACCGTTATTGTTAACCACAGGTTGGCTTCTTTATTGGGCGCACCGGATAATCTAGATTTGATCGCAGCCCGCAGGGTGGCCTCCTGTTGTGAGCGCCTGATGATCTAGATTTGATGGAGACGACCGGGTTGCCTCCTGTTGGTATGGAAAAGAAAAGAGAGAATGGAAAGAAAAATGAGAGGGCTGGTCAAGTGAGGATTAGACCGGTCGGCCAGTATGGGGGATCGGCTCCCTGGTGCACATGTGAGAGGATGAGCCATGCGGGAGGACGGCTCATCGGGGGTTCGGTGACTCCACTGACTAATTTCCACGTGATGTGATTATATGAAGATGTTAATAATTGTGAGTGCTGGTGATATGCCATTTGTGTGACTGGCTGTGTGAGCATATACCTAGTCGGATGACTAGGTTGATATATTTATACAATGGTGTGAATGCTTGTGTTGTGCAATAATTATTATTCATTAATAAACTCACATCTCTTTTGTTTAAATCTTTCAGGAAGTAGCATTTTCTAAATCCCAGCTATAACTCTGCTCTTCACGATAAAAAAAGAAATTCGCTAATTTTCGTATTGATCAATTAAATAGATAAATGTCCGAAGACTTATATGTATACATCCGTCAATGAACTCCGCAGTTATAGAATTTGTATACTTTTAAGTTGTGTATTATTATAGATGAAATAATTCTGTGAGCTTTTATTATAAATATAGTGTATTGTAAGCAGGGAAATTTGTAAATGTTTAAAATGTTATAAATTTGGGCTGAATGTTTAAAATTAGATTGAGATAGCAAATTTGTAGTGTTTCAGGCTTACTACGGGCCTCGGGGGCTTTAAGCTTACCTGGGCCCTAGTGCCGGTCCGGCCCATGGAAATGGGTCGTGACACTTTGGCACTTAAAGTAACACAACATTTTTTTTTCTTTCTTCTCTTTTCTTCTCCACGCCATTTCCATCTTCTTCCTTCTTCTTTCATTTTCTTCATTTTCTTACCTCTAAATTTACCACCAAACTACCTAATTAAACCACAGAATAGGACTTAATGCTTAAGAATTAAGGAGTAGAAGTTGAGATTGGTGATTAAAAGCAAAGAGAAGTGAAGTTACCATTGAAGCAAGTAAGTTATGGTTTTTGAGTTTTTTGAATTGTTAAGTAGAATTCATGGTTTAGACATGTTATTGATGCATTAAATCATGCTCCAACTATTTCTTCTGTCAAGTTTTGCTTGTAATGTTGATTTTTCATGCTTTGAAGAGGTTGGAGAACCATCCTCAAAGCGTAAAGAGAAAGCCAAGGAATAAGGCTTTCCAAGCTTATTCAAGCTTGTTAATAAGGTTAGTGCAATCATAATTTCACTTGTTTAAGTTGTTTTTACATGGTTAGGGTTTTGAATATATTTTGGGAACTTTGTATGTTTTGTTGAAATTGCTGAATTTTAATGTGAGATGTGTTCTGCCGAGGGATTGGAACTCATTTTTGACCCCTTTATACTTCACATTTGTTTCTGACTTCTTCATGAAAGTTGTAGCTCTATTTCTCAGCTTTCCAAAACATATTCTTATGTCTAATTCCAATACTTGTAGCTCAACTTATGATTTAAATACCAAAACTGGTTCTGTTATGATGTCTTACCTGTCTATCCAAAATGATTGTCCATTTTGACCACTCAAATAGAAAAATAACGTTTTATGTTCTTCATAAAAGTTATAGATTTACTTCTTATATTTCCAACCCATCCACTTGTGTCCAAATTGGATATACATAGCTCAACCTATGGCTGAAACACCCAAACTGACTCTGTTGTATCGGGCCACATGCATTACTAAATTAAGTGCCCATTTTGACCACTATAATGACAAGATTAGGTTCTGAGTTCTTCATAAAAGTTGTTGCCCTGTGTCTTGAGAATTCTCTCGTTCTGGATTGGTTTCATTTGAGTGTTTGGTGAAGTAGGAATTCAAGAAACATTGGACTTGGTTCTGTTGAATCAGGTCTGATCTGTTGGTTTGTGTTCTGAGCTTTTGTTTGCTATCTTACTGTTTGATATGGGCTATGGTCCCTTCTGAACATTTGTAGCATTTTGTCTTAAATTTCTAATGAATCTAATTTCATTCAATTTTGAGACCCATAACTCAAATTATGTGTTAAAAACCCAGCAAAGGTCAAGTTTATGAAATGCTGAAAAGTTCTTGATTTATGTACTTTTATACTATCTTAAGTATATATACATCTATAGTGTTTTGAGTAAAAATTTTGAACTGATGAGTACTAAATGAAGAGGTTTTGATTAAGAATTATAGCTTTTGTGAAAGAATGATTTTGATTTGGGCTCTACTATGCATGATTGAGACGTGGTATGATGAGATGGATTTTCTTATTATGAAGCTATGATCATATGCTAGGGTTATCAGCCCTTATAAATAGGCGGACGCGCTTATTTGTATGATGGGGTGGTGCTTTCATAGGCCACGGTGGTGCTTTCATAGGCCACGATTGTGTGATGGGGGTGGTGCTTTCATAGGCCACGGTGGTGCTTTCATAGGCCACGAGTATGTGATGGGGGTGGCGCTAACATAGGCCACGATCAAATCTGCTTATGTTCATTCTGCATGAGTATGAGCCTTAACGAAAAATGAAATTTTATTGTTGCTATAAAAGAATGAAGACATATTTGTATTTATAATCTTCTCATTGCTTTCAAAGTATTTGAATTAAATGAATGCGATTTCGGTATTTATATAGTTGAGTAATTTAAGTTTTGCCTTGGCTATTATTGTTAATTAAATTGTTGGTTATTTAGCACCACTGAGTCTTCCACTCAGCGCGTTGATTTTTATCACGCGCAGGTTAGGAGCGGAGGGTGTTCTTCAAGACCAGAGGATGAGCATCAGAGTAGATATCACATTTTGGGTAGGATATTTTGTAAATGGTGATTTTTGGCATGTATATAAATATTGTGTTGTGAAGGTTGGATATAATAAGTTTGTCATGTATTAAGAGTTATGATTATTTAAGGAAATAACATCTTATTATATTTTTGGTGTATGATGATTATAGATTCCTTGAAAAGAATGTGTTTCGAATATTATGCGTATGTTGATGGATATTTAGAAGTGCTTGTGGTATGTTGTGTTGAATTGGAGTTTTGGGGGTTTGGAGAAAATTGGAAGTGTGTATATTTTCTTTGTGTGGCAAGTTAATTTTTAGGGGAAACTCTTGCGAAATTTTCGTAGGAATTTCCTTAAACATTATTTTTGTAAAAAAAAAAAAAAACAAAATGTTAATTACTTGCCTCCTTATGAAAATTTAACCACTTCTAATTTGTGATCTAGCTTTTATAGTGACATAAGATGGTGCTCCGGCACCGATTGTGGCATCCACCATCTGGTTCTCCGGGATTGGTCGGTGGGTGTTACAAGCTAGCTCATCTATCACCCTAGCTTAAATAGCTTAAGCTAGTTCGCTCATCCTCCAAATTGCCTAAGCAAGTTTGACCATCAGTTGAGCATAAGCAAGTTCGTCTATCAACCTAGCTTAAGCAATTTTGCCCGTTGGTCTAACTTAAGCTAGCTCATCCATCAGCCTAGCTTAAGGTAGTTTGCCAGCTTGAAACTTCACCCTGCTCAAGTCCTCTAAAAAGCTAAGTTCAATACCCCATTAAGTTAAGATAAACTAGGATATGCTAAAAGTTCTGCAATCTTAAAGTTTGTGCACTCTCTAAATTATGCTTGTCTGTTAAGAAAAAAAAAAGAAGTTAAAGTTATATAAGGGAATGAGAGGAAAGACAAGTGTTCACAATATTTATCAAAAAGCCTTTTCAAAATTCAAATAAAATTTAGCATGCTTTTTTTCCTCTAAAAAAGCTAGTGCTGATTTTTTCCATCAATCAGGATGTGCTATGTGTCCTATATTAAATCAAACATTTGTTGGACACAATGCCAACATTTGTTGGGGGACTAGTATTCAAAAATATTATCTAATAATAAATAGAACATATATTTTAAAGATATCCTAAATATATAAAATATATTTTAAAGGTTATCATAGAGAGATTTCACTATCTCCCTTATCTACTTCCTTATATAAAGAAGGGATTGAAGGCAAAAAGGGAAACTACAAGAATTCTCTTTTCATATCTACTAAATCAATCCAATATAGTTTTTGAGTTCATCAGTTAAAAAATTACATCTGTAATTTGATTGAGTATATGTATTTCCTACTTAAATCCAAATTATATGAGCTAGAAAATAAAATAAGAAATAATTTTAATTATTAATTGTGTATAATAATAAATAAATTAAATTGAAAGTGCCAAAACTTGTTTTATATTTTAAATAAGTAAATCAAAATAACATTATTAACTGACAAAACAATAAGATACCATATAATACTATAATTTTAAGTGACAAAACAATAATATAAAATCTTAATTGGGAAGATTTTTAATCCAATTTTAATTACAAATTATAACGCAATTGTAAAAGTTTTGTCTTATAATATCATACATAAGTTATCATCAAATTTTATTTGTTTTGGCTATGAAGTAAATTTTTTTTTACTATTAAGGGTTTATTTGCTTTTGCTATCAACAATTCATTTGTTTTTATTATCAAATTTACGTTGAAAACTCTTCACCTATTGTTAATCATTAAATAACTAATAACCTTACTCCTACAACCTATAAAGATTAGGCTCTGATACTAGAAGGGAGCTGACTGGAAGTGTGGAGGTACGAATGAAAAGATATATCTTTAGTTTTAATTGTGGAGTAAAAGCAATTGTTAAACTGAAATGGGAAGGAGAATAGAGTCCGGGCAAAGTAATATGATACACATAAGTATAAATAATCATATCAATTAACTAAAGCAAAATAATAATTTAATCAAAGTAGTTTAAATCAAAACAAAGTTAAAGTGATAATTGTACAAAAGAAAACTTTATTACTTACAAGAAAAGAGAGTACAAAGCTTTTGAAAGAGTAGGGGATAGAGATAGCACAAGCATCCTTCTTCTAAGACCTCTGCCTTTCTCATAGCACACTTAGCTATTTATAGAAGAATATGGAGTTCATTTGATTTAAAGTCCGAATAGCTATAATCTAATAGGATAAATCTTATTTACAAAAGATGGATAAGCCTAATACAAACAAACAGTGTAGGGCCTAATATGGACAAAAGTTAGATAAGCCTAATACAGACAAACAACTTTATATATTTATATAATGACAGAAGGAACCTGATAAGACAAGCAACTTTACTTGAACATATCTGATATTTATTTAAACTGGATAGACTTCAATCTATCTCATTTATATCATAACAATCGTCTTCATGGAGTGGTGAGTAGTTAGAAATGACTTCATGTTCATCTTCGTCTTCTTGCGATACTTGACTATTTATATCTTGCACTGTCCTCTTGAATTCTTCAATCGAACTGGTAGCGACAAGGGCAGTCTGCTACTTGCTCTTATCTATTAAGAAATATAGATTCTTTGGATTTTTCGCCAAAGGTAGATGTCTCTTTAAACTGAAATATCTTTGAATGGCTTGAACACAGGCTTGGGTTTGGTTGTAATATTTCCACCATTTGTTACTAAAAACTCTGACCAGCATAGGAGGAAAGGGTAGTGGTTGAACTTATTTGATTTGATAATTCCAGGATATTATCCATGGAATCCCAAAAGTTGCTGCAAATGAGAGTAGCTTATCTTGACCGAAATTGGTTAATTGTTTATCATAGAGCTCAAAGTCTTGTATTATCTTTGTAAGGGAAGTTTTAAGTGAACATCCGAAATACTTGAACCATTCTTGAAACCAATAAGGAAATTCTGTAATTGAACCTCGTGGAATCATCATGAACTATGAATGATTATCATTTCTTAAATAAAACGCATTATACTAAGCTTTTTTATAATCCTCATAGTTGAAAGAACTTGGTACAAAGTTTTGACTAAATTTTTCTCAGTGTATGGATTCTAGTTACAGTCAGAAAGAAAAAGAGAAAACCTTTTTTATTAAACTTTTGAATACAAAACCTTTTTAACATCTTCTGGATCATGAATATGTTCCAGAATTATAGAATCTGTATCAACTAATATAAACTCATAAAATTTTCTATTTTTTGAAAGTGACTCGGGAACAAAATGAAAATTAGAAGGAAATACCTTTTGAGCGACTTTCCAAAAAATTTGAACATTTAGTATATTCCTTTTCGATGTATGTAATTGGTATATCTGTATCCTTATTAACATAAGGATAATTAATTGTGGATGATGATGCACTAGTAATGGCGTCATGTAATTAATTGGTCTATTTGTAACGGAAGTAGTTAAAGCAAATGCTGGTATTGGTAATTGAGTAATTGAAAGTCCAAGTAGTTGAGAAGAAATACTTACAATCTTTTTTCCATAGTTTTCTCTTTTATTTGGTATATGATACCTAATCCAATGTAATAATTTATTTAAAGGTTTATAATTATTAACTAACCTGGGTGCCCATTTTTCTATTTCTGTCGCATTTTGGACATAAAAAGCTGAATAGCTCCAAGGGGACTTAGAATTTCTAATCAATTCTTTATTTAATAAATCATGTATCTCTTTGTAATAATATTGTTGTAATTGTTTATTCATTTATATAGCTCTAGATCTAGTTAGGATATTTTTCTTATCAAAATCTTTTATATAAGGTAAATGAACTATATGTTGTTTTCTATACCAAAGGGCATTTGGAATATTTGAACATACTTCTTTATTTAAAAATTCTTCAAAATCTTTAATTTTCTGTTGTATGTGAGTCTGTTGTAATTGATTTTCATCCTAATGTTATTAATTTCTTGTTTCAAATAGCTAATATGTTTTGTTTTTGTTCAATAAGATTTATTTCTTTATGTGTAGAAATATCTTGTATAGCACTTAAATCCTTTTGTCTAATTGGTTGCATAAAATTAAAACATATTTGATTATTTAAGATATTTATTTTTAATCCTTCATTATCTACTTTAAAGGGATAAATAGTAGCTAAAAAGGGTGTTCCTAGTATTACTCCTGTAGTAAGATTTTTAACTCAAATAAAGGGCATTTTAAAACAAAAACCATCACTACATATTTTTGCTTTTGTTAATTTATATTCTTCTCTTAACTTACTACCATCAGCTGTGTATAACCTTTCATTAGTTTTTTTCATAGTACATAGTTAGAATTAATCATTCTTGCAAACAATTTTGATCTGTACCAGAGTCAACTAATGCAATCTAGTTAAATGAAAATCATTATTAACTACTATTTTAACTAAAACTATCCATTTCTGAAAGCTTACTCTAGATATTACATTAATAAACTCATCATCAGATAATGTTTCTACTAAATTATTAATTTTCATATTTTCTAAGGGTTCTGCTTAAACATCTATAATTTTATTAACTTGTAACTGAATGATGTCTTGTTTAATTTTATTATGTTCTTGTTTTAATTCTTTTATTTCCCTTTTAACTATCTTAATTTCTCTTTATAGGTCGGCTAAAGAAGGAAAAAGTTTCTCTTTATTACTATTGAACCTATTAAATATTTCTTTTTAACTCATATGGCTCATATTATTTTTCGTCTTTTTGTGATATAACATCTTTTAATTTTAACAAATATTGCCTTTTCACGTCATTAGCTTCAATCTTATCTATACAATCTAAAAGAAAATTTGTCTCTCTAGTAACTACATTTATACTATTTATCTTACAAATACAGATTTATCACTTATTTCTATATCACTTGAACTATCTTCTGAATAATTAAATTCTATTTTATATAAATCTTCAGGTTATCACTTATTTCTAAATCTGTATCTGTATCGGTGAGAAGCAAACTCATCATTTGCTGTTTTAACTTTTTATTTAACTATAGTTTTAGTAGCATTTAATATTTTCTGTCTTTCTTCTAAAGAAAGATAATTATCCCACCATCATTTTAAATGACCAGTAAATCCTGAGATTAATATATGATCTACAACTGAATCAGTGTTACCTTTAGACTTATGAGCTGATGAGGCCATAATCATTTCTTGTAACATATTTATTATTTGATATTCTGATAATTCATCTATATTTCAGTCATTAATTGATTCTCCATTGTATCTAGCCTGAGTAATGGCAGATCTATCTTCATATTATATATTTGGAGGTGTCGGCCTAGATTAAAAATTTCTAGTTTTGGCTAATGGTGCTGTCATGACCCATTTTCATGGGCCGGACCGGCACTAGGGCCCAGGTAAGCTTAAGGCCCCCAAGGCTCATAGTAAGCCTGACTACAAAATTCAACTAAATTAATGTGAATTTCAAACATTAAGCTCATATTGTCATTCGTAATAAATCTCATATTTATATTATACTTTGACCCAATTTAACATCTTATACCTTACATAGTTTGGGCCCAATTTGTAATGTACTACATTCATGTTATGGACTTCCTGTTAATACATAAACTTAGAAAGATAAATAAAATATTTATGGGTACATAAATTATTATACCTATCTTATCGCATGACCAGCGGTACATACAGCCTACAATTGCGGAGTTCTCTAGCAGATAAATACAAATAAGTTTTCATACATTTATTGGTTTAATGAATTCATAATAAAATTAGAGAATTCTGTTCTAACTCTACGGTGAAGGAAGTAGAGCTTGACCAGGACAAGAGAAATCTACTTCCTGGAAAGGTTAAACAAATATATGTGAGTTTAAAAATGAATAATAATTATTGCACAATGCATGCATTCACGCGGATGTGTAAATATATATCAATCTAGTCATCCGACTAGATATATGATTCTGCAGACAGTCACACAAATGGCATAACAACAGCACTTACAAATATTAACATCTTCATATAATCAGATCCCGTGGAAATTGGTCTGTGGTGTTACTGAAACCCCCCAATGAGCCGTCCTCCCACATGGCCCATTCTCTTATGACGTGTGCACCAGGGAGTTGATCCCCCGTATATGGCCAACCGGTCTAATCCTCACTTGATCAGCCCTTTTATTTTTTTATACTCTCTATTCTTTTCCATACCAACAGGCGGCCACCCTATGGTTTTCCATATCATCCATATCATATCATCACGTGCACACGGGGGCGCTGATCTCCCCATACATGGCAGACGGTATCATAGACCGCTCTCACAAACCCATGGTGACCCACTTCATCTCAATTCCACACAAACAAGGCATAGCAATGTCACAACACAAATAATCGGACATTGCAATTAAATGCAACATATCAATTAATTAAACACTATCATATAAAAGCACAAATAAACATCCATATACCAATTCAAATAATTATAAGAGCATTAAATAATAATAAAATATAATATAATAGGTGGTATTAGAAAATAAATAAATAAATAAATGATATAGGATTATCCTAAATAATTCCTAGAGTTGATTAACAAATACAACTAATTTAGATTATGTCGAAATTTCGGCAGAACCTACCCTAAAATTTGATTAAACCACAATCTAATAATAAATTCTCAAAGCCCATCCATCGGGCAACATACAACAACTAAACCCATCCGCCATAACCATTTTCATCAACCATACATTTACTCAATTCGCACAGCCCATCCGTCGGGCAATCAATCAGTTCAAGTACCCGTCCTCCATAAACATCAACATTAATACCTAACTATCTCAACCATAAATTTACAAATTGAAGTAACTCTCAGCCTATTCTAATAATATTCTCAATCATTCTTTACTTAAGATATCAACAACGTCCTTAAGCATTTATTCAGTTCTAGACTAGCTATTAAGAATCGACGGTCCAATTAAATTATAATTTAATAAAAGCATCCTCTAAGTAACGCAATTCACACTTAAATATATGCCAATATCAACATGTATAATTATCCACCTTTTTGTATACACCAAGTAATCATTCCTAGTTAAATTAAATTAACAATACCTAATTAATTGATTAAATCTTTCCACAGTTACGCTATCTGCTATTCAAATAATTTAAATTCTGGTTATTTAATTATATTCACTTCTAATTATAATTAATATTCATGAAATAAATTTAGCAATATTCAAAATTAATTATTTACTCGTATTCAATTTAATCTACTATTAGTTTTAAATTTGGAATTTATACTAAAAATGGGAACTAGGTCTTAGAATGTACCATTCGAAAATCGACCTATGATTCCATGATCCGCACGAAGAGGAGATGTTTCACCCTCCCAGAGGGCCACCACACAGCTGCCGAAAAATCGGGCTTCACCAGAATTGGGTGATTCTTACTCCATCAGGTTTGAAATTTCACAAGGAGTTCAAATCCATGCTCCGTTTGTGCATTTTGCAAACCAATTGGTTAGAACCGTGCTTGACAGCCGCCTCGCCGCCGCCACCTAAGGCATCTCTATCATCTAGGACCCGTTGCCAGAACTGAAAGAGGAGAAGGCATCGGGAAGTGGCAGGGAATTGATTGGCGCACGTCTTTCCCATTGAAATTGCCAAAAATAGCATGGATCGCCGAAAAAATGAGAAGAGGAATTGTCGGAGAAGCGTAGCTCCATTTCGCGTCAACGCAGGCCCTTTCCGCATGAGAGGAGACTAGAAACCTGTCCAGCGGCGCCAAACGAGCCAACTGCCACCTCGCTCTAGTTGAGCGGTGGTTGGAAACGGGAAGGGGAAAACGCACTGGCGCAAGGAAGGAGAAGAAGAAAAAGGAAAGGAAAGCGGGTTCTAGAGTTTTTTGGGCCATTTTGGTCGATTCGAATCGGTTTGGTCCGATTTAATGGTTTGGCTCGATTTTGCTTGGTTTTCGAGTTTTTCACTTGGTTTTTGAAAATTTCAAGCGGTTTTATGGGTCCAGTTAATTTATTTTAATTGATTTAATATTTAATGCCCAAAATAATTCTTAAGTAATTTAGAAAATTCTCGATTAGGGGTTGCGATACTTTACATTAGGCTTGGGCCCAGTTCGCGAATTTAGGCGCGGACTAAAATTACACAACACTTGCAGCCCATGTAATCAAATTTTCTGATTTTTGATTTAATACAACTTCAAAAGTTTCGAAAATAAAATTACGGGGTGTTTCAGGTGCATTATGAATATTTTGAACAATAAAATTTTCACTAAATTGTTCTTTTAATCGACTAATACCTATGTCAAATTCTTTTTCTTCTTCAAATTGTATGTCTTTACTTAATACCTTAATACTAGAAGAAGAGGAAATATTCAAATAATTTAACCTATTTTGTATATTTTCTAACATATCTGCTGTTTTGTCTAACTTAACTATTTGTTCTACAGGTTTATCACGAGGCTAATTATTGGAATTTCTGGTTTAGTAATTGGTGAGGGTCTTTAAACAGGAGAAGTATAAGATATTGGAGTTTGAATTTCTAATCTATCTAATTGTGATGCTATTGTGTTGAGTATTTGCTTCGTGTAATTGTTTTGAAATTGAGCATTTTTAATATATTTTAATGTAGGATTTTTCTTATCATCATCTACTGTATTTATCATTTCAAAAAGAGAAACTATAACTATCTGATGTTGATGACCAAATTTAATTTCTTCTAGAGGAGGATAAACGGATGTAACAACATTATTAGACGTAGTTATCCATTCCTTAGTTACCTTTTGATTAACTAAAACTTCTTGAAAAGGGTATTCTATATTATTCTCAATAGAATAAATAGAAAACCACTGAAAGAAAGAAATATTAACTTTATATTGATTCATTTAACCATAATATAATTTTCTAATTTGATCTATTTTTTCTTTTGAATAATTTTCAAAAAACCAATGACACTTATCTAAATTATAATCGCTAGTCATTTCTTTCCTAAGAAATTATTTATTAATTGAAAATTCATTTTCACTAATAACATTTAATTGAGATATATGTTCCATAGCGGATCTTGTAGGAGACAGAGATCTTGCAGGAGAGGAATGTAAAGAGTTAACTGGTTGTTCTACTTCTTGATATATGGGTCTAGGTATATATTTATTAAAATCTACACTTTGTAATTGAATGTTTCGCGTTTGGGTAGATGTATGTAACCTAGTGTTCTCGTAACTAAATACTTATCTAGTAAGATTTTCTAAAGGAAGGAATTGAACATGAATACTTCCATCGGTATCTTCTACGAGACTAAAGGAAGTAGAGATATTTTTATCAGATAGTAGATGATTAATTTCTTAGAGATCCCATGAATTTTCTTAGGTTAATTCATGCCACTTTAACCTTTTAGGAATGTGTACTTTTGTATGTTGGGTATTAGTTTTAAAAATAGTTGTTTCATTCCTAGTTAAAGTGTGTCTAGATCTAGGATCCAGGGTAGTTGTCATAACTTTGTAGATATATAACTACTATAGACCTACTATTATCTGGAAAATTTATATTTTTAGATTTAATTGTTAAAGTTAAAGTATCTAGAGTATTTAGATCATAAAGAGACAAAGAAAAGTTTGGATAACAATTAAAATAGATAGGACCATTAGCTAAATTAGATTTAATTATAGCTAAAAGAGAATTTGAAAAATTCAAATGTCTTGCATCTCGTATGTAACGCCCCGTTTTTCCTATGTTTCAATAGTAGTTTACCAGTGTATGAATAGTACTACCGGTCCGGAAGTCGGTATTATTTTTGGTCCGAAAAAATTACTATTTATGTTTTATATTTTATTTAAAATTTTTGGAGCATGTATGCATGGTTTTTATGGGTAGAAAGTAAGTAAGGAATATTTTTGGAGAATTTAGATACTTAGCGATTAGTGAATTATGGTGTGATATTAAATAAGGAAATTTGAGCAATTATTTTTATGGAGGAAATTTGAGGAATTATTTTTATGGAATAAATTAGAGAGTTTTGTGGAGATAAATAATATTTTGAAGGAATTTAATTGGAGAATATTTGGAGAAAAGACCAAAACACCCTCCAATTTGGAGAAAAGACCCAAATACCCTTCAGTTGCTTTATTAAAGGCAACCATCAATTATTGAGCAACAAATGTTTCCTTCTTCTTATCCTTACACGTCTCCTCCTCCTCCTCCTTCTTCTTCTTCTTCTTCTTCCTTTTCTTCAATTCTTACTTAGTAAACACTTAGTAAACACATCAAATTCACCCATCCAACTTGATTTAAGTAATAAATCTTAGAGAGTGAAGCTAGAGAAGTAATATTTGGTGACTAATTTCAAGGAATTTGGTGATTTTCCTACTTGGGTCAAGTAAGTGATTTTATGATAAGTTAATTATTTTTGGGTTTACAGTTTTTTTTTTTTTTAGCATATACATGCTTAATCATGCTCCAATTACTTCTTTTATTTGTTTTCTTTGTTTGATTTTGAGTTTCTTACATGTAGAGGGTGGAGAGCCTTCTAACAAAGATAAGGGCAAGACCAAAGCTTGAGAAGCTTTGATTAAAGCTTGTGAAAGCTTGTTTTGAAAGTTAGTGTTCATAAACACACTTATCTTACTCAAATTTTTGATTTTTGTGCCTTTATGCTATCATGTGTATGTTTTGGGATTTTGTATGAAACGATTGATTTGTTGAATTTTGGTTGCAATAACATGCTCTTGGGTGATGTTTGATGAGTATTTATGTTGTGGTAGACATTTCTCCCTTGTATCTTTGTTGTTCATGTTCCTTTCTTTCATGGGTAAAGTAAGCTGAATTTGGGAAAAACGTGTTTTTGAGTGAGATTAAGGACCATTTTTCGATCCTTTATAATTTCCATTTGTGTCTAAGTGCTTCATAAAAGTTTTAGGTCTACCTCTTAGCTTTCCAACCCATCCTCTTGTGTCCAACTTGGAGATATATAACTCAACTTATGGCTGAAACATCCAAACTGACTCTGTTTGTGTCGGGCCACATGCATCACTAATTGAGTGCCCATTTTGACCACTATAATGACAAGATTAGGTTCTGAGTTCTTCATAAAAGTTGTTTACCTGTGTCTTGAGACTTTCTTCGTTCTGGATTGGTTTCATTTGAGTGTTTGGTTAAGTAGGAATTCAATAAACATTGGACTTGGTTCTGCTGAATCAGGTCTGGTCTGTTAGTCTATGTTCCTAGCTTTGTTTTGTTATCTTCTATATTGATCTGGGCTGTGATCCCTTCATAACATTTGTATAATTTTGTCTTAGCTTTCTAATAACTCTGATTTCATTTAATTTGGAAACCCATAACTCAAGTTATGTTTTAAAAATACAGCAAAGGTCAATATTACTTTTATGTTGGAAATTTTCTATGTTAAGTCATTTTGTTTAAGTATGAGAATTTTTATGAATTACTTAAGTTTAAATTAAGTTTTTATTATGAGAAGACTAAAGAAAATGAATTTTATGAGAAATGTTTTTGGGCTCTAATATACTTGGTGTGGATTTGATGCATGATTTGATTTTATTATGTATGATGAGCATGCTCGGCATTTGATGCCATTATGATAAGAAGCTATGATCATATGCTAGGCACGTGGGTGTCTTATGCTAGGGCGGACGCGCTCTATATGTTATGATAAGGTTGGCGACCTAAGGCCATTATGAATAAGCTATGAAAACTTATTTGCTTCTTTTTCTCCTAAGTGTATGTGAGCCCTTGTAAAATATTTTTAAGGAAGTGAAATAAATGAGATCACATTATGTTAATAACTCTTACTTTACCATAACTTATTTATGATATCCAATGAGTTTCTAAAGCACGATGTGTTGGTGTACATATGTAATGCATGTTTAAATTTAAGGATTTTATGTATATAAATGATTTTTAAGTATGTTGTCATCACAACATTGGTTTGTTGTGTTTACGAGCGCCACTGAGTTTTATACTCAGCGCGTTGATTTTATCACGCGCAGGTTGGAGATTGTGCTTGCTGCTTAAAGACCTAAAGAGTAGCATCAGAGCTGAAAAGATATTTTGGTAGTGTATTAGTATTTTATGTAACGAAAAATTATGGCATGTATAAGTATTACATTTTTGGAGACTGTATTATTTAAGTTATAACTTAAGCATATTGTTGTAAATTATTTTGAGATAAACTTAGAACTTATTTAATGGTTAGGATATTAGAAGTTGATATGTTTAAATGCATGTATTTAATTGTTGAATATTATAATATTATTGAGGATATGAAATGATAGAAGTGCTATTGTGTTGTTATTGGAGTTTGATGGGGTTTGGAGTTTGGATTTGGGAGTGCTTTGTATTCATATGTTTGGCAACTTCTATTTTTAGGGGAAACTCTTGCAGTTTTTCTGTAGAACTCTCCCAAATCATTTTCAAAACAAAATATTATTACTTGCTAAACTTATGAATACTAAGTCACTTCTAATTCATAATATGATTGTATGATTTATATGTAGGTTAGGACGGTGCCTCCGGCACCAAATGTGGCATCCACCATCGGGTCTTTCGGGATCGGGCGGCGGGTGTTACATCATAAAAATGCAAAAACAAGAATATCTAAACAAACCAAACAATCTGTTCCATTAAGCCATATGCATGAAAATATTCAATTATTTTCTCCCCAAGCTATTTTGAAGCACAAAGAAAAATACAAATTTTTGCATATAGGTATGGTTCAAGTTGCAATTAAAGAGCCTTCCTTGTCTTTCTATACCGAATCCAATTCATTTCTTATAGTAGAAACTGACGCCTCAAATATAGGCTATGGAGGCATTCTCAAACAAAAATTACCAGAATAATCTTTTGAATCCTTAGTTAGGTACCATTCTGGAGCATAGAATGATATACAAAAAAATTATTCAACTATAAAAAATGAATTACTTTCAATAGTTTTATGTATTACAAAGTTTGAAGATGATTTGATTAATAAAGAGGAGCACTCAGGTTAGTTATTAATTATAAACCTTTAAATAAAGTATTACAATTGATTAGGTATCATATATCGAGTAAAAGAGATATGTTAAAAAGGTAACATAATGCGAATATATTTTCTAAATTTGACATGAAATCGGGTTTTTAGTAAATACAAATACATGAATATGATAGGTATAAGACTGGTTTTAATGTCCCCTTTTGTCACTATGAGTGAAATGTTATGCCATTTGGTTTGAAAAATGCCCCTTCTGAATTTCAAAATATTATGAATGACATTTTTAACAATTATTATGAATTTTCAATAGTTTACATCGTTGATGTACTTATTTATTCAAATAATATTGATCAATACTTTTCTCATTGATCAATAATAAGTACATCGTTGATGTACTTATTTATTCAATAGTTTTATAATAGTTAAGCAAAATGGTTTAGTTGTTTCCTCTCCAAAAGTTAAACTATTTCAAACTAAAAGAATGTAATTTTATTGTAAAAATAAAATGAATAACATATTTACAAATAAAATATTCAAAGAAAATATTATATCATATTATCAACTTAGTTTTCCTCTCTAATAATTAATCGTAAAATATCTAATAACCTTACCCCTACAACCTATAAGAATTTGGCTCTGATACCAAAAGGGAGCTGACTGGAAGTGTGGAGGGACGGAGGAAGAGATGTATGTTTATTTTTAATTATGGAGTGATCGTAATTGTTAATCTAAAGTGGAAGGGAGCATAGAGTCCAGGCAAAGTAATATGATACACATAAGTATAAATAAACATGTTATTAACTAAAGTAAAATAATAATTTAATAAAAGTAATTTAAATTAAAACAGATGTAAAACAACAATTATACAAAAGAAAGCTTTATTTCTTATAAGAAAAGAGAGTACAAAGCTTTTTGAAGGAGCAGGGTAGAGATAGCACAAGCACGCTTCTTCTTTTCCAACCTCTGCCTTTCTCATATCGTACTTAGCTATTTATAGAAGAGTATGGACTTTATTTGATTTAAAGTCTGGATAGTTATCATCTAAGAAGATAAACCTTATCTACATATGTGACATCCTACCGAGTCGAGTCATTTCATGGAGTCGAGTTGAGTCGAGCCAAACCAAACCCGGTTGGGGTAGAATGGGTTTATAAGTGGAGTTACTTGAGTGAGAGAAAAAGATCAAAGCATATGGGTGAGGATTTATTTGCATTAAAAGATCAAGCTTGGGTATTAAGTGATAGCCTTTTGCTAATTGAGGTACCAGTTAGGAAGTTTTACATAAATCCCTTGATTTTTGATGGCCTACCCATGATTATCACTTCACTTTCCCATTTTTCATCTTTATCTTCATCTTCTTCATTTTCTTCCTTTCCTCTTCCACCTTCCTTTCAATTTTAGTGGTAGTTAAGCCTTAACTTCAATTTTTCTTCTATCCAAGTAAGTAAACCTTCTTGAAGTTCATAATTGAATCATTTGGTGCTATTATTTTAGAATTTATAAGAATTCTTATTTATAGGTGAAGGGAGTTCTAAGAGTGTAGAAAAAAGAAGTTAAAGAAGAGCTCAAGCTTTTTGGAGTAAAGGTTTGATATCTCTTGTTATTTTCCATTTTCTTTGCATGAGAATTGTGTGGTGTGTTGCTAGTGAGACAATATATTGCTTCATGTTGAGTGGGAGGACTGGTAATGGTGAGAAAACAGGGGAGGAAGTGACTAAATGAAGTGAATATTGAGTTTATGTTGAAACAGGTTTTGCTGGAAATTTTACCAGTAACTTCATCTTGATTTTGACCCCATTTAATTATGGAATTAGGAAGTGTCATAGAAGAGTTATTTGTTCCTCTATGTGTTAGCTTTACATGGGTTTTTGAATCATCCAAATCGGAGTTGTATATTGATAGATATGACCAAAAGAGTACAGACTGTGCAGGCTGGAAAACTCGAAGCGCGCGCGCGAATCGCATGACGAGCTCGCGTTGCCTTCTCGTGCTCGCGATTTTCAAATGCGCACTCGCGACTTTCACCTAAAACTCTCTGAATCTCATTTGGCACTTCTCGCACTCGCAACTTTGAAGTACGCGCCCGCGTACTTGGCCCTTGGCCTGTAAGCGCTCGCGATCTTCATCGCGCGCTCGCGAATTTGGCCTGGAAACTCACTGTCTCTCATTTTGCACTCTACGCGCTCGCGACTTTCAAGTACGCGCTCGCGACTTGTGCCCGATAACTCACTGTCTCTCATTTTGCACTCTACGTGCTCGCGACTTTCAAGTGCGCGCTCGCGACTTTCACCTGGAAACTCACTGACCTTCAGGTGTGCATTACGCGCTCGCGACTTTGCAAGGCGCGCTCGCGACTTTGCAAGGCGCGCTCGCGACTTGTGTTTTCATGCACTTTTGGACTTCATTTTCAATGCAATTGTATTCCTTTGCTTCACTTATATGCCTCCAATCATTTTAACATCAAAATACAACATTAGAACATGTATCAAAACAACAATTAAGCATGTAAATGATGTGAAATCAAATAAACATTATGAATTATGAAGTTATGAACTATTAATATGATGTTGTGTTATATTATTTACAATACCAACATTATGCTCCATTGAGGTTAGGTAGAAACCATGTAGATAAGGCTATGTCGCGACATAGGATAGCAGATCTGCACCCCATACAGTTTGATACTCCGGCTACAGGCCGTTGAGTGGATATGATTATATATGGGCCATAGCAGCCAAGCATACAGTATTCATCCAGTTTCATACAGTTTTTCTTATCACTTCGGTTTCACTATAACCTTATGGAGCCATACAGATATCTTAACATAACATTCCATGAGTCATACATTATTACAAACAGTACAAAAGATAATTAAGGTATCATGAAAGTATCATGATGTGTGTGCTTATATGTGCCATATGTGTTTACATGGTTCTTTCTATACATGTATGTGCTTAATTGTTTCTTTATCTGTTGAGATATCCACTAAGCTTTATTTGCTCAGCGAGTTACCTGTTTAACTCGCAGGTTTGAGATTGGACCGTAGAGAGTCAGCTTACAACTACTGCAGTTCATCTGTAGAAGACTCAGTCTTCAGGGTAGCTACTCATTTTAATATGTATCTTTGTCTACCCTTTTTATGGCATGTACAGGGCACTCAGTTGGGCCCATTTCATTTTGACACTAGTATCATGTTTTGTAAATATAAATTACATTATTTTTGTATACAACATCAGCATGCTATTATATTCAACATACATTATGATTTCAGCATGTCAGGCCATACAGTCAACCAGTTTGTAGCATCTCGACTCGGTTTATTCGGGTTTACGGGTGGACCGGGAAGGGGTGTTACAACATAAGATAGATAAGCTAATATAATCAAATAGGGTAGGGCCTTATACAGACAAAAGTTGGATAGGCCTAATATAGACAAAAAACTTTACATATTCATAAGGTGACAAAAGAGCTTAATAAATCAAGCAACTTTACTTGAACATATCTGAACTGGATAGACTTTAATCTATCTGATTTATATCATAACAATCGTCTTCATGGAGAGGTGAGTAGCTAGAAGTAGCTTCATTTTAATCTTCCTCGTCTTGCAATACTTGACTATTTATATCTTGTAGTGTTTTCTTAAATTCTTCAATTGAACTGGTAGCGGCAAGAGCAGCTTGCCATTTGCTCTTATCCGTTAAAAAAATCTAAATTTTTTGGATTTTTCGCCAAAGGTAGATGTCGCTTAGAGCTGAAATATCTTTGAACAGCTTGAACACAGGCTTGGGTCTGGTTGGTTTTAATCTTTCCACCATTTGTTACTGAAAATTCTTACCAACATAGGAGGAAAGGGTAGTGGTTGAACTTGTTTAATTTGATAATTCCAAGATAAGATCCATGGAATTCAAAAAGTAGCTGCAAATGAGAGTAACTTATCTTGTCCGAAATTGATTAATTGTTTATCATAGAGTTCAAAGCCTTGTAGTATCTTTGTAGGGAAAGTTTTAATTGAACATCTGAAATATTTGAACCATTCTTGAAACCAATAAGGAAATTCTGCAATTGAACCTCGTGGAATCATTATGAACCATGAATGATTATGATTTTTTACATAAAACGCATTATACCAAGCTTTTTTGTAATCCTCATAGTTGAAAGAGCATGGTACAAAGTTTTAACTAAATTTTCTCTCAGTGTATGGATTCTGGTTCCAGTCAGAGAGAGAAAAAACCTTTTTTATTTGAACTTTTGAATATAAAACCTTTTTAACATCTTCTGGATCATCAATATGTTCCAGAATTATAGAATCTGTATCAACTAATATAAATTCATAAAACTTTCTATTTTTTCAAAGCGACTCGGGAACAAAATGAAAATTAGAAGGAAATACCTTTTGAGCGACTTTTAAAAAATTTGAACATTTAGTATATTCCTTTTCTATGTAGGTAATTGGTATTTCTATATCCTTATTAACATAAGGATAATTAATTGTAGAAGATGACGATACATCGGTAAGGGCGTTATGGTAATTGGTTGGTTTATTTGTAACAGAAGTAGTTGAAGCAAAAGCTGGTATTGGTAATTGAGTTGTTGAAGGGCCAGGTAATTGAGAAAAAAATACTCACACTCTTTTTTCCATAACTTTCTCTTGTAATTTTATTCTTAATGGGAGTGCCTATTAAGTTTTGCTTAACAAATTCTTCAGATAAAGGGAAAAACTTATTTGTTTCTATTTTTTCCTTGCTAAAATTCGCGAGTAAGAAAATCAGGTAAAGAGTTAGAAATGACTTCAACTTCAAAATCGAAACACGATAAAATGGCTTGCCATCGAGCGAAAATTTGTTTTGAAATAATATTTTTAACATCTTTTTCTAAAACATTTTTGGCTGCTAAGCAGTCAATTCGTAAAAGGAATTTTTTTGTTAATTTTCAAACTTTGTAATACATAAAACTATTGAAAGCAATTCTTTTTTAATAGTTGAATAACCTTTTTGTGTATCATTCCATGCTCCAGAATGGTACCTAACTAACGATTCAAAGATTGATTTGGTAATTTTTGTTTAAGAATACCTCCATAGCCTATATCTGAGGCGTTTGTTTCTACTATAAGAAATGAATCGGGATTTGGTATAGAAAGGCAAGGAAGACTCTTAATTTTAGATTTTATGGCCTTAACAAGCTGGGTATGTTTTTTAGACTAGGGAGAAGAGTTTTTCCCTAACCTATTGACAGTGGTTGACATAAGATTCGAATATCTTTCATGAAGTCAGCAACATAGTTCAAACATCCCAAAAATCTTTGTAATTGATTTTTATCAGTAATTTCGTCTGGAAATTTTTCAGTAAAATTAATTGATCTGTCAATCGGTTTAATAGTACCTCGAAAAAAGTCATGTCCTAAAAATCTTATTTTAGTTTGAAATAGTTTAAGTTTTGGAGAAGAAACAATTAAACCGTTTTGCTTAACTATATTATAAAACTTTTTGAAAAGAGAAAAGTGTTGATCAATATCATTTGAATAAATAAGCACATCGTCTATGTAAACTATTAAAAACTCATGATAATTGTTAAAGATATCATTGATAATATTTTAAAATTCAGAAGGGGCATTTTTCAGACCAAATGGCATAACATTCCACTCATAATGACCGAAGGGAACATTAAAGCCAGTTTTGTATCTATCAGATTCATGTATTTATATTTGCCAAAAACCTTATTTCATGTCAAGTTTAGAAAATATATTTGCACTATGTAATCTTTTTAACAAATCTCTTTTATTTGGTATAGATACCTAATCCATTGTAATACTTTATTTAAAGGTTTGTAATTAATAACTAACCTAGGTGCTCCTATTTCTATTTCTGCCGCATTCTGGACATAAAAAGTTGAACAGCTCTATGGGGACTTAGATTTTCTAATTAATCCTTTATCTAATAAATTGTTTATCTCTTTGTAGCAATATTCTTGTAATTGTTTATTCATCTGTATAGCTCTGGATCTAGTTGGAATATTTTTCTCATCAAAACCTTTTATATAAGGTAAATGAACTATATGTTGTTTTCTAGACCAAAAGGCAGTTGGAATATTTGAACATACTTCTTCATTTAAAAGTTCCTCAAAGTCTTTAATTTTTTGTTGTATGTGAGTTTGTTGTAATTGATTTTCAATTCTAATGTTATTAATATCTTGTTTCAAATAGCTATTTCTAGTATTATCTAAAAAGTTCATATTTTTAGATTTAATTGTTAAAGTTAAAGCATTTAAAATGTTTGGATCATAAAGAGACAAAGAAAAATTTGGATAACAATTAAAATAGATAGGACCATTAGCTAAATTGAATTCAATCATAGCTAAAAGAGAATTTAAAAAATTCAAATGTCTTGCATCTCGCAAACATGCAAAAACAGGAATATCTAAACCAACTCGAAATAAGGGTTTAATTGCAACTTGAACCATACCTATATACAAGAATTTATATTTTCTTTGTGCTTCATAATAGCTTGGGGAGAAAACAATTGAATATTTTCATGCATGTGGCTTAATGGAACAGATTGTTCGGTTTGTTTAATTGAATAATAAGAAAAAAAAATCAAATGAAACAATTTTATAAATAGTATTAACATCATGTTTCGGGATAGACTAGTTAAGTAGCTGATTCTCTACATGAGCGATATTCATTTCTTGGGTATTCAAATCACTAAGGCTAGAACTAAGGTCATTAATGTTTAAAGACTTATTATTAGAAAGAAGATTTAGTAATCTACTCATTTACACAAATAAAAAAACAAATTTTTGCATATAGGTATGGTTCAAGTTGCAATTGAACCCTTATTTCGAGTTGGTTTAGATATTCCTATTTTTGCATGTTTGTGAGATGCAAGACATTTGAATTTTTCAAATTCTCTTTTGGCTATGATTGAATACAATTTAGCTAATGGTCCTATCTATTATAATTGTTATCCAAACTTTTCTTTGTCTCTTTATGATCCAAACATTTTAGATGCTTTAACTTTAACAATTAAATCTATAAATATGAAGTTTCAGATAATACTAGATCTATAGTAGTTATATATAGAATTTACTATAAAGTAATGACAACTACCCTAGATCCTAGATCTAGACACATTTTAACTAGGAATGAAACAATTATTTTTTAAGCTAATACTCAACATACAAAAGTACACACACGTAAAAGGTTAAACTGGCATGAATTAACCCAAGGAAATTCATGGAATCTCCACGAAATTAATCATCCAGTATCTGTTGAAAATATTTTGACTTCCTCTAGTATTATAGAAGATACCGATGGAAGTATTCATGTTCAATTTCTTCCCTTAAAAAATCCTACTAGACAAGTATTTAGTTGCGAAAATACTAGATTATCTATATCTACCCGAACTCCCAATATTCAATTACAAAGTGTAGATTTTAACAGATCTATACCTAGACCTATATATCAAGAAGTAGAACAACCAGTTAACTCTTTACCTTCCTCTCTGGCGAGATCTTTATCTCCTACAAGATCCGCTATGGAACATATATCCCAATTAAATGTTATTAGTGAAAGTGAATTTTCAATTAATAAAGAATTTCTTAGGAATTAAATGACCAGTGATTATAATTTAGACAAGTGTCATTGGTTTTTTGAAAATTATTCAAAAAGAACAAAGAGGTCAAATCAGAGAATTATATTATGGTTATATGAATCAATATAAAGTTAATATTCCTTTCTTTCAATGGTTTTCTATTTATTCTATTGAGAATAGCATAGAATACCCACTTCAAGAAGTCTTAGTTAATCAAAAGGTAACTAAGGAATGTATCACCACATCTAACGATGTTGTTACATCCGTTCATCCTTCTTTAGAAGAAGTTAAATTTGGCCATCAACATCAGATAGTTATAGGATCTCCTTTTAAGATGATAAATACAGTAAATGATGATAAGAAAAATCCTACATTAAAAGACATAAAAAATGTTCAATTCCAAAATAATTACACAAACCAAATACTCGACACAATAGCGTCACAATTAGACAGATTAGAAATCCAAACTCCAGTATCTTATACTTCTCCTATCCAAAGGCCCTTACCAATTACTAAACCAGAAGTTCCAATATTCAAGCCCCATGAAATATCAGCCGAACAAATAGTTAAACTAATCAAAATAGAAGACATGTTAGAAAAGATACAAACTAAGTTAAATTATTTAAATATTTCCTCTTCTTCTAGTATTAAGGTATTAAGTAAAGATAAACAATTTGAAGAAGAAGAAGAAGAAGAAGAATTTGACACAGATATTAGTCAATTAAAAGAACAATTTAGTGAAAATTTTATTATTCAAAAGATTCATAATGCACCATTACCCAAAACTAGAAATTTTTACCCTAGGCTGACACCTCCATATAGATTATGAAGATAGATCTGTCATGACTCAGGCTAGATATGATGGAGAATCAATTAATGAATGGAATATAGATGGATTATCAGAATATCAAATAATAAATATTTTATAAGAAATCATTATGGCTTCATCAGCCCATAAGTTTAAAGGTAATACTGATCCAGCTGTAGCTCATATATTAATCTCAGGATTTACTGGTCAATTAAAAGGATGGTGGGATAACTATCTTTCTTTAGAAGAAAGATAGAAAATATTAAATGCTACTAAAACTATTTGTTAAACAAGAAGGTCAACAACAAATACATACAACTGTACAAGATGCAGTTAATACACTAATTTTCACAATTACTAAAACCTTATAGGTGAACTAGGAGAATATCAAGCTAGAGCCTCTGAATTATTAACTAATTTGACTTGTCCAAAATTACAAGATTTTAGATGGTATAAGGATGTATTCCTTACAAAGGTATTTACTAGGCAAGATTGTAGTCATGCCTTTTGGAAAGAAAGATTTATTGGTGGATTACCTAAGTTATTTGCTGAAAAGGTAAGCTCTAGAATACGAGGGATATACGGTGGATTTATACCTTACGATACCCTCACTTATGGAGAAATTATTAATCATGTTAATAATGAAAGTTTAGCCTTATGTACAGATCTTAAGTTAAAGGCAAAAATGAAGAGTGAGTTCCATCAAAGTAGAAAAGAATTAAGAAGTTTCTGCAGCCAGTATGGATATGAAAAGTTACATCCTCCTTCTGCAAGAAATAAGAGGAAACATAAGAAAATCCCTATAGGAAACCTTTTAGAACAAGAACTTTTCGAGACAAAACTTTTAAAGATAATAAACCCTCTCCAATAGCTAAGAAGAATACAGTTAAAAAGAAAAGGTAAAAGACAAATAGTGTGTTACAAGTGTGCAAAGGTAGGACATTATAAGTCGTAGTGCAAGATGAGAGAAAAAATAAATAATTTAGATATATCGAATAAGTTAAAGCAGCAAATGATGAGTTTGCTTCTTACCGATAAAGACACAGATTTAGAAATAAATGATAACCCTCAAGATTTATATAAAATAGAATCTAGTCATTCAGAAGATAGTTCAACTGATATAGATAACTGTGAATGCGATGGTCCCTGTATGTGTAAGATAAATAGTATAAACGTAGTTACTAGAGAAACAAATTTTCTTTTAGATTGTATAGATAATATTGAAGATAAGGACGTTAAAAGACAATATTTGTTAAAACTAAAAATGTGATATCACACAAAGATGAAAAACAATATGAGCCCTATGAGTTAAAAGAAATATTTAATAGGTTCAATAGCAATAAAGAGAAACTTTTCCCTTCTTTAGCCGACCTACAAGGAGAAATTAAAATAGTTAAAAGAGAGATAGAAGAATTAACGCAAGAACATAATAAAATTAAACAAGACATTATTCAGTTATAAGTTAATAAAATTATAGATGTTCAAGCAGAACCCTCAGAAAATAAGAAAATAAATAATTTAGCTGAAACATTGTCTTATGATGAGTTTATTAATGTAATATCTAGAGTAAGCTTTCAGAAATGGATAGTTTTAGTTAAAATAGTAGTTAATAATTATTTTTATTTAACTACGACTGCATTAGTTGACTCTGGTGCAGATCAAAATTGTTTACAAGAAGGATTAATTCTAACTATATATTACGAAAAAACTAAAGAAAGGCTATACACAGCTGATGGTAGTAAGTTAAGAGTAGAATATAAATTAACAAAAGCAAAAATATGTGCTGACGATTTTTGTTTTAAAACACCTTTTATTCTAGTTAAAAACCTTATTACAGGAGTAATACTAGGAACACCCTCTTTAGCTACAATCTATCCCTTTAAAGTAGATAATGAAGGATTAAAAACAAATATCTTAAATAATCAAATATGTTTTAAATTTATTTAACCAATTAGATAAAGGATTTAAGTACTGTACAAGATATCTCTATATATAAAGAAATAAATCTAATTGAACAAAAACAAAAACATATTAGCTATTTGAAACAAGAGATTAATAACATTAGAATTGAAAATCAATTACAACAAACTCACATACAACAAAAAATTAAAGACTTTGAAGAACTTTTAAATAAATAAGTATGTTTAAATATTCCAACTGCCTTTTGGTCTAGAAAACAACATGTAGTTCATTTGCCTTATATAAAAGGTTTTGATGAGAAAAATATTCCAACTAGATCCAGAGCTATACAGATGAATAAACAATTACAAGAATATTGTTAAACGATTTATTACATAAAAGATTAATTAGAAAATCTAAGTCCCCTTGGAGTTTTTCAGCTTTTTATGTCCAGAATGCGGCAGAAATAGAAAGAGGAGCACCTAGGTTGGTTATTAATTACAAACCTTTAAATAAAGTATTGCAATGGATTAGGTATCATATTCCAGATAAAAGAGATTTGTTAAAAAGATTACATAGTGCAATTATATTTTCTAAATAGTGCAATTATATTTTCTAAATTTGATATGAAATCAGGTTTTTGGCAAATACAAATGTATGAATATGATAGATACAAAACTGGCTTTAATGTTCCCTTCGGTCATTATGAATGGAATGTTATGCCATTTGGTCTGAAAAATGCCCCTTCTGAATTTCAAAATATTATGAATGATATCTTTAACAATTATCATGAGTTTTCAATAGTTTACATAGATGATGTGCTTATTTATTCAAATGATATTGATCAACTGTAACGTCCCATTTTTCTATTGAATCGAGTCGTTGCTTAGAGTAGAGTCGGGCTGCTCCAAAACCCGGTTCGAGCCATTAGAGTCTAGAGTGGGCTAGAATGAAATAAGGAGAAGAAGTGGACTTACTTGAAGGAAACAAAAAGATCAAAGTATAAGGATTAGGACTTGCTTGCACTAAAATATAAAGTTGAGGTATTAAGTTGTACCATTTTGACACTTGAGGTACCATTTGGTAATTTTCACATAAAAATCCATGATATTTGGAGATGTACCCGTGAGTTCCATTCCTTGTCATTTCTTCATCCTTATCTTCATCTTCTTCCTCTACTTTCCTCTTCCACTTTCCTTTCTCCATCACTTTTAATGGTAGTGAAGATGTTAATGAGATTCAAACATTAATTCAACTTCTATTCTATCCAAGTAAGTAAACCTTCTTGAATTTCATACTTGAATCATTTGGTGATATTTTTAGATGATTCATAAGAATTCTCATGTATAGGAGAGGTGAGCTCAAAGGTAAAAAGGAAGCTAAGAAGAAGATTCCAAGCTTGTTAAGTGAAGGTGTGCTATCTCTTTTTGTTTAATTAATTTCCTTGCATGAGAATTTGTGTGGTGTGTTGATAATGAGAAAATATGTTGTTTCATGTTGAGTAAGATGACTGAAAATGGTGAAAAAGCATGAGATGAAATGAATAAATGAAGTAGATATTGAGTTCATGCTGAAACAAGTTTTGCTGGAAAAGTTACCAGTAACTTCACCTTGATTTTTACCTCATTTAATGATGGAATTAGGAAGTGTCATAGAAGAGTTATTTGTTCCTCTATGTGTTAGCTTTACATGGGTTTTTGAATCACCCAAATCGGAGTTATATATTGAGAGATATGGCCAAAAGAGTACAGACTGCGCAGGCTGGAAAACACGTCGCGCGCTCGCGAATTTCATTTGCGCGCTCGCGACTTGGCCTGTAAACTCACTGACTCTCTTTTGGTGCTTTGCGCGCTCGCGAATTTCATTTGCGCGCTCGCGACTTATGTTTTTATGCTCTTTTGACTTCATTTTCAATGCAATTGTATTCCTTTGCTCAACTTATATGCCTCCAATCATTTTAAAACAAAAAGACAACATTAGAACATGCATCAAAACAACATGCAAGCATGCAAATGATGTGAAATGAGGTAAACACAACTTGTAATTGTATTCTATGCAATTGTGAAATGATGTGAAATGGTGTATGAAGTTATGAATTCTATGCGATTGTATTCCTTTGCTCAACTTATATGCCTCCAATCATTTTAAAACAAAAAGACAATATTAGAACATGCATCAAAACAACATGCAAGCATGCAAATGATGTGAAATGAGGTAAACACAACTTGTAATTGTATTCTATGCAATTGTGAAATGATGTGAAATGGTGTATGAAGTTATGAATTCTATGCAATTGTATTCCTTTTCTCAACTTGTATGTCTTCAACCACTTTAAAGCAAAAAGACAACATGAACACATGTATAAACACAAAATGCAAGCATGCAAATTACGACACAGTTACTATGCTTTTGTTTTATCTATTGTCATTCCATTAATATGCTCCATTGAGGTTAGGTAGAAACCATGTAGATAAGGCTATGTCGCGACATAGAATAGCAGATCTGCGCCCCATACAGTTTGGTACTCCGGCTACAGGCCGTTGAGTGGATATGATTAAATAGGCCATAGCAGCCAAGCATACAGTTTCATCCAGTTTCATACAGTTTTTCTTATCACTTCGGTTTCACTATAACCTTATGGAGCCATACAGATATCTTGACATAACATTGCATGAATCATACAGTATACTAAACAGCAAGAAAGATCATTAAGGTAAAATGAAAGTATCATGATATGTGTGCTTACATTCCATATGTGAGTACATGTTTATTTCTACATATGTATGTGCTTATATGTTTCTTTATTCATTGTGATATTCACTGAGTTTAATCAAAGTTGCAGAATTCATACAGCATAAAGAACATCAGGTAAGATCATGAAAGTATAATGCTATATATGCTTACAAGTTTAGTTATTGAATCTTTAAGGAGCCATACAATCATGAGATGTTGTTAATCATAACTTATATGATGTGACTAAAAGTGCATAAGTCATACAACATAATGAATAGCAAGTAAGACAATGAACACATACTGTTATGTATTCTTACATGTTTATTGATCTCATCCATACAACACAATGAACAGCAGGTAAGATTATGCTAGTATCATAATGTGTGATTACAGGTTCATGTAAAGGAGTTATGAGATAATTAGAACTAAATTATTGATGTTTATGAATTAGAAGTTTATTCGTTGCTATAAAGAGACATTTATGTTGAAATTTACTGATTCTATGATGATCAATGCTTTATGAAATTTGTATTTTAAGTTAATTGCCACCACACTTTGTTAAGTATGTGAATTATGAGCACCACTGAGTTTTATACTCAGCGCGTCGATTTTTATCACGCGCAGGTTGAAGATCGTGGTTGCTACTTGAAGACTAAAAGAGTACCATCAAAACAGAAGTGACTATTTTAGTCATAGTAGATTGAGAGTTGTATAATTAAGAATTATGGCATGTATTAAGATTTATGGCATGTATGATTATTACATTTGTTAGAGCTTATGTAATTGGAAATATAATTGAAGCATGAAATTATTATGGTGTAAGTATTTGGAGGAAATGATTGAATATGAAATATTTTACTATAGTTGGTATGATTAGGTCATGAAGACTTGATAGAGATCATGAATGCAAATATTTTACTGGATATTAAATGCTATTGAGGATTTATACAGTTATGACTATCTATATAAAGTGTTGTTGTGTTATGATGATTAGTTGGAGATATTGGAAGTCTGAAATTTTAATTGGGAGTGTTTTATATTCATATTTCGCATACAGGATGATATCAGCATGACAGGATATAAGTTCAACCAGATTGTAGCGTCTCGGCTCGGTTCATTCCGGTTAACGGGTGGACCCGGAAGGGATGTTACAATTTTTGGTATCAGAGCCCAGGTTTAGGCGGTTCTCGGACTGTATGTGTATATATGTAGGAAGTTATATATTTTGCAGTGAGAATAGGAGTAATTGAAGTTAAAGACATGCCATATTGGTTTGCTTAGAAACAACTAGCCATTGGAGAATGGTGTTGTGGTAAGCGGAGTATATATTGAGGTTCCTATTGATGATTACTGGTTATATCCTTCTAGATCATTATGCATGGAGGATATTCTTAGAGAATAATGAATAGGGAATTCGAGGTAGTGGTTATTGGAGATGAAATATTATTGAGGTGTTAAGGATTTGTGTATTTTCGTAAGTTGATATGAGTTCTTAATGTTATAAGTATTATGAGATGTATTTTGAAACTGATTTTTATCCATGATTGTGATAGCGTGAATGACTTGTAAAAATGTTTGTTCATGTTGACTCCAGAAGAAGCATAGTTTATGCTGCTTATGAACAAATGATTTTGCTATGAAAATTCTTCTTCTCTGAACACTTTGAAAAAAAAAAAAATTTCAAGTGTGGTTTTCTAAAGTTTTGATAAATGAAGGATTGTTTTATACATGACAATGAAGTTACTTGTATAAATTCATGAGCTATGAAGTATATTGGTTTATGGCTTAAACAAGAAAATAACATATATGTAGATACAGATGTAAGATGAAGTGTACACTTGTATGGTTGTGTAAGCACAAAGCTATATTAAGTTATGCATGATTAAGAGTATAAAGGTGAAATGATGTGAATGTGAAATGCATGCATAAAATGCATGAATGTGTGTACATGTGCCTATGGAAGGAGTATGTTGAGGATGAGATGCTAGTCTTATATAATAAGAAAACGAACTGATTCGGATTTAAGGACATTAGAATCTAGTTAAGAACAGTATTGATGTTTACATGATTTTGGTTAATGGAACTTATTATGACTATTGAGATAAGCATTTTGCTGGATAGAATACATATATACATATATTCATTGGTGTATTTACATATATGATCTTAATGATGAATGATTCGATGTGATTTGCTATAAGAATGAGTGATGAGTAGTTTTCATAAGAACTAATGTCATTATTTCAAGCCATTTATGAGAAGTGATTTCTTTTTATGAGAGATACTTACTATTTGGTGGAGTCAAGTATATTGTGGTGTTCATCAGCTATTTTGCAAATGTATGACTATCAGGAATCATATAAAGTACTATGGTTATAAGAAAAGTATGGTGATTCTTAGGATGAAGTCAATTATTTAACTCTTGATGAGCCTAGTAGTGAAGCTGTATGAATTGTGGCACCTTGTGGGTTAATATGGTATAAGTGTGAATTATATTGAACAAGATTTAATTTTTGAGGTTTAAAATATTTGTTGAATGCTAGATATTATGTAAGTTATACATAAGAATTTGTGTTTATTGAGAGAGTCTATGATCCGAGGAAAAAGGTAAACGACTCCTAAACACCAAATGAAGATAATGATGTTATATAAATATTGGACCATGATGATTAAGTGAAATGATGAATGACATTGGACATGGAGAGATAGTTGTCCAACTATTGAATTGACGTTATACCAAGACATTAGGTAAGTACGAATGGATCTAGTCATAAAAGCATCAATTAAAGAGGTGAAGGAATATGAATTCGGATGATTTAAATGAGATGATAATCATTCAGAGTTTTTGTGACAAATTAGGAATCATGGTTATTAAGATTTGATGGAAATAAAGTAATGATGCATCAGAGTATATACAATATCAGACTTACTATACTTTGAGAGTTCATGAATATGTACAAATTGTGGTTCGTGTTGATCTCACTATGTTTTTATAAGTGATCATTCTTCAAACAGAAAAGATTGGTTACTTGTTAATAGAAGTATTTATAAGTCACAGATGATTTATGGATTTATGTGAGCTATCTATGAGTCAAAAAAAAAAAAAAAAAGAGAAAGAGAAAGGTGGAATTGCTATCACTTAGTGAATTCTAATTGGATGCAACTACCAAATCATTATGGATAAATGGTCAAGTTGAGATAATCTATATGGCACATTGCATGATTTGCATAACTTTGTGATTGTGTATAATCACTTTCATGTATTGACATTTGGAACTTTGGTTTCATTTTGTTTTGTTCTTGAGTGGAACTTGCAAGTATGCATGTATGACTATATGTATATATGCATGACAGTGGATGAGAAGAAGTACCATGATAAAAGTAAGTACCATGACGACATGAAGTTATTCACACAGTTATGAACATAAACTATGTGATCTCAGGATATGTTTCTATAATCTCATCATGCTTTATGAGAATTTACTTTATGCAAATCTTTGAATAGGCTATTGCAATGAAATGCCTTGATATGTATATGAGATGATGATATGATATGTCTATGATATGCTGATATGTTTAGAATGGGCAATATATAGGTCTTTGGATTGAGTGCTGATATGGACTGGATATATTAGCTAGTATGGATGTTCATTTGGGAGAATCATGTGGAGAACATAAGGCTAGTAAGTGCTAGCCGATGAACGAAGAATCAAATTGAGTTGGAAACTATTAGGAGAGTTGTAAGTGTTTAATGTAAGTGAATTTCGAGGACGAAATTCTTTAAGGGGGGTAGAATTGTAACGTCTCATTTTTCTATTGAATCGAGTCGTTGCTTAGAGTCGAGTCGGGCTGCTCCAAAACCCGGTTCGAGCCATTAGAGTCTAGAGTGGGCTAGAATGAAATAAGGAGAAGAAGTGGACTTACTTGAAGGAAACAAAAAGATCAAAGTATAAGGATTAGGACTTGCTTGCACTAAAATATAAAGTTGAGGTATTAAGTTGTACCATTTTGACACTTGAGGTACCATTTGGTAATTTTCACATAAAAATCCATGATATTTGGAGATGTACCTGTGAGTTCCATTCCTTGTCATTTCTTCATCCTTATCTTCATCTTCTTCCTCTACTTTCCTCTTCCACTTTCCTTTCTCCATCACTTTTAATGGTAGTGAAGATGTTAATGGGATTCAAACATTAATTCAACTTCTATTCTATCCAAGTAAGTAAACCTTCTTGAATTTCATACTTGAATCATTTGGTGATATTTTTAGATGATTCATAAGAATTCTCATGTATAGGAGAGGTGAGCTCAAAGGTAAAAAGGAAGCTAAGAAGAAGATTCCAAGCTTGTTAAGTGAAGGTGTGCTATCTCTTTTCGTTTAATTAATTTCCTTGCATGAGAATTTGTGTGGTGTGTTGATAATGAGAAAATATGTTGTTTCATGTTGAGTAAGATGACTGAAAATGGTGAAAAAGCATGAGATGAAATGAATAAATGAAGTAGATATTGAGTTCATGCTGAAACAAGTTTTGTTGGAAAAGTTACCAGTAACTTCACCTTGATTTTTACCCCATTTAATGATGGAATTAGGAAGTGTCATAGAAGAGTTATTTGTTCCTCTATGTGTTAGCTTTACATGGGTTTTTGAATCACCCAAATCGGAGTTATATATTGAGAGATATGGCCAAAAGAGTACAGACTGCGCAGGCTGGAAAACACGTCGCGCGCTCGCGAATTTCATTTGCGCGCTCGCGACTTGGCCTGTAAACTCACTGACTCTCTTTTGGTGCTTTGCGCGCTCGCGAATTTCATTTGCGCGCTCGCGACTTATGTTTTTATGCTCTTTTGACTTCATTTTCAATGCAATTGTATTCCTTTGCTCAACTTATATGCCTCCAATCATTTTAAAACAAAAAGACAACATTAGAACATGCATCAAAACAACATGCAAGCATGCAAATGATGTGAAATGAGGTAAACACAACTTGTAATTGTATTCTATGCAATTGTGAAATGATGTGAAATGGTGTATGAAGTTATGAATTCTATGCAATTGTATTCCTTTGCTCAACTTATATGCCTCCAATCATTTTAAAACAAAAAGACAACATTAGAACATGCATCAAAACAACATGCAAGCATGCAAATGATGTGAAATGAGGTAAACACAACTTGTAATTGTATTCTATGCAATTGTGAAATGATGTGAAATGGTGTATGAAGTTATGAATTCTATGCAATTGTATTCCTTTTCTCAACTTGTATGTCTTCAACCACTTTAAAGCAAAAAGACAACATGAACACATGTATAAACACAAAATGCAAGCATGCAAATTACGACACAGTTACTATGCTTTTGTTTTATCTATTGTCATTCCATTAATATGCTCCATTGAGGTTAGGTAGAAACCATGTAGATAAGGCTATGTCGCGACATAGAATAGCAGATCTGCGCCCCATACAGTTTGGTACTCCGGCTACAGGCCGTTGAGTGGATATGATTAAATAGGCCATAGCAGCCAAGCATACAGTTTCATCCAGTTTCATACAGTTTTTCTTATCACTTCGGTTTCACTATAACCTTATGGAGCCATACAGATATCTTGACATAACATTGCATGAATCATACAGTATACTAAACAGCAAGAAAGATCATTAAGGTAAAATGAAAGTATCATGATATGTGTGCTTACATTCCATATGTGAGTACATGTTTATTTCTACATATGTATGTGCTTATATGTTTCTTTATTCATTGTGATATTCACTGAGTTTAATCAAAGTTGCAGAATTCATACAGCATAAAGAACATCAGGTAAGATCATGAAAGTATAATGCTATATATGCTTACAAGTTTAGTTATTGAATCTTTAAGGAGCCATACAATCATGAGATGTTGTTAATCATAACTTATATGATGTGACTAAAAGTGCATAAGTCATACAACATAATGAATAGCAAGTAAGACAATGAACACATACTGTTATGTATTCTTACATGTTTATTGATCTCATCCATACAACACAATGAACAGCAGGTAAGATTATGCTAGTATCATAATGTGTGATTACAGGTTCATGTAAAGGAGTTATGAGATAATTAGAACTAAATTATTGATGTTTATGAATTAGAAGTTTATTCGTTGCTATAAAGAGACATTTATGTTGAAATTTACTGATTCTATGATGATCAATGCTTTATGAAATTTGTATTTTAAGTTAATTGCCACCACACTTTGTTAAGTATGTGAATTATGAGCACCACTGAGTTTTATACTCAGCGCGTCGATTTTTATCACGCGCAGGTTGAAGATCGTGGTTGCTACTTGAAGACTAAAAGAGTACCATCAAAACAGAAGTGACTATTTTAGTCATAGTAGATTGAGAGTTGTATAATTAAGAATTATGGCATGTATTAAGATTTATGGCATGTATGATTATTACATTTGTTAGAGCTTATGTAATTGGAAATATAATTGAAGCATGAAATTATTATGGTGTAAGTATTTGGAGGAAATGATTGAATATGAAATATTTTACTATAGTTGGTATGATTAGGTCATGAAGACTTGATAGAGATCATGAATGCAAATATTTTACTGGATATTAAATGCTATTGAGGATTTATACAGTTATGACTATCTATATAAAGTGTTGTTGTGTTATGATGATTAGTTGGAGATATTGGAAGTCTGAAATTTTAATTGGGAGTGTTTTATATTCATATTTCGCATACAGGATGATATCAGCATGACAGGATATAAGTTCAACCAGATTGTAGCGTCTCGGCTCGGTTCATTCCGGTTAACGGGTGGACCCGGAAGGGATGTTACATCAACACTTTTCTCATTTGAAAAAGTTTTATAATATAGTTAAGCAAAACGGTTTAATTGTTTCTTCTCCAAAAGTTAAACTATTTCAAACTAGAATAAGATTTTTAGGACATGACATTTTTCGAGGTGCTATTAAACCGATTGACAGGTCAATTAATTTTACTGAAAAATTTCCAGACAAAATTACTGATAAAAATCAATTACAAAGATTTTTGGGATGTCTGACCTATGTTGCTGACTTCATGAAAGATATTCGAATCTTATGTCAACTATTGTTCAATAGGTTTAGGAAAAACTCTTCTCCCTGGTCTGAAAAACATACCCAGCTTGTTAAAGCCATAAAATCTAAAGTTAAAAGCCTTCCTTGTCTTTCTATACCAAATCCTGATTCATTTCTTATAGTAGAAACAGACGCCTCAGACATAGGCTATGGAGGTATTCTTAAACAAAAATTACCAAATCAATCTTTTGAATCCTTAGATAGGTACCATTCTAGAGTATGGAATGATACACAAAAAAAATTATTCAACTATTAAAAAAAAATTGCTTTCAATAGTTTTATGTATTACAAAGTTTAAAGATGATTTAATTAACGAAAAATTCCTTTTACAAATGGACTACTCAGCAACCAAAAATGTTTTAGAAAAAGATATTAAAAATATTGTTTCAAAACAAATTTTTGCTCCATGGCAAACCATTTTGTCGTGTTTCGATTTTGAGGTTGAAGCCATCAAAGGTACTTCTAACTCTTTACTTGATTTTCTTACTCGTGAATTTTTGCAGGGAAAAGATAGAAACAAATAAGTTTTTCCCTTTATTTGAAGAATTTGTTAAGCAAAACTTAATGGGCACTCCCATTGAGAATAAAATTACAAGAGAAAGTTATGGAAAAAAAGAGTGTGAGTATTTCTTCTCAATTACCTGGCCCTTCAACAACTCAATTACCAATACCAGCTTTTGCTTCAACTACTTCTGTTACAAATAAACCAATCAATTACCACGACGCCCTTACCGATGCATCATCATCTTCTACAATTAATTATCCTTATGTTAATAAGGATATAGAAATACCAATTACCTACATAGAAAAGGAATATAGCAAAAGTTCAAATTTTTTAGAAGTCGCTCAAAAGGTATTTCCTTCTAGTTTCCATTTTGTTCTCGAGTCGCTTTCAAAAAATAAAAAGTTTTATGAATTTATATTAGTTGATACAGACTCTATAATTCTTGAACATATTCATGATCCAGAAGATGTTAAAAAGGTTTTATATTCAAAAGTTCAAATAAAAAAGGTTTTTTTTCTCTCTCTGACTGGAACCAGAATCCATACACTGAGAGAAATTTTAGTCAAAACTTTGTACCAAGCTCTTTCAACTATGAGGATTATAAAAAAGCTTGGTATGATGTGTTTTATTTAAGAAATCATAATCATTCGTGGTTCATAATGATTCCACGAGGTTCAATTACAGAATTTCCTTATTGGTTTCAAGAATGGTTCAAATATTTCAGATGTTCAATTAAAACTTTCCCTACAAAGATGCTACAAGGCTTTGAACTCTATGATAAACAATTAACCAATTTCGGACAAGATAAGTTACTCTCATTTGCAGCTACTTTTGGAATTCCATTGATCTTATCCTGGAATTATCAAATTAAACAAGTTCAACCAGTACCCTTTCTTCCTATGCTGGTAAGGATTTTCAGTAACAAATGGTGGAAAGATTAAAACCAGACCCAAGCCTGTGTTCAAGCTGTTCAAAGATATTTCAGCTCTAAGCGACATCTACCTTTGGCGAAAAATCCAAAGAATTTAGATTTTTTAACGAATAAGAGCAAATGGCAAGCTGATCTTGCCACTGTCAGTTCAATTGAAGAATTCAAGAAAACACTATAAGATATAAATAGTCAAGTATCACAAGACGACGAAGATGAAAATGAAGCTACTTCTAGCTACTCACCTCTCCATGAAGACGATTGTTATGATATAAATCAGATAGATTAAAGTCTATCCAGTTTAGATATGTTCAAGTAAAGTTGCTTGATTTATTAGGCTCTTTGGTCACCTTATGAATATGTAAAGTTGTTTGTCTATATTAGGCCTATCCAACTTTTGTTCGTATTAGGCTTATCAAGCTTTTGTCTGTATTAGGCCTTACCCTATTTGTCTATATTAGGCCTATCTATCTTATGTAGATAAGGTTTATCTTCTTAGATGATAACTATCCGGACTTTAAATCAAATAAAGTCCATACTCTTCTATAAATAGCTAAGTACGATATGAGAAAGGCAGAGGTTGGAAAAGAATAAGCATACTTGTGCTATCTCTACCCTGCTCTTTCAAAAAGCTTTGTACTCTCTTTTCTTGTAAGTAATAAAGCTTTCTTTTGTATAATTATTGTTTTATGATGAGTTTATTAATGTAATATATAGAGTAAGCTTTCAGAAATGGATAGTTTTAGTTAAAATAGTAGTTAATAATAATTTTCATTTAACTACGACTGCATTAGTTGACTCTGGTGCAGATCAAAATTGTTTACAAGAAGAATTAATTCCAACTATATATTATGAAAAAACTAAAGAAAGGCTCTACACAGCTGATGGTAGTAAGTTAAGAGTAGAATATAAATTAACAAAAGTAAAAATATGTGCTGACGGTTTTTGTTTTAAAACACCTTTTATTCTAGTTAAAAACCTTACTATAGGAGTAATACTAGGAACACCCTTTTAGCTACAATCTATCCCTTTAAAGTAGATAATGAAGGATTAAAAACAAATATCTTAAATAATCAAAAATGTTTTAAATTTATTCAACCAATTAGACAAAAGGATTTAAGTACTATATAGGATATCTCTATATATAAAGAAATAAATCTAATTGAACAAAAACAAAAACATATTAGCTATTTGAAACAAGAGATTAATAATATTAGAATTGAAAATCAATTACAACAAACTCACATACAAAAAAAAAAAAAAAAATTAAAGACTTTGAAGAACTTTTAAATAAAAAAGTATGTTCAAATATTCTAACTACCTTTTGGTCTAGAAAACAACATATAGTTCATTTGCCTTATATAAAAGGTTTTGATGAGAAAAATATTCCAACTAAATCTAGAGCTATAATTGTTATATTTAATTATTTTTACTAAAAATAAATTTTGATCTTAAAAAATAAAAAAGTAGCGATATATAATATTTTTATTTTTAAATGAAAGATCTTACAAGGCAATTAGTTAAGTGAAAATTGAAAATCTTATAGTTTCATTTTACAATTCAAACATTAATTCTCATTTGAATTTAAATTAATTATTTTAGTTTTAAAATTTATAGTAAAGTTAAGATTTAAAATATTATGTTAATATATTATAATATTGATAGACAAATAATTGAATAACAAGTAAATATAATAAACTAGCAGCACACGCTTCAATAAAAAGTTAAAAATTAGTGTACACATAGTTATGGATCGTCCCAGTAAAATATCATAAAAATTAGTATAGGCATATATATAGATTATCCCAATAAAATATCATAACGCAAGGAAAATACGAAATTAAAAAAAAAAAAAAAAAAAAAAAAAAGAGTGCGCTATAAATAGGCGAGGAGGCCCACTTGACATAGAAATTAGGTATTTTCTTGGTACGCACGAGAGAAATAGAAGGGCATACTTGTAGGTGGTGGGTGCGCTATTTTTGTTCGCAATTTGGTCTCCTCGCGTAGAGAGAAAACAGGTACAGAAAAATATAGAAAAACCGACTAGATTGAGAGAGAAGCTCTGGATTCCTCTTCCGTCCTAAGCGACGGTTCATATGCCGGTTGGCTTTCAGGTATTTGTTTCAATGATTATACTTTTAATATGTTTCCCTGTATTTTGTTTTGCTTTTGATTTGGATTGGATTGGATCTGATCAGATCTCCCTCGTGTGTCTTTTGCTATCTGATTGATTTCTTTTCTTAGTGTTTGTATTGATTTGATTAGACGATTCACTTCAATTTGAATTAGGGTTTGTGCTAGAAATTTTGTCATTGGAAGATCGGTGAGTTCTTGAATTGATTGATTCCTTATTAAGAAATTAGGGATTTGGTTTTGACCTAATGGCTTTATTTATTGTAAGCAATATTTGTTGGGATTATTCTTTAATTAATTAAGCAAGCACAGATTATGGAACCATTAATTAATTGATTATGATCTATTCATCCAAAAGCGCTTCGGATCTTCCTGGTTATTGCTTATCTTTCCTAACAATTTTTTGAAGTTCAATCCGGCTTTCTATTTGGCGGGATTTTCCATGCTGATCTTTGCATGATTTACTGGTGGTAGGCAGAAACAGCGATGTTGCATCGTTTTTTATTTTTTCAGTTATTAGATTTTTGACATTGATTTTCTAGGATAATCTTCGTTTTATGATACACTGAGATGCTTTTTTTAGCAAGAAAATGGAAATAAAATGATATCTTTAATGTTCTTGTTGATGTAATTTTTGCTTCATTTTTTCATGCTTTTGCATCCTGTATGAGACTCAGTCTTTAGCAATCTGAATTGTAAATTACTAAATTGATTATTTTATTGCCAAATTGTTTTATTTTGAAACTAATTCCTCAATTTCAATGGTAGGTTGTGCCGGACTTGGATCTAAATAGCTTTATTTCCTTACTTGAGACATGGAGCAAGTGTTCTTCTGGTCAAATTGCTTCCAGCATCGAGTTTTTTCATTTCAAGAAGTGCTCGACTGGCGGTTTCTTGTCCTTGGAGACTTTCTTTTGGTTTCCTTTGTTAATTGCACTTAGTGGTCAGTTTCTCTTTAATGAGCAGAACAGGAGACGTGATGCAAATTTATTCTGAGATAGGTGTTGGATCTTTAGTGCACTTGTTCAAGTAAGCAAGTTATTCGTTTCATTCTGAAAAATTATTTCAGAGGCTTTTTCTAACAAGTTACATGGTTTACAGTGCATTGCTGATGCAACATCCAGTCAAAGTTTTTGGGAACACGTCTTCCGGGGTACTTTAATCTATTACATCATCTTTTTTCTGTTCTTTGATTCACATGTTTGGAGTAATTTTGCTCTAACTTTTGTGATTTTATTGCAGGGTTAAAGTCTGCAAGGAACCAATTGAAAGCTGCTTAGGTAGTTAATATTTAGATAAGCCATTACCTCAAAAATCTGTGAAGACTAGTTCATGGCGTACTGGTTTTGAGTGTTGGGATATCAGTTCACTGAACAATTTCTACGTAGTGTAGATGAGGTAGCTTTTTGTTTTGATATCGAACCCTTGGGTGTCTGTCTTAAGCTTAGGGATCCTTCCTTCTGGCTAGAACAATCATTCTGGTTGGTTCAATACTTTGTTATTTGGTGTCGATATGTTTTGTAGTCATTGTTTTATCCTGCCTTCGATGCTTTCTTACTACCTTAAAGTTTTAAGTCTAGCTATGAATAAGGCTGTGAAGCCCATCCCTCAAAAGCATTCTGGTTTTGTAGTCTCAGTTACCTCAGAAAATTAACGGAGATTAGCTTAACCAAGGTAGTCTTTCGTACTTTCTGAAACCGTGGTCGTTCCTGTATCATCTAATTCAACTAGGGTTAATCTACCTTAGATGTCATATAGTGTTTTTGGGACTCGATACTTTTCTTGAATAAAGGAAAACTTCTTTTTGTGTTCCACAAGGAGAATGGAGAGGTTAGTTGGATTCACATTTTAGTTTCTTTGCTATCCTTGTAATAATTGTTGATTTCCACTAAACACTTGTGGCATCTTACTTTAGGTACAAGTTAATCAAGGAAGTTGGTGATGGTACATTTGGAAGTGTTTGGCGAGCAATTAATAAGCAGTCTGGTGAAGTTGTAAGTGTTTTTCTATAGATTCTCATGTATATAATCAGATGATATAACTTGTATGAGGTATGGATCTTATTGTTTCTAATCAAATGCTTTCTTTCTAATTTTAACAGGTTGCTATTAAAAAGATGAAGAAAAAATATTATTCATGGGAAGAGTGTGTTAATCTGAGAGAAGTTAAGGTAGTGTTCATTTTACATTTTTGTTTCCTATTGTTGGCCTCACTGTATGAGCCTACTAAGGATGTGTGTTTCCTCACTACAGTCATTGCGGAAAATGAATCATCCAAATATTGTGAAACTCAAGGAAGTCATACGGGAGAATGACATACTGTATTTTGTTTTTGAGTACATGGTATGTGCTTTTCCTTCAATCTTTTAGTTTGGATTCCTTGCTTATTGAGAAAGGGTGTGCTTTTATTTTTAATTTTTATTTTAATGATGTTTCTTTTAGGAATTCAACCTTTATCAACTCATTAAAGACAGGGAAAAACTATTCACAGAGGCTGACGTCAGGAATTGGTGTTTCCAAGTATTCCAAGGTCTTGCTTACATGCACCAGCGAGGATATTTTCATCGTGACCTGAAGCCAGGTAACGTATTTTGCAACTTTAAATTTGAATTTGAAATAAATGCAAGGAGTTGCTCAATGTTTTGTCTAAGAAGCATTCACAGTATATTTGTAGTTAAGGATAAATCAATTTTTGGGAAGCATTATTAAGTGAAAGCACATTGTTTGTGTTTTTTTTTTTTTTTTTTGGTACGATAACTTCTGTTTTCTTTTTCTTTTCTTATTTTGATTTATTTTATTTTATTTGTGTATTCTCTAGTTGATTAACCTTTGTCATGTTCCTGTCATTCTTCTATTGTTTCTTTTGAGTTGGCTATTTCTTCCAGTTGTGAGTTGGTGATAATGAAATTAAGCATTAGCCTTTAGTTTCAACTGGATTTGTGATTTCCTTAGACCATCCTCTTGGTGTTTTCCAATTTCCTTAATCTCTGATTAAAAGTTACTTACATACACATTTCTTTGCAGAGAACTTGTTGGTTACCAAAGATTTAATTAAAATAGCTGATTTTGGTCTCGCACGAGAAATCAATTCGCAACCACCCTATACGGAGTATGTTTCAACACGGTGGTATGTTGCCTTTGTCTCTTCTCTTCTTATTTGAATGCATGCCTACTATTGATGGTAGGTAGCTAAATGTTACGTGACTCGCTGCTTGCTGACCTCTTCTTTCTGGACATGCCAGGTATAGGGCACCAGAGGTGTTGCTTCAGTCATTTCTATATAGTTCTAAAGTTGGTAAGTAACATAAGCTGATAATTACATTAAGTTTTAAGTACATGCTACATGCATAACGCATGCATTTCTCTACCTGCAGATATGTGGGCTATGGGTGCCATCATGGCTGAGTTATTCACCCTTCGTCCTCTTTTCCCTGGTACTAGGTACAATATCTGAACTTAATCTTAATATGTTTTAGATATGGTAAATAAGTTTGTGGACTTCTAGTGTTTAAAATTTTCTCATCTATTATGTTATCCGTACAGTGAAGCAGATGAAATCTATAAAATATGCAGCATAATAGGGAGTCCAACGAAGGACTCCTGGGCTGATGGACTTGGTCTTGCAAGGGCAATCAACTATCAATTTCCACAGGTTAGATTTCCATTATCTTACTTCTTTTAGTTTTCTACCTCGTTCACGTGTGCCTGAGGGTGCTTGCCCCTTGCTGGATGGATGTTTCTAAAACTGGAAATCCTGACAGAACATGGTTTATGAAAGTGCTGAAATTTGAACATTTGTACTATCTACCTTACTAGTAGCCAGCATTTAAACATAAATGCTAGTTTTATACACTACTTAATGATTCTCTTATTTGAAATTTCAGTTGGCTGGTGTCCATCTGTCTGTACACATACCATCGGCCAGTGAGGATGCAGTCAACCTTATCAAGGTTAGTATCAGTTCTTGAATTCTGTAGTTGTGTTACTATTTCTTTTGCCATATGTGCAGCAACGTCCAATATTAAGGTATTGATATTTTGGATAGAACGATTTTTTCCTCTAGGAGGTTCTTTCCTGACCTTTCCTTCCTCTGTAACTGGTTTTTTCTTTTCAATATACAGTTGCTTTGTTCTTGGGATCCACACAAGAGGCCTACAGCTGGAGAAGCACTTCAACATCCTTTCTTCCAGGTATTGTTTTCTTGATCATATGCATATAATGATGAACTTCCAATTTTCATGGTCAATTACTCATTTAGAAGTTTGTTCATTTGATATGGCAGAGTTGCTTCTATGTTCCACCGACCCTTCGTTCCAGATTACCGTCTACTAGAACTCCTCCTTCAGGTTTGTTTTTTAATAGCATTAATGGTTTCTCAAATTTTAATTGCAATAATGCATTTCTATTCTAGAATGCTTGTTTGTTAAGTAAGCATATTGTTGTGGCTTAACTTTCTTTGATGTGCTGCTGCAGTTGGATCAAAAGGCACCTTGGAGCAGCAAGGTCCTAGGAGGCATTCAGGGGTGTTGTCTAATTCAAAAGTCAGTCATAGTTTTTTGTCTCCGAAGTTAAACACTTCCTTGAGCACAGGTGGGTGTAATTTAATTGGTGTTTGAACTTTTAAGTTGTCTTGCACTTTGAATGTAAACTTTCATCAGCTGTGTTTATTATTTATTTTGTTATATAAGTTCCTTCCATGTTTTTTGCATGTAAGATGCACAGTGACCCGTGTTGCTATATTTTGTAAAAATATTAAGATGATTCATTTTTGGGTCACTGTTGTGTGTGTGCGCGTGCATGCAAAAGCACATGGTTCCATTGCAATGTTAAAAGACCCTCTATAAATCTAGTGGAGAAGTTTGTTGCTTGAATAATTGTCAATTTCATTTTAAATTTAAGATTGTTTGCTATATAATTTGCTGATCCTGATGATGCCTAATGTGGCAGGTGTGCAACGTAAACTGGACCTAGTTAACCAGGTAAGGAGCTATTTTATTTGTATCAAATCGTATAGGCTATTGTTTCATATATTTACTTTATTTTGAGCTTGGGAGTGATAAATCTTGAAGGGTTTGTAAATATAGTTGATTAGGTTTTAGTCCACTTTTTGGTGGTCATTTGTGTTGGTCAAGATCTTGAGGTTTCCCCTTCTGATGCAGAAATTAGCTTAGGATATTTCATGCAGGTCATTAGTTATGAGCCAGGAAATGAGCTATATGCTCTGCTTCATAAGTATTACGGTTTCTTGTCTAGTTTTGAAATATTTGTCTACCCTCTACTGCATGGTAACCCCTAAATCTTACAAATCTAGTACATCACTTGCATCTCATTGGATGTGCAAATTCACCTTATCCTGATTTCAAGTCTAGTTGTGACCTGATTTATATTTCATTATTTAGGTGTATATGTAATTAACTTGGAGACCATATGAGATTACTGGTTAGGACGGCATGGTTGAATTACTTTTTATGACTGCAACATTTGTAATTCTGAGTTTAATTGGCTTTTTTATTTTATTGGATGCAGGATGCAAACAGGAATGAAAAGTCATTTAAGAATGCTGCTGCTAAACAACAGAAATATCGACCACCAGGAAGGAAAAGCCCATGTAAGTTTCTTGGCTCTCTTGGTTTGTAATGCGTTAAATAAATTGATTCAATTTTAATCCGCACTAATGTCGAAAAGTAGTAGTTGACTTATATTTTGCTGTTGGTTATATTTAAGAATTTTAGAGTCCTGTTTTTTCATCAGATGAAATTTTGTAATTAAGATTTAAAATGCAATCAAGTTGAAATTTAACTTGAAACTTGTATTAATTGGCAGCGATCGTTAGTAACAGAGGTAGAGCTTCACGTGGGGTATTGGAAACAACTGATAAATTTGCAAGTATGACGATGGGTTCTCACAGGCAGACTGGGGTGCAGACTGGGGTACAGCCTAGGCCACCCCCTATGAAGGCTGGAGTGCAGTGGACTTCTGAATCCGGGGACATGTTTCTCCGACCTACCCATCAATTCCAGACCGGCAGAACTTATACCCGGAAAGTTGTGGGATGACTTTAAGGGCCCCCTCGGGGTTTGTTTAATGGTATGCTGTGATGTGTGTTGCTTTGTAGTACATTTGTTTGAGTTTTGTTGTGTTTGAGTTTTGAGTTTTGCTGTGATGTGTGTTACTATGACTACATAAGAGTGCTCGAGTTACTGTCAAGTTGATGTTGGCCTATTATTATTATTATTATTATTATTAATAAATGTGGTGTGCTTTTTAACCTATTGAGTAATAAAATTAAACATACTTTTTGTAATGTTTTTTACTATTTTGCTTTGGTGCTGTTTTAAATTATGACTACGTTCGTCCGGGAGTGAAAATAATGCGAATTGTGTCTGGCTCTTCTGCATTAGGGCTTGGATTAAAGAGTAATTCATTTAAAATACCCTGAATTTTGCGGACTGTAACAGTTACACCCGAAAACGACTTTAATTTTCTAGACACACCAATTACAAAATTTTGTTATAATTACGCTCTAATTTAAAATCACAAAATTTTGTTATAATTATGCTCTAATTTAAAATCCACGACTAAAAAAATTAATAAAAAAATGAATAAACAAATAAGAGGTGGGATTCACGCGCGACATAAGGTTAGTTTGTAACCTACAGTATCCCTACCTCCTCTTTCTTAGCGATGGCGTGAAAAGCTCCAATTCCAAATTCCCTAACCATTTTGCTGGCCATTTGGGGATTCTCCTTTCCGTGTGCGTGATGAGCGAATGGAGCGGTGAAGGTTATTAATGCAAATGGAACTCGGTGGGGATATTAGTGAGGAATCAAGCAACTCAACAACAAACTTCAACAACTTGTGATCACAAGCAGGGTTACCTTCTTCACTACTACATGTGCTTGAATGTGCCACATCAGATCCATCATTATCTTCTTCCGGTGGAACACCTACATTATTACCCGAAACAGCATGAACACCTAAATTATCAACTATAGCAGTCTTTAGTTTCAACTTGTTCTCCTTAGTAATCCTACTTTCCTCGTCATTATCAGAGAGAGCAAGTGAACTCACATTGGTTTCTTCTTCTTCTATATTTGGGAACTCAACATATTCATCTATATTTACTTCAATACGCTCATCAACTTCCTCAACATGTTCTTCTATATTAACTTCAACACAATCATCAACTTCTCCAACATGTTCTTCTATGTTATCTTCAACAACATCATCAACTCCCCCATGATGCTCTTCTAATTCATTTACATGTTCTTGTGTGTTAATTTAAGCAACATCATCAACTCCAGCGTCATGCTCTTCTAATTCTTCTTCTTCTTCTGTATCTACTAGCAGCTCCTCCCTCTCCATGCTAGCCATAAGCCATTCCAACTCATCAACAAAATTCTTGTGTTCAAAGCTGCTGTTTTCTTCAATTTGGATGTCTGTCTCTATGTAGACCTTGACAAAATTGAAGGCCTTCCCTCTTTCAAACATTATCTCGATGTACTCATCATCCTTACAAATGCACAAGCTTCTCCAATCTCCCGTAGGGTTAAAATAACCTATTTTCTGTAGTTCATCACAGTCAAACTCCCTTATAGTATCACCGACAGCCTTGTATGACATTTCTTTCAAGTATTTCTGAGTATTCCACTCTCTCGACACCTTGCCCCCAGTGTAGTTTATTTCCCTGTCATTACTCATTTTACCTCCAACAGATATCTCAATAGGGAACCTGTTTTATAAAAATAATCTTTAATGTGTCATTTTAACGAAATTAACTCATCTCAACCACTGCAACTAGGAATTTATTACACAAAATTAAAAAACAATTGTCATGTACTTTTAAAGGAATGTATATTCATTGAATGGCAGACAACATTTTCATTACAAAACCCCATAAATTTTCTATTATTTATATTTTCTATTAAAATATTCTTATTAGATAGTAGTAAATATTATCCACTATCCACAGTACACAGTTTAAAAAGCAATAAAAAAAACCTAACACAAGGGGTGGCCACGGTTCCGGAACCGAACCTAAAATTTTCGATTTCGGTTCTGGTTTGAAACCGAACGGTTTCGGTTCTGATTCCTTAACGGTTCCAAAATCGATGGTTCCGGCCGGTTCTTCCATCGGTTTTCTGGCGAATCGCATAATTTTAAATTTTAAATTTTAAATTTAAATTTTAAATTTTCAAAATTTAAATTTTAAATTTTAAATTTTGAAGACCTTTTTTCAAAATTTAAAATTTAAAAATTTGTGAAATAATTTCTAAAAAAAATACGCTTAAAAAATTAAAAAATGCTTGAATTTAATTTATTTTTTTAAAAAAGACTTGAACTTAATTTTTTTTATAAAAAAAAGTCTTCAACTAAATTTATTTTTTGTTTAAAAAAGTTGGAACTTAATTTTTTTAAAAAAGGGCTTGTGTGTACGTATCCTCTTGGGGTTTAGAGGAATCAAAACCCACGTAGTTCTTACTTACCTTGTACCAATTTTATCCCTTTTACCTTAGTCGCTATTTCCACCACCGGTTGAGGACCATCGTAAAGATCATATAAATCTTCATTTTCTTTGAGATTTTCTTGTGTTCTTATTTCGGCCTTGCTCCAATCATCTACGCATGATTGTGCTTCTGGTGAATCGGGTGTCATACTAGATCGTGTTTCATCAAGTATGTTTCATCCTTGACTAAAAGCTTGTTCAACCGCAACAGTGGAAACTGGAGCTGCTAAAACTTATTTTGCAATTAGAGAAAGTGTTAGGAATGTATTAGCGTGACGACTCCACCAATCTAGAATTGAAAATTTATTATCTGCAAAACTATCACCAAACTAGAAAGAAGTGGTAAGATAATTATCAAATTCAGAAAAAGAACCGGATTCCCTAGGTCTTTTTTGTCTTTGTAGTAAAATACATTCAGCAGCATCAACACTTACCCTTTCAGTTGGAAATAATTGATTATTGAATTGAGAAGAATTAGAAGAAGTAGATGAACTAGAAAATTGAACAAATTCACTATATAATTCTACAATATTTTGTCTGACTTCATACAATACTACATTTATATTAACACTATCTTCTATATCAAGATTTAATAATTCGTAATAAAGAGTCAAATATTCAGACAAAACTTCAATTTTACATCTAGGATCAAATACACAAGCAACAAGATACAGGGTGACATATTTTTAAAAGTAAGACAACCTTTTTTTTTCCATTGATAAAACACAATTTTATAATACAAAATCATTTTGAAAATCTTGGAGTGCACTAACAATATTAATGCATATAGGCAAAAATAAATGAGATGTGGGATAATAAACTGATGGGTGTTATTTTCATAGTATTTTTAATATAGTTTTTATTAGGATTTTTAGTATTTTTAATTATTTTAATTAGTTTTATTTATGTTTTTGTTAAAATGATCTTAAAGAAATTTGTAGGATTTTAGCACAGAAAAGAGCAAAATAAAGCAAAACACTCAAGCTCTAGCACGCTCTGCCCATGCACATCGGCACGCCCGTGCTGGATTCAAGGAAAATCAAGTGGAGACTCAAACTCTAGCACGCCCTTCCCATGCTATCGGGCACACCCGTGCCGAAAGAGGACATCAATCCAAAGGCGTGCTTGCCTGAGCATGGCCTGTGCTACATTTCATCATAGATACTCAGACTCTAGCACACCCAAGTCGTGCTAGTTAGCACGCCCGTGCCACATAATCTTCTCAGGGGGCACGGCCCATGCTGAACCATCCGTAGAAGCAAGCTCCGGCGCGCCAAGACCGTGCGCCATAGCACGCCTGTGCTAAAAATCGAGTTTTGTTTTAAGTCGAAAATGCCAGCCAGTCTCTACCACTTGCATGGGCCCACCTGAGATACTTTCTTAACGTGCAAATCAAATCCTACTCCTATTTAGGCACGTGGGAGAGTCCTAATTGAGAAGAAATTCAAAGCCTAAATAGTTTCCTACTTCCAAAAAAAAGATTTCTTACTTAATGAAGATTCTATTCCTAAACGAAGTTGGATTTTCTCCCAGGGAGTCTATATAAAGAGAGAATCGATCTCTGGTTCACTATCGCGGGGATGCTATTCATTGTATATATCCATCTTTTGTTCTATGGTTTCTCTCTCTCTCTCTCTCTCTCTCCAAGACTTCAAGTATTCAAGATTCAAAGAAGTCATCCACGTTATTTGTTGACTAGTTTTTATCTCTAAACTCTTAATCTTGTTTTTACTTTTCATTTTTCATATTGATTATGGAATTATTTTTAAGTTTAACTGAGTTTGATTTAATCACTATGTCGAACTAAAATTCTCATACAAGGAATTTGATGTAGCTTAATTTCATTTTCAATTTATAATATTAGATTTATTTTTCTTTGTTCAAAGTATAATTTATTATTGAACTTAATGCTTCCAGACAGAGTTTCTCCCCTAGATTGATATATTTCATTAATCACCATCGGAAGAAGGATTTTTGATATGAAAAGGTAATAAATTACATGAGAATAATAACTTGATGCGGAAGCTACATGATTTGACTCATGGAGGTTTTCATAGGTTAATGACCTTAAGCTATGAATTCACAAAACAAACCGTAAAACTTAATGATTTAATTCATATTTGATTGCGCTATTGAAAGATAGGTAATTAGACCGGGTTAAAATAGCTAACAATACATCGGGAGAGCTTGTTAGTGATTTTAGGGTTGTTTCCCCTACTTGAACAATTAAAATTGATTATCAAATTAACAAAATAAATTGGATAGAATTAAGTGAAGTCAAAATCCCTAGTAGCTTTTATATCCTTGATTTATTTTAATCAAAATTTTCTTGCTTGATTACTTTCTATTCTCTTTTAATTGTTTAAATTAGTTTCTAAAATTAATTCCCCTTATTACTGTTTAAATAATTGTAGGTTAACATAATTTTGGTACTTGGTATACAATCCATGTGGAAACGATACTCTACTCACTATTTATTACTTGTTGCGATTTCGTACACTTGCGAAAATCACTGTCATAAACCACATGAAATGTATAGGTAGAATCATTAAAATTTTTAAAATAACTAAAATTTTTGCACAAATATCCCAATTTTGTGGATATAAATTAATTTCTCCAATATTGTTAGTAACAAAAATGCACAATAATTCTTTATACAAAAAAGACTCGTTCAGTAATTCATATGTTGAATTCTAATGAGTTAGGACATCCCTTGGAAAATGTTTTGGTCTTTTATTATTTTCCTTACAAAATTTAGCCCAACTTTTCATCACTTGCGGAAGTCCCCATAAATATGAAATAACTTTTCTAATTGGAGAAATATAAGATTCAAGAACTTTTAAACCATCTTGTACACGTAAATTTAAAATATGACAAGTGCATCTTATATGAAAAAATTTTCTACTAATATTTGGTTCACAAATTGATTTAAGTTCAGTAATTAATTTAGTGTTAGCAGAAACATTATCAAATGAAATTGAAAAAAAATTTTTTGTCAACTTATATTCATCTAAAATTGAAACAATTATTCTATAAATATTATTTGCAGTATGTTTATGATCAAAAGCACGAAATGCAATAATTCTTTTTTGAATTTTCTAATCATCATCAATCCGATGACATGTAATGCCCATATAAAAATGCATTTGCCAATGATCACTCCAAATATCACAACAAATTGAAACACGAATTTTCATTTGAGAAAATAAAAGTTCTAACTCTTTTTTTCCTTTTTTATATAAAGAAATAACAGTTCGTTTTACAGTATTTCTGGTACTTTTTTAGCAGAAGGATTTAAAGCTTTTTGACAATATTGATTAAAATCTACTTTTTCACTAAAACTAAAAGATAAATGTTCTATAGAAATCATTTTAGCTAATTCTTCTTTTGTTGTTTTTCAGAATATTGAGATAAAGAAATGTTAGAAGATGCGTACCCGGAAATTTGTGTTTGAGAGCGATCAACTCCTATTTTTGTTAGATGTTTTTGCCTCCAAATGCTTCCAAAATGATCCATAATATAGAGTATAGAGAGTAGAGATAATTTTGTGTGAGGACATTGTAAATGGAATAGGGTATTTATAATAAATCCAAAAAATCATTTTCCACAAATACCCTTGAAACTAGTTGTTATGTAGCCGTTTACAGTTGTTAGGAGGGGTAATTTGGGGATTTCACAAAAAAATTTAAAAAAAAAAAAAAAAGCTGCTGCCTGCTAGAACCGGTTCGAACCGGTCGAACTAGCTATTAGAAACAGAATTCATATATTTTTGGAATTGCCTGGAAAAACGGGCGATTCCATCTAGTTCCGGCCAGTTCTTGGAACTACTGGTTCGCGGTTCTAGAAATGGTGGAACCGGAACCGAACCGTAGGCCACCGATTCTGGTTCTGGTTTCGGTTTGGATCGGTTACAGTTTCGGTTCGGACTGATTTCGAACCATCGGTTTCGATTCTAGGAACCGTTATTTGGCCACCCCTAGTTAGAAGGGTTTTGCGCAAGTTCAGAAAGGATTTTAGTTGAGGAGGGGATGGTTGTTACGACAACGTTTTAGGTTTAACTGTAACCCTTTCTTAGATAGACACTCTGGTTTTTTTCATTATTATTATTTTTAATTACATTAGGACCTTGCATTGAAATCCATTTTGTTGTTCGCAATATTCGTGCCAAACGACCATTCATTTATATGACAATGACAGCTCCTTATGGAAATTGAACTGCTTGCCTAAATTATGTCTTTTAAGAAACGAACCATGAATTATGTCATCGCTGGGTCGTTGGTTGTTCAGTTAATTCACGTCTCAATCAAAACAACTGGACCACGGTATAGAATTAAGAATGAACCCAATTGAGGCGTAAATATTATTGCACTTGAGGTGGGGTTCAAATTTACAAAAATGAAACAGTATTTCGCGAGCAAAGCAAAAAAAAAAAAAAAAAAAAAAAAAAAAAAAAAAAAAAAGGAAAAGAAAAAACAAAAACCACAGATAAATCCCATTCATTGGCCTGTTATTCCGATTATATGAATCAACTGTTTGATTTTTAAAACGGAAATAGATTTATATTTCTTAATTAAAAATTGAAAATATCATGCAAAACTAAGAATTACTCAACCACATTGAACATCTCTGCTTTCTCATCCACCATTGCAATGTACCAAATTAAAAAGAAATAGTATTTTAACTCAAAGTCGAATCTCAAGTTCAAACATTTTGAGCTAGTGACTCGTGGGTTTTAAGAATTTCCAAAGTTCAAAAAAAAAAGTCGAAATTAACATTTACATTCATCTTTCCTGTACTAGAGCATATGCACATGGGTTTAAATGCTGAATCGACCAACCATAAACAATAAATAAGATCTATGAAATGGCCAAAAAGAAGAAAAAGAAATCTACCAACCAGAATCTCACAGCAAAGTGACTGAGGAAGACTTCTAAATTTTGATTGATATATGAGTCCATACTTACTGCAAAATGCCCCTGTGACCCCTACCTTACATGCAAACTACTGCAGCTACCAACTACAGAACAAGATAGTGCGAGCATAGTCCAGCCAATGATGATAAAATGAAAGCAGTAAAGATTGAGAAAAGTGACGCCTGGGAGTGGAGCCACCACAAAGATCGAGAAAGGAGTGTACACATGTAAAAAATTGTATAAGAAGCAATGGGCGAGACTATATAAAAGAAGTTGTATAAGAAAGTGAAATTGGAGATAAAATTGAAACCTGAATTGGTGTAGGCTTAGTATATCCTAAAGCCTCGCAAGCTCGAAGCAATGGGCGAGATAGATTGAGCTCTATAAAAGAATTGGCACGGAATGAAGCTCCATATGACGGTGCAAAAAATGATTTACCTTCTTTGGCATTGCTAGGCGTATCGTCATCCTCTTCCGGTCTATACTCTTCCTATATACTCAAATTTGCATTGAGGATTTCAATTGCATAAAAAATTGGAAAGGGGGTAATGAGAGAAAAAGTTTGTACCTGTAACCACTTGGGTAAACTGTGACGTAGGCACTTCCTCAGTAGGTCCTTGAATCTCTCCTAAACTTCATACAAACTCCTTTAGTCATGGTGGGCAAAGGTCATTATCTCATTGCGAAGCTTTGTGGTCTTTGAAGATGGAAAGAATTTTGCAAAAAATTTCTAGGCTAATTCCTCACGTATAGTAAAACTTCCAGCAAGGCACGATTGTAACCAAGATCTTGCTTTATCCTTTAGAGTGAAAGGAAAGCGTTTTAATTTTATGGCATCCTTAGAAACTCTATTTTGTTTGAATGTATAGCAAATCTCCAGGAAATTTGTGATATGGGCATTAGGATCTTCGCTGGGCAGACCTCCATATTGAATTAAGGTGGAAAGCATTTGAATTATTGCAAGTTTAATCTCAAATTTGTTAGCTTCCACCCTAGGCCTAGTGATACTTGAGGTTGCTCCATTAAGAAAAGGAGTTGTGTAATCTCGCGAGGTTCAGAAAGGATGTTGCGGTCCATCTACTAGATTGAATTGATCAACCATGTCTGCTTGCTGTCTGGGTTTGCTTTCACGTGGTTTCCTAGCAGCGTTGTTCCTATGAGAAGTCCTTTCAATTTCTAGATCAAAGATTAAAGGCTCAGTTCTACCTGATCTTCTTTGCATAAACAACTGAAATAATCTTTAAAATTTAAGCTAAATGTCTAAATTAATAATAGGGTAATTAGTATTGATATTGGTAACGTGAATCCCCGGCAATAGCGCCAAAAACTTGACAGTAGTTTTCGCAAGTGTAAAAAATCGCAATAAGTAATATAGAATGATTAGAGTATCGTGTTCACGGGGATTGTATACCAAGTACCAAAATTATGTTAACCTACTATTATTTAAACAGCAATAAAGGGAGTTATTTTAAGAAATTAAATTCAACGAGTAAAAGAGAAAAGAGATTAAGCAAAGCAATTTTGATTAAAAGAAATCAAGGTTTAAAGGCTACTAGGGATTTTGATTTCACTTAATTCTATCCAATTTATGTTATTAGTTCGTTAATCAATTTTAATTGTTCAAGTAGGGAAAACAACCCTAAAATCACTAAGAAGCCCTCCCGATGTATTGTTAGCTATTTTAACCCGGTCTAATTACCTATCTTCCAATAGCGCAATCAAACATGAATTAAATTATTAAGTTTTATGGTTTGTTTTGTGAATTCATAACCTAAGGTCATTAACTTATGAAAACCCCCATAAGTCAAACCATATAGCTTCCACATCAAGTTATTATTCTCATGTAAATTATTACCTTTTTCATATCAAAAACCCTTCTCCCAATAATGATTAATGAAATAAATCAATCCAGGGGAGAAACTCTGCCTGGAAGCATTAAATTCAATAATAAATTATACTTTAAACAAAGAGAAACAAATCTAATATTATAAATTGGAAAAAAAAATTAAGCTACATCAAATCCCTAGTATGAGAATTTTAGTTCGACATAGTAATTAAATAAAACTCAATTAAACTTGAAAATAATTCCATAATCAATGTGAATAATAAAAAGTAAAGATAAGAATAAGAGTTTAGAGGTAAAAACTAGTCAACAAATAATTATGGATGGCTTCCTTGAATCTTGGCATAAATCTTGATCACTTGAAGTCTTTGAGAGAAAGAAAACAAGAGAATCCCCCATACCATGAATGGATTCTCTCTTTATATAGACTTCTTGGGAGAAAATCTGACTTCATTTAGGAAATAGAGTCTTCATTAAGTAAGAAATCTTTTTGAAAATAGGAAACTGCTTAGCCTTTGAATTTCTTCTCAATTTGGACTCTTCTATGCGCCTAAATAGGATTAAAACTTGATTTGTACATCAAGAAAGTATCTCAGGTGGGTCCGTGCAAGTGGTAGGGACTGGCTGGGGTTTTCGACCTAAAACAAGACTTGATTTTTAGCACGGGCGTGCTGTGAGGCACGGGATGGGCGTGCCAGAGCCTGAGTTCTAAGGATGGTTTAGCACGGGCCGTGCTTAGGGGCACTTTTAGAGAGGAATCTGTGGCACGGGTTGTGCCACATAGCACGGCTAGGACGTGCTAGGCTCTGAGTCTCCATGACGGAATGCAGCACGGGCCACGCTTAGGCAAGCACGCCTCTAGATTGATATCCTCTTGTGGCACAGAAGTGCCAGATAGCACAGCTGGGGCATGCTAGGGCTTAAATCTCCACTTGATTTTCCTTGAATCTAGCACGGGAGTGCTGATGTGCACGGGCAGGGCGTGCTAAAACTTGAGTGTGTTGCTTTATTTTGCTATTTTCTATGCCAAAATCTTACAAATTTCTTTAAGATCAAGCGAATTATGATTAAAGGAAGCTTTTAACAAAAACATAAATAAAACTAAATAAAAACTACTTAAAGTAATTAAAACTACTAAAAGTCCTAATAAAAAACTATATTGAAAATACTATAAAAATAACACTTATCACTTTTAGCTATAGTAGAGATTAAAATGAGAATGAGACAAATTTGTGCTTCCCCGCTCTGGTTAGAAGGGTTTTGTGCGAGTTCAGAAAGGGTTTTAGTTGAGGGGATGATTATTACGGCATTTTAGGTTTAACTATAACTCTTTCTTAGACAGACACTCTGATTTGGAAATTTCTCATTAGTTTCTTTCACGCCTTAAAATGTTACTTTCAATAAATGGGGCTGATCAAGTTTTAAAAAAGCCCATATGTCTAAGTTGTCAACCATGGATGGTATGGCGGGATAAGAGACAAAATACACAAGCTTTTTGGGCCAAGATTTTCTATTTTTCTGTGCCAAAATCTTACAGAAATCAATCGAATTATGATTCAAGGAAACTTTTAATAAAAACATAAATAAAACTAAATAAAAACTAATTAAAGTAATTAAAACTACTAAAAATCCTAATAAAAATAATTTCTGACAACAATATAGTATCTCAAAATAATCACAATAAGGTATCTCAACAATATAGTTATACAAGAAATTGATTCTCATATTGAAAAAGAATACATAAAAATAATTTATGACAATTTACCCTCGTTAATATTATCCGTTCATCTAACTCCCGACATTTCTTTACGATAACTACCCTTTCCACTTCCGATATGGTATCAGTGTATGGACCTCCCAAGACAAAACCAAGGTAGAACAACTATCAGGCAAAGACTTGACAGTGCTACCTGCGCTTGTACCTGGATAAGAAAATACCTCAAGATAAGTATCTCATTCCCCAAATACACATTGTTGACAGTTTTGACATAGATGATAAACAAATGAAACAAAGATCCTCAATCTATAGTAATATCATTGATTTTATGCTAGAAGACCAATTCAACAGCATAGAATAACTTGGAACTCTCAGTACTTGGAAAGGGAGAAAAATCATTTTATACCGTGACTTGCTCTTAAATGAATTCTTTGACTTTTTGTTTCCCATTCCACCACTGCTTCTCTTCTGCTTTTTCTCACTCATGTCACTCTGGAATATCTCCTGCATCTCTGCTTTCCTTGATTGAGTTCTTAGGGAAGGATGCTTTGATTTCTTGCCAGCCTTCTGCACAATCTTTCCAGCATCCAGTGCCCTCTTTACAGCCTTCACTGCTTTTGCCCGTCGGTAACCCAGGTCAACCAGTGACATTCCAGCCTTCTCTTCTTTACTTTTTCCGCCGCCCTGCAGTGTTTTGTCAGTACAAATGTCACTCTGCAATGAAGTGAAAACCTTAATCCATTGAAAAATGCTGGTTCAGACATTTTAGCTTAAGGATATATGCAAAATTGAGAGTGCCCGTATGTGCACATACAAAAAACGCACAAGTTCTTTTACTTGGATAGAAAAAGTTGTGTACCATGGAATTTGACATGGCCCACTTATCCAGAAAAAAGAAAGGTAATAATGTAACAGAACCACATCACATGCATGAAATTATGCATATAGAAGAGAGCAGTCACGTACGACTGATTTCTCAATTTGATCTTCATCCTCCAACATCTCTCTGGCTGCTTGTAATTTTCGACGCTTCTTCCTGGGCAAATTTTTCTGTCCAACGATTTTGTATCTTACATCAATTCCTCAAGAAAAGTTTACAATCAAAAGATGATAAGATTAAATTGCTGAAAAACAAAAATAAAAGTACCTCACGCTCTCGTTTCCTCTTTTCCTTCAGTTTAAGCTCTTCAGCCCGTTGGGCACTAACAACCTCAGTCCTAGAACCTTTTTCTTTCTCTACTGATGCCTGTCACATGAATTGAGAGCACCATGTAATTAGTTGGAGAAAATATCATATCCTAATTATTAAACAGAAAGTATTTTAGATCATGGTTTGCTCCAGTCAAATAGCAAATATCATTTGGCCCTGTATCACCTTTTTTGGCAGAAGAATCAGTAATTTACTCTCAGCAATAACTTAAAAGATTTTCAAATAATCATCCCTAACATTTACATGCCAACTTATGCACATATGAAACTGCTAATGCTATAAAACTCAATACAAACCAAAAACCAAAACAATTGTGATATGTTATAAATTACCTTAGCTGCTTTTGCTGCAAGCTTCTTCTCTTTTTCCGTTACAAACCAGGTTCTTTTCGGGCGGGAAAATATTTCATCCCTGTGTGCAATCATATTTTCTGCCTGCAAAAGTGCATAAACTTATATTCACTGCTCTTTAATGCCAATAATGTTCACAGCTGTAAATGCTTATGATGGGCAGCAGCGACAATATACTAATAATAATGACACTTCGCAAATGCCATCACAGGAAAATGTATTTTGACAAGGCGCTTGAACTGTGACAACTGAATAAGGGAAGTGTATCCCAGAGTCATAAAAATGAAAAATAAGAAAACAAAGGAGCATAGACAGAGGAAAGGAAGTACCTTTGTTGCTTCCATTTCAGCTTTTCTTAGAGCTATCTCTTCCCTGCAGCAATTCAACATCTACAATTTCAATCCAAATAAGAATACCAATATTTAGTCAAAAGATCTTTGAGAATGATGAAGCCAATCAAAACCTCTCTTCTTGAAGAATGGCAGCCACTTGATCTTCCATTAGCTCAATCATCTGAGACCATTTAGCAATTGATTGCTCAGCAACAATACGGCTTTTCAACTTTGTACCGACTCTCTTAGCCTATTACATTGACAGAGCCTCTTGGTGAGTCATATCAAGCTCAACTGGTGATGCAGACAAAGGAAATATAACTAGGGAACTATTTATATTTAATAAATCTATTTAACCAACTCTCTAGTTAAATCCTTCAGTTAATTTCTAAATTGGATTTCCGCCGAACTATTAACAAGTAATAACTAGACGGTTAGCATGCTCAACACAAATGTGAAAAAAAATTCATTTCTCAACATCGAATATATTTTTTATTTTTTTAGAAATATAATATTTTAGAAATATAATAGCTAAATGAACAAAAAAAAATATTCCATAAAAGCTAAAACAAAAAGTTACAATTTGTACGAATCATTCTATGCTAAACTTTACTGATGACCATCTAGCTCTCGAAATAAGTATCAAAATCAGTTGCCTGAACAAACTAAAAAAGGAACAAAATCTGCCTTGTGGCAAAATTAGACTAAGTATCCATATGCTCAATAAAGCAAAATTAACATTACTCAAGCAGATAAAATAGCTAGGATGAGCTTTTTGGCCAAAATTTGTGGCCTACCAAGTTATATCCGATATGCACAAAAAAAAAAAAAAAGAATACTGTTGATATATCTTTTTCAAAAACTAAGTTCAAAACAAAAACAAGCCGCATAAGGTGGAAGAAGAACTTGGCTCACAATGGCTTTTAAGAGAGAGCGATCATTATCTGACACAAATGTAACAGCATAACCTTCTCTACCAGCTCTTGCAGTACGACCCACTCTATGCACATAGCTGCATGAAGAAACAAATGATTACGATATGCTTGAACGAACTTGTACACATTGTAATATAATACAATGAACAAAGTTTCTAGTTAGGAGTAAAAAGAAAGAATAGGTAATATATCATGATCTAGTGATAAAATAAATAAATGTTTACCTCGTCAAGTCACGAGGACATGCATAATTAATAACTGTTTGAACACCAATAATATCAAGTCCCTATAAAAAGGCAATAAGAAAATATAAGCAAAGGTTGATACTTCAAAATAAAGAAGAAAAATAAAAGAGATGAGCAAAAGAGGCATCATAGACTTAAGTCCATATCAAAAGCAAAACTTGAGCACTATTCAAAACATGTAATTAACTTACCATTGACCTCAAAAGGGCTAAACATTTAAAAAGAAAAAAAAATGAAAATTAAAGCACAAACAGCAAGGAAGTAATTTTCTATATGAACAAGCAAAAACCATTGATGAATAACATATGGAGGTCCAAGAAAACTGTAAGGATATAGCACAGGGCATCTCCACTTACACGAGCAGCTACATCGGTAGCAATCAAAAAATCAACTTGCTGCTTCCTGAAAAGTTCCAAAGCCTACAACAGGAAACCATTAGTCAGATCTAAAGATAAATAAGGATCTTAATAAACTACGATGGTAAAGCACTATCTAACATTTAGGAACCACATTATAGGACAACATTTTCAAATTAATCCTGTGATGGACCCACACCAAACGCAATAGATTCTTTCAAAATAAGCTACTCACGTCAAGACGCTGAACTTGTGTAAGATTTCCATGAAGCTCAGCAGCTTTAAAGCCTGCTAATCCAAACAAAATCTTCAACCTATGTGCAGCTTGCTTAGTACCACTGCCCAAAGGGAAATTAAATGGACCAAACAATCAATAAATTTTGATGTTGATAGATATAAATCAAAATGTGGAAATATAAAATCCAAACTTTTGATCTAGTCATCAAACAAGCTTTGTTATTTGACCAATGATTTTGCTTAACAATATTATTATTGCCATTTACAACTTTCTTTTCATTTTCAATAATCCATTTTCATAAGATGATAATTTATTTTTATTTAACATTTTCCTCATTTTAACTTTAAGAAAAACCATCCATTTATCTCATTGTATTATAATGACTTGGCAAATAAACTAAATTCAGATGGACCTTTCTAACATCTGGATCATTCACATAAGGCACATTATTGTTCAGCAACCATAATATATTCAAGAAAGAAAACATGTTATGCTAGTTATAATAAGCCATAACAACCTGAATATAATCACTTTAGATGTAAAAGTTTTTGAGCACAGTGCAAAAAGAACAGCCTCCTGATTTGCTTCACGCATTCTGCGTATCCTGACCACTCTGCAGATGAGAAGCGAAAAACTTTAGAGGTTAGAATTTAAAGAAGGGGCTAACTCTAAAAAAATAATATGTATATAACTAAAAAAAATGCAATCATATCCATGCTCTCCAAGAGAGAAGGATGACATGATATCATCCACACAACTTCTATTAGAAAAGAAAAATAACAAACAAAAGCAAAGAAAAACGCTGGGGAGTGGTATCAGATGAGTTACTCCTCAGTCAATGTTGCTGGTCGTTTTGCAGATGGGTCAGCTGAGAGACGCAGTGGTCTGTTCAGAGAAAGTTTGACAAGCTCATTAATTTCTTCAGTCATGGTAGCTGAGAAAAGCATGGTCTGCCTCCTTTTGGGGCATAAACGAACCTGCCAATAAATCAGGAACTTCTTAGAAAATATTGAATTGGTAATAACATACTCCACTTGTAAGGAAATAAGACATGAAGCAGAAGTGGTTAATTGAAGTGCAGAAACAAACAATTACTGGATTATTCTACATTTGCTCAGCCCCTCGTGATGACCTAGACTTGGGTTTTCATAAAACAGGTAGTGAAAAGCATTGTAGTTTGTCTGATTCCATTACCTATACTACGCATAAATTTTGTAACTCCTAGGGAAACATTTTAGCAGGGTAAATTTGGGCAACACTTCTTGAGGTGCATTCAGTGTTCTTATAGGGAAAGAAGAGCGCTAGCATAACGAAGTATTGAGGAAGAAATGGCATGGGATATGTCTTATGTTCAACAATATATCTAAATGTTCCCTTAACAGAATGCAATGGTACTCAAGGAATATGAATGGCTAGTAATGTCATTAGGAAACATTGATAAAGAAAAGTGATTGATTCGCAGAATACCCCACTTCCAAAGCAGCTAATTATCATTTGCAGTTTCAACTGTCATATGGACGAAATAATAAAAAGTGAAGGATACCAGTTCATGAATTTCAGCACTAAATCCAAGCTCCAAAAGACGGTCTGCTTCATCAAGGATTAGAACTGCAAGATCATCCAAATCCACAGACATAGAATTGCGTAAATGATCTATCATTCTCCCTGGGGTAGCCACAACAATATCTGGCATTGATCTCAAGGCAGATTCTTGCACCTAGAAACATAATGTCCGTCATGCTCTATTCTACGACACACTCACACGGCAAAAAAAACAAAAAAAACAAAACGGAGACTCTTGATTTCTCCTAAAAGAGGCCTACTAGATGAACATTTTTAAAACAAATATATAGCAAAATTTATTCTATTCTATGGCACACTCACAGAAAAAACAAAAAACCAAAATGGAGACCCTTGATTTTCTCATAAAAGCACCACGTAGAGAACATTTTTAAAACAAATATGTAGCAAAATTTATCACATTCACAAATTCAGGGATCTGAAAAAAAAATTCTAAACACACAAATTTTAGAATCTAAGCAGATGGCATGGGCCCTTAAGTTTTAAGTAAGCCTAGTGAAATAGTAAAACTAAAAAAGATTGGGGAGCAGAAGAATAATTGAAGGGAAATTTCCAAAAGTAAGATCAGTTTGCATTCACATTCAAGATGATAAGTAATGGAAGTTGACCAGATTAAATTAATAAGCTGACCTTGGTAGGAAGGCCACCAACAATCAAGCAGCATCTGATGTCTGTAAACTGTGCAAGCTTCTCTATCATACTATGAACCCTGCCATAAATATACAGAGTAAAATATACAGTGGCTAGCTACTTAACAATCTAAAGCTTAAAAGAAAAGGAGAAGAAAGCATTGGACCAATCGAAATAAAATGATAAACCAGTAAAAATAAATGGTATAACTTATATGATGCATATATTTATTAAGAGACAACTTTACCCAGAAAATCATGTTTCAAAGCTGAAATCTATCTAAGCTTGATATCAATTAAATAGATAAAGAAGTGTACAGAACGAGGAAAGCAACACTCACTGGACTGCCAACTCCCTGGTTGGTGTAAGAATGAGAACCCGTATTGCTTGAACACGCTTTGGACGGAATAAAAGTCTCTCTAAAGTAGGCAATGCAAAGGCAGCCGTCTACAAGATTAAAGAACCGAAAAAAAAAAAAAAAAAATGAATGCACTATTAGCAATCAAATAGGAGCGGTTCGAGCTGTAATTTAACTAAACAAAAGATGTACCTTTCCAGAACCAGTAATAGCACTTCCACAAATATCACGACCTGTAAGGGCTAGTGGTATGCAAGCCGCCTGAAAAAAATTGTATAAGAAGCAATGGGCGAGACTATATAAAAGAAGTTGTATAAGAAAGTGAAATTAGAGATAAAATTGAAACCTGAATTGGTGTAGGCTTAGTATATCCTAAAGCCTCGCAAGCTCGAAGCAATGGGCGAGATAGATTGAGCTCTATAAAAGAATTGGCATGGAATGAAGCTCCATCTGACGGTGCAAAAAATGAATTACCTTCTCTGGCATTGCTAGGCGCATCGTCATCCTCTTCCGGTCTATAATCTTCCTGTATACTCAAATTTGTATAGTGAGGATTTCAATTGCATAAAAAATTGGAAAAGAGGTAATGAGAGAAAGAGAGATTCAAATACTTGTTTGTCAGGTTCCGAGTCGGAGGAGGTCGCGTCATCGTCGGCGGTGGTAACGGGGAAGGAGCGCTGTTGGAGAGCTTTGGAGATCTTGTAATCGATGGAGGTAGTGCTTCGACGAGCGTGTTCCTCCGCGACCGATTCGGAGTAAGAAGCGAAGTCCCATGGTGATTGAGTACTCCTATTTGAAGGTTTCTTCTCCGCTTTACCTTCTTCTCCTTCCCCTTCTAATTCTTCGTCGTGGTCTTCTTCTTCTTCTCCTTCTTCTTCCTCTTCAGCATAAGATAATTCGGGTTCCTCATCGCTAGGAGGCTGGAATGTGAAGCTTTTAGCCATAGTAGAGATTGAAATGAGACAAGAAATTCGTGCTTCTCCGCTCTGGTATTTACTAACACTATAAAGCATACCGACATTTTCAAAACACTTCACTACACATGCAAAAAGAGAGAAATCCCAATAACAGAGAAGGGGTTTCGACTTACCAGTGCTTCTTATGTCGCCACGTCTCTTCTGCAGTTCCTTCCGCGCACAGGAGGGAGGAACTATCCTTCAAAGCAAATCATACAATGGAGTCGACGATATTCACGGTAAAGAGAGGGATTTTGTTCAGGGGTCGTATTTGGAGAAAGATAAACAAAATCAACGCGATTTGGGAAACTAGCCTTTAGGGTTTTTGGAACTAAAAACCCCTCAGGCCATCGTTACTGAGAAAGAGGAAGTAGGCTGGGGTTCTCCTAATTATTAAACGGTGCGTTTTGGTTTGTAACCAAAGTTGGGCTACAAACTAACCTTACGTCAGGCGTGGGTCCCAACTCTTATTTGTTTATTATTTTTTTAGACCTGAATTTTAAATTGGGGCATAATTATAACTAGAGATGGCCATATTACGGTTCCGGAAATCGAAACCGTCGGTTCGAACCGGTCCTGAACCGTAACTGGAACCGGTGAGAACCGGAATCAGACCGAACCGGAACCCGACTGGAACCGTCGGTTCTCCGGTCGGTTCGAACCGCCGGTTCTAGCCAAACTGTTAGGTTTTTTTTTTTTTTAAATTTTGTTGTGAAATCTTTTAATTATGTTCAAGTCTTTAAAAAAATAAATTTAATTGTAAGTATTTTTTAATTTTTTAGGTGTATCTTTTAATTTTTTATGTTCAAATATTTTTTTTTTAAACCGGTTTTCAAAATTTAAAATTATGTTCAAACTTTTTTAAACAAAAAATAAATTCAATTGAAAATTTTAAAAAAAAAAAAAATTATGTTCAAGTCTTTAAAAAAAATAAATTTAATTGAAGTATTTTTTAATTTTTTAGGTGTATCTTTTAATTTTTTATGTTCAAATATATATATATTTTAAAACCGATTTTCAAAATTTAAAATTTAAAATTATACGATTCGCCGAAAAACCGATCGGAACCGTCGGTTTTGTAACCGGAATCGGACCTTTTAGGTTCGGTTCCGGTTCCAGTTTTTCTGAACCGGAACCGCCAGTTCCGGAATCGGAACCGTGGCCATGCTTAATTATAACCAAACTTTGTAATTGGGACATCTGGGGTTAAAGCCGTTTTAGGGTGTAACTGTTACGTATTTTAAATAAATTAATGTGGATTAAATGAATTGTATCGAATTTTATAAATTTTGATGGAATTGAAATGAATATTGTATTTTATTTGTTTAGATCGAAAGTAATTTGAAAATTTTACTAATTCCATTTTATGTAATTGCCTATAAATAGAATGATGAATTTTTGAATTTATTTTATTTTAGTGTTTGAATGGAAAATATTTATAATTATTTGGAACTTAAGACAAACTATTGTATCTCATTGTTCCAATTTATGTACTGTTTAAATTATTAAATTTTTCTCTTATTTATTTTTCTATTTTCCTTATAAAACGACAAAAAAAATGTAAAAAAACAGAGGTGAATTGAATGAATGTTTTCCAAACATAACTTGTACGTTTGTTCAATTGAATTCTCCATTATAAATTATAATATGATAAATGCAATGTGGAATTTTTTCTTGCTTGAAATAGTTTCATATGCCAGTTCAAAACAAATAAATTTTATAAAATTTTATGGAATTTATTTAAAATTTAAAATTTTCAGGTTTGGAATGAAAAATAAAAAAGATTTCAACTTTATGAATTCAATTTTATAATGTTCAACTATCAAAATAGATAGAATTTGCAAATAAATTTTATAAAACTAAATAAACTATATTTTGTTGACAAAATTATTCTACTTTCTATAAACAAAGTAATATTATTGTCAAATAAAATAAGTATTGTTAAAGCAATTTATTTTTAATTTTTTAAATTTTAATCGAAAAGTGATTATTATGTAATATAAAATAAATATAATTGATATTTATTGTTTGTTTTATAACATTATTATGTTAAGTGTATTTTAAGAAGTAAAAACAATGAAATATTCAATTTAGATTTTGTTTTAAAAATAATTACGTAGAATTCAATTGAATTATGTCTTTCAAGTTATAACATGGCTCATTTATAAATGAATTTTCATATTTGAAATTCATTTATAGCAAACGGATCATTAAATGAAATATATAACTAAATATTTGAGAATCTTATTTATCAATGGTATATTTCTCATTTTTCATAAATTTTCATTAAACATTTTTATGTCTTCATCGTTAATAAGGAGATATATCCTTCAAAATAAATTTAACACATTATTTATGTTCTATCATGAACGAGAAGTTGTCGAGTTCCAGTGAATTGATAGCTTTCTCAACTTGTTTTCGAGAGTAATATGAGCATAAAGAAGGCCCTTTTCGGCAACATTTTTTGCGCCCAATTTTTACATTTTGATCAAATTAAAATTCTATTTATGTTAATTATAGCGTTCGGTAATATAATACTTATAATAGCTTTTTTGGAGGTTGAGGAAGCTTTTAACATTTCACATGAAATAATTAAAAAAAATTTTCTTCGAATTTAGCTAATTAAACGGCTAATATCTTTTTTTATCATTTTAAGTTAACCAACTAATTAAACAGTTATTGCTATCGAACACTTCTGATTAGACCGTTATATAAACAGGTACCAGTTAAAATCTAATAACTAGCAAGCCTATAAACTGCAAAGGGTGAAATATATATATATAAGTTAAGATGCACATATGATCTTTCCGTAAAGTTGAGGGACACAAATGGTCATTTGAAAAAAGTTTCTAAAAATTTTATGTATTCGGCCAATTAAAAATCATTAACAAAAGCAAACCCATATGCATTGAAAGCTGAAATGCCATGATAAATGAATATATATTTTTAATTGTAAGAGAAAATTTTTATCTTTTCATGTTAGGCGAGCATGGAATTATGTTATTTTATAATTATAGGGGCAATTTTTCTTCGGCCAAATACATAAATTTGTTCTTGAACTTCAAAAAAAAAAATCTATGGCATTCTCAACTTTGCGAGGGATCAATTATGCACCCCCAAGTCTTTTTTTTTTTTTTTTGCATTAGTCTTGCACCTCTCCATGTAGACAGAAATGCGTGAATAATACTGACGCTGATTGGGATAATTTAATCGAAAATAAAATAACATGTAGGAATACAAGTTTGACATGTCTTTTAGCTTTTATCTCATACCAAGATCTTTTCTCTTCTTTCTGTTTATTTCTCTTCAAACTATCCAAATAACATCACTGTTTCTAATTCATTTTGTAAGTAAAACAACTAATTTTTTCATGTTTCTTGTTTCCTCTTCATGATATACAAAATGATACAATGTGAAGTAATTATTTACAAAATGCCAGAATTAAGATTAATTTCAATTATCTTAAAATCAAATGAATTTATGGAATTATTCATTTCTTACAAGCAAAGTTTCATTTTCTTTTTTTTTGTTAACGTTAAAGAAAGTAGATTAATATATTATTTTGGCTGTATAAAAATGGAAAAGAAAAAAGGATGGTTAAGTCTCCATGATTTGTTGGTCTTTTATGAGCGGCAAAATGATAGATGATGAGGGATCTTTATAATCTATTTGTTATCCTAGGTTATGAAACGACCCGAAAATTTAATTTCGAAGAATTTTCATTTAAAAACTAAATTTTTTATTTCAACCAATGAGATTATACCAGCTAGTATTTTATTATTGCTAAACTGGACCCGTAACCCAATTCGATTTTTCAAAAACCAAGCGAAAAACTCGAAAACCAAGCAAATTGAGCCAAATCATAGAATTAGACCAAACCGGTTCGAATCGAACCGGAATGGTCTAGAAGCCCAAGATTTTTTCTTTCTTTTCCTTTTTTTTCTTTTTCTTTTTCTTTTTCCTTTTTCTTTTTTTCTTTTTCCTTCTCCTTCCTTGCGCTAGTGCCAGCGCGCAACCTCCTCCTCCTCTTTCCCTTCCCGTTTCCAGCCACCAGAGCCGATCGATCTCATCTCCTCACCGTCGACTCCTTGCCGCAGCAACCCGGCCTTCCTTTCCCTTCTCCCCGTTTCTGCTTCTGGTGAGCGCAAAAATCACGGCGAGGCTGGGACTTCAGCCCGATCGAGATAGCGTCTTCGTCCTTCTCTCCGAGCAACTCCGGCGACTATCGCCGATAAGGTAAGCCGATTATCCTCCCTCCTCACTCTTTTGCAAATTAAATTGCATAAATTTCAAGATCTTTGTAGTTAGAATTTTCAGGTACTGTTTATATAAAAAAAAATAATAATAATAAAAAAAAAACAAATGATATTTGCTTCTAATATATAAAGTTAATTACGTTATTGACAATATAGTGCTAAGATAAAATCGTTGCTTTTCATTATTGCTTTTCATTGCTTTTAAAAATAAATTCTTTTTTTTCAGTATATACCAACAATAAAAAGAACTTGATACTACAGAAAAAAATAAAAATAAAAAATAAAAAAAAGAATACTCGGGTAAGGCGTTCTTGAAATAGCAGTGCAAGAGACCCAAGATTTGAAGCCCGAAGTCCCTTTCCCGCTTTAATGTTTAAACTATTCTTATTACAAAATAGCAGTGCACACATATTCCAATTACACAATTTGTTAGAGGAATTGATAAGCCTTTAAAGATGGCAGCAGTTTAATGGTTATTTGCTTGAGTTTTCACTATGATAGGAAGGAAATCTTAAACTTTTATCATTCCAAATGAGCTGCAGACTGAAATTTTTAAAAGTATGTGTAGGCTAATGTATTTGCTGCATATTCTATATAATAAATTAGAGCAATTTTAAAATGGCAGCAGCTATTTCTCATTATTTCTATAAACCATTGCTTGATATGGATTATAGGATGTTAAGAATCTAAGTTTTGATGGGAAATGAGTGAAATTTGTGCATATATGTATAAGTCTAAGTTAAGGAGAACCTATTGCATTTGGTGGGGAGTAGCTATTGAGGGTAATCGTTGCCATTTTTATATGAACTAACATAGGAATGGATATATTCTCAATATTTTTGTGATGGATACCATTGGTTAATGCTCAATAGCTTCAATCTTGTTAGGTAACGATTCGATGGTAAACATAATCTACTATAATCTAGAAATCGTATTTTCATGGCAAGATGAAGGAATTTTAGGAAGCCTTAGTTATACGTTCAAGTTGTGAGTCGGGTTGCCTAGTAGAAGTATTTATGAAATTGTAATTTAATTGAAGCATTGGTTCTTAGTGGCTAGTTTAGAATTTTAGTAAATGTTTAAAGACGTTGTTTATACCTTAAGCAAGGATGATGAAATAAAGGTTTAATAAGGAGTTTTATAATAGTTAGAAGCTAACTAACTTAATGGTATAACTTCTGTTTATATGTATATGTATGAAAGATTTCATTTATTTGTCAATTAGCTAAAGAAGCTGATTATAATTATGTGAAGCAAAGAATGTTCAATAATATTAGTGGGATATGTTTGAAGGTTATTATAAGTTGTGAATTAATAGTTGAATGTTGACATTATTATTTGGATGGAGGAAGGGAAATTTAACTGTTTGATCGCCCGACGGATGGGCTGTGTGCATTGATTGATTAATATATAATATCATTGTGATATTTAAACAGGTAGATAGTCCTATTTTTAGGGGAGATGCTGCCGAAATTTTGATAGAAATTAGACTAAATTTTAATTAACAACATAATTAATAAGTTTATTTAGATTAGTTCTATAATTTGGTACATAATAAATATAGTGCTCTGGTTGTTTATAATCTTTATTATTCATTTAACTATTTACATATTCATTTATTTATTTTATTATTGTTGTTAATTGCTAATACTATTTATTTATTTATTTATTTGCATTGATTTTGGATGTTTAATTGTGCATTGCATTACGATGTCTAATTGAATAATATGTCTGAATTTGAATGCAATGTTTGATTTATTGTGTTGTGATATTGCTGTGCTTTGTTTGTGTGGAATTGGGATGAAGTGGGTCACCATGGGTTTGTGAGACTGTTTCTGTTATACGGATCCTGATTCTGATTTCTGTTATATGGATCCTGATTCTGTTTCTGTTAGCCGGGTAAATGGGAGATCGGCGCCCCCGTGTGCACCTACTGTTACCGTTACTGTTAACCACAGGTTGGCTTCTTTATTGGGCGCACCGGATAATCTAGATTTGATCGCAGCCCGCAGGGTGGCCTCCTGTTGTGAGCGCCTGATGATCTAGATTTGATGGAGACGACCGGGTTGCCTCCTGTTGGTATGGAAAAGAAAAGAGAGAATGGAAAGAAAAATGAGAGGGCTGGTCAAGTGAGGATTAGACCGGTCGGCCAGTATGGGGGATCGGCTCCCTGGTGCACATGTGAGAGGATGAGCCATGCGGGAGGACGGCTCATCGGGGGTTCGGTGACTCCACTGACTAATTTCCACGTGATGTGATTATATGAAGATGTTAATAATTGTGAGTGCTGGTGATATGCCATTTGTGTGACTGGCTGTGTGAGCATATACCTAGTCGGATGACTAGGTTGATATATTTATACAATGGTGTGAATGCTTGTGTTGTGCAATAATTATTATTCATTAATAAACTCACATCTCTTTTGTTTAAATCTTTCAGGAAGTAGCATTTTCTAAATCTCAGCTATAACTCTGCTCTTCACTATAAAAAAAGAAATTTGCTAATTTTCGTATTGATCAATTAAATAGATAAATGTCCGAAGACTTATATGTATACATCCGTCAATGAACTCCGCAGTTATAGAATTTGTATACTTTTAAGTTGTGTATTATTATAGATGGAATAATTCTGTGAGCCTGTTTTATTAAATATAGTGAAATTTGTAAATGTTTAAAATTATATTGAGATAGCAAATTTGTAGTGTTTCAGGCTTACTACGGGTCTCGGGGGCCTTAAGCTTACCTGGGCCCTAGTGCCAGTCCGGCCCATGGAAATGGGTCGTGACAGGTTAGTTAATTTTTTTTTAGTTTTTATTATACATTATGCTATTTTGTTTTGTAATTGTGTAAAAGAAAATTAGGATAATCACATTCTTGGTAAGCGCTTTTTTCACCTTCTAAAATAGTCCACTATTCTCCCCTGTTGAAGTTGTATTTTATAGTGATGGTAAGGTGAATATGTTAATATAAATTACGATAATCTTGGATTGATACATGGACATGGTCAAATGTTCTAAAGATGAAAGTTTTGAAACGGGACAACTTACTATATTTATGGAAATCTTCCATTAAACTCATTTGCAATAGTATTGAATTTTATGTGTTCAAGCTCTAAAAATTCATTTGTTTTTCAAAATTGTAATTATTTCACAAAAAACATAAAAAAAGCAGATTATATATTCAAGATTATTTCTCAAATTGAAATTATTTAAAAATTTCAAAAGCATAGTCATTTAAAATGAAATTCTGGGATTTAAGAGATTTGAAAGAAAATAGAGAGAAAAAAAAAAAGATATTACGTGATTTAAGTGATAAGAGAGAATATAAAGAGAAGAGAAAGGAATTATAGCTGTTCAACATTCAAATAAAAAAGTAGACTTCTAACAGGAAAAATTGGTGAGCACTTATTGCTGACGGGTTTGTCACCGCCAATAAATTTACAGGTTTGCGACCAATCTAATTGGTTGCAAAGTTCATCACTTCGCCAAGTCGCACATGTAATTATCTGTTTAACACTCTACGACGGATTTGCGCAACCCTTATAAGTTTGCAACCTATTTTATTGATGCGTTAATAAAAATTGAGATCGATTTAGTTGGTCGCAATTTTTTAAGGGTTAAAAAACCTGTCTCCTTCCTCGTGTGACCATAGTCACAGTATTCATTCTCTTTCAAAAATCCGCGCGCCTGTTCCTCACCTTTCGTCGCCATCCGCCGACCGTCGAGGTGGTTTTCTGCGGGATTATTCTCGCCGCCGGTGGTTCCAGCTGCCTCCTCCTTCTCACGCGACCACAGTCACACAGCACAGGTTCCTTTTTTTTGCGTTTTTATTTATTTTTTTATTTTGTTGTGATTGTTGTTTAATTACTAGTTATATTTCATTTCTTTGATGATTTAATCATTACTTTTGTGTTCAATGTTGGCTATTGATACTTTATTTGTTGATATTTTATTTGTGTTTAATGGATTCCTTGTTTTTGAATTTGGGTAAGTAATCCTCCAACTCTTCTATGTTTGTTAATTGATTTATTTAAGTAAAAGTTTCTGATTTTTATTCATCTATTATTCAGTTTATTAATTGCAGTTAAGAAGGATCCCACATTAGGATCTTAGATTTTAGAAGGAAAATGAAAGGTGAAGTTTAAAATTTAAAAAAAAAATAGTTGAGCCTAATAAATTTAACTTAAACATAAGGTGAAGCCTAATAATTTTAGACACAGTAGGAGGCCAAAAGAAGAGAAAGGTGTATGGCATCGGCTTCCAGGCATCATAATTCTACTGCGGCTCAGCTTCAAATGCTGTTGGTGCTCCACCATCACGACCACAGCCCGAACATAGTACCGACGAGATTAGTGCATTGAGAGCTTGTGTTGATGACCAGGAGAGACAGCTTGCGGAGCATAAAGCACATGTGATGCAGATGTCTAGTCCCCAAGCGACTACTACTTCCTCCAATCCTCTGATTGTTACAGATCCACCAGAGGCTAGAATTGTCTGTTCCACAAACGGAGGCTAGAATTAATATAAAAAACTAAATACGCAGCATTGATCGATAAAATTAAAAGAACTGGTTAGAATTGATAAAAAAGTTTTTTTTTTTTTTTTTTTTTTTTTTTTTTTTTTGTCATTAAGCTAAAAAATAAATTGTAAAATCAAAAGCTATAAAACTATACTTTGATTGCAGAATACTAGAAATATTTCACATACTTTCTGAAAAAAGAAAAAGAAAAAGAATCGTTGGAGGAGGAAGCTTCTTCTAATTACAGTTAACTAAAAAAACAATCTGCATATAGAAAGCGAGATTGGAACTAAGACAAATAATTGAATCTAGGCACGAAATTTCTTTCATCTTCAAAGAAACTAGCAAAAGATTCTTGATAAAAGCTGAAGATTTGAAATTCAATGAGTATTCTGGTGATCCGCCGGAGAATATTTCGAAAGAATCCTCGCTACATAGAATCAGTGAAGCAATCAGAGCACAACAATTATATCATTGCCATTTATGGTTTCTCATTTTCTCATCATCTCTACATACGTATTATCGAAGTCAAAATGATTTTGAAACTTGTAGCAACAGAGGAACTAGCCGTAATCGAATTTAATATAATAAAATCAAATATATTTCTAGTGTATTTAATTATTTATATATATTACATTTGATTACAGTGACGAATCCTAAAATCACTTGAAATTGGAAGTTTACTCTCATTGAATCATCATGTGAGGATAAGTTCAAAGGAACTGAGCAAGTTAAAGTTGTTTGAGATTTCTCCCGATGACCATAGCATTTCATGAGTTCATCTGCCTTTTTGGGCTGAGATTCTAGGCCCAAATTGTAGGCCCACGGTAATGGCACATTGGACCTTTATCAGTTGATAATTATTAATTATTCTTAATAATGAAATGTACTTTTCTAAACTCAACATGGACTCTATCAAGAATTTGAAATCAAACGAAGAAAAGCAAAAGGACAAATAAAAATATTTTGAATCATTTAACAAAGAAATGATGAATATATTATTTATAGATAAAGATACGAATAAGTATAATCTAAATAAGTATCATCAGGAAACTCATCACCAATATTATTTTTTGTATTTTCTTTTTTTTTTTTTATTAATGTTGCTTTTTCTCTACATTTGGAGTTTTTTTTATTATTTTTTGTGAGAGTTTGGTACTAAATAAATGTATAACATTTGACTTCATTTGATTGAAGAATTTAGATCTTGATTTGCATATATGTATTTTTAATTAATGGAGTTTGGTAGTACGACATATTCTTCCATTAATGCTATTGACGCATAATGGGAGAACTATCTTTGTACATTATATGCAATAAGTTCTTGGAAAAACAATGTAAGTGTAAACGATCCAGAAAAGTTATTTTATTGTCCAAATTAAATAAAGAACCGACTTGCTATAAAAAAAGTATATATGTCGTCAACTTCAAGTGACAAAAATTTAATATTGGCTCTTTTTAATTTTAGTTTTATTATTTAAAAGAATGTATATAATTCTTTTAATTTGTTAAAAAATTAACGAATTTTTTATTAATTATAATAGAAAATTCTATATATGATCTAATCGATTATTTATAATATATAATATTATTATATATTAATGAATTATGATCTTAAAAAATTACAATTGAAAAGCTAATTTAATATATTTGAAAAAAAATTAGTTTTTTACATAAAGAGAAGGGGGAGCCAAGACTCTTCAATGCCACAATTGTAGTTGTTGATACACATTATATTTTTATTACTTTTTTTTTTTTTTTGTGAAAATGTCTCCATAATTTAGGGTTTGAAAATAATGTATTATTTGAAAAAAAAAAAAAAGAGTACGGACACATGATAGATTAAAAGCAAACATAAGATTTTTAGTTTTAAAAAACATAGTCCAGTTGGTCTCTTCTTTTAACATGGCCATGGGGCAACAATTGTAACGTTTTTATCTGAAACAAAAAAAAAAAAAAAAAAAAAAAAAATGGAAATCAAACATTACATTGGAAAGAGGAAAAGAGTGAGAGAGTTAGAGATATACAAATCTTTGCTTTAGGAATGGATCGCTAAATGTCTTTATAATCACTTTTCAAAGTACATTATATCATTGCTTCAATGCCCAAACATTCCTAACGTTAAAACAAAGTCTAATCTTAACCTCTCTCCTTTCTTGTTTCCCTTCTTCCTTACATTTTTTTAATAAATATATATATATTTTTTCACTTTGATCTAAAGAGATTCAGCTGCTCTACCCATCCCATTTCGAATGAAAGGTGCCTCTTCCAAAAAGAAATTTATTTAATTAATTAAATTCTTTTGTCTTTTTGCTATAAAAATTAATATTTACAAGTGATTCAATTGAAACTAATTGTGAGAAATCAGTTTATATGGATGTGATAGAGAGTAAAGATAAACTAAAACAACCAAATAATCTTATATTTTGAATTTATTAATTTTAAAACTATTTGGATGTGACCGGTTCGGTCTGTTAACAAAAAATTTTGATTTGTATTTTTAATCTTGGTTCGTTTCGATTTGAACCGATCTGGCCATTTGCTCACCTCAACCCATGTTTGTAGGAGTGAATAAAAAGACTAAAAAAAAAAAAAAAAAAATTCAAGGTAAACATATCCATCCAAGGATCTAACATGCAATGCTAGACAACAATAAGTTAGTACTTTGTTTTCCCGTTATTGATCTCTCTGTACTCACATAGGTATTAGATAAAGATAATGAGAAAAAAAATAAGAAAGTTGGAATTTAAAGTGTTGGATATTTGAATTTATTTCTTTCATTCCAAAAGAAATAAAAATCCTCAAGTGATGGGCATGAGGAGGTTTTTTGGACCTTGACTATGCTTTTCTTGCATAAGAAGATCTTGTGACAACCTCTTTTAGGCTAAAAGCTTATATCTCTATATCTTGCCACGTGGCAAAATCATATTCCCACATATGATAATATTATTGTATGAGTTGGTATTTTTGTCCCTCAATTCCAAGCATTCCTTGCTTAAAGACAGGTTAGCCCCAGGAATAAAGCTAAGGACAAAAACAGAGAAGTGGGCTAAGCCAAACTAAAGTTCAAAAGCACACAACCAAAGCATACACACACCGCACGCACATAAATAGATATTGGAGAATTACTATTTAGTTTTCAAATTTCATCAAAACTAGATTCAGCCTTCGGTTCGGCTAATACGATTAATTTGGCCAACACAGTTTAGTGAACAAATATTTGATTAAAAAATATTAAAATTTTGGTGATCAATTAAAAGTTAATTTAACTAAATTAATCAAATTGATCGACATTTAAAAATTACATCATTTTGATTACGTGGATAATAAATTTAAAAATTAAAAATTAAAAATATTTTAATTTTTATTTTGATTAAGTAGTGATTAATAACTTCGATTAATTTTTATTTCGATTAAAGTTGATTAATTATAAATTTTGGTTAAATTTAATCGGTTAATTAAATTTTCATTTTCTTTAATTTCAGTTCGATTAATAATCAAAATTAATTCGCCCAAAACAGTTTGAATAATTTCGGTTAAAGTAACTTTTGTTTAGATAAAATGATTAAATAATTTAATAGAGATAAATATTAGAAACAAATCAATCATTTTATGAAACAGCAAAGACAAATTATTAAAAGTTAATAAAGTATGATTTAATTGATCTTTTTATTAAACGTGAGAAGCAACAGGATCAACCCAAATAGTTAGGAGGGGTCAAAAAATAATTTTACTTAAAATTAAAGGAGGTAAAACTATTTTTTTTTCAAAAATTTCACTATAAAAATTTTAAAAACAATTTTAATTTGAGGGGCTACAATCCTCCTCTCAGTCTGTCCCCAACGAGAAACAAGAGATTTCAAGTTTAAATTTTCTTGATGATAAGATTTTTCTCTAAATTTGTGAGCAAAAAAGAATACTATTGTTGTTATATAGCCTATGATATTCATTTAATCTATTAAGCTTTCCAGAAAAAGAGGAAAAAATTAATTTTGGTAAATTTTCAGGTACTAAATAGTAATTCTCCCATTGAGATATGTACACTACATACACACTTGCCCGCATTATTTACCGAAGCAGTACTGACAACCGACAATAGCCAGTAAACAAAACATCTCTCAGGTCTTTAAATAATCTACTCTGCCCAATGTTGTACTGTGTAGTCACCGGGCGGAGCCGGTTAGTCAGTGACCAAATGTCTACTTACCGTACTAAGTATCACTGACCATTGAAAAGGAGTTCTTGAATTGCATGCATTGACCATATTTTGGTCAGAATTTGTTATTAATTAATTAATTAATTAGCATTATTTGTGATTAGAAATCTTTCCTACACTCCAATTTGGATTGTGATTCCTTCGTCTGAATTGCATCAATCAGAAGATTAGACCAATAAGACAATAAGTACATAGTTGCGTACCATATTCTGGTGTCTTGATTGGAAATGCTCGGGGAGAAGGGCCCTAAATTAGGAATGTCCAATTTTTTTTTTTTAATTTTAAATATTCCTCATATTTTTCTTTCTTAGTTCTAATTCAGAAAATTAATAATAAAATAAAAGATAATATTTTATTAATAAAATATGGATTTTTACCATCTATAATTTAAACCGACATCATCATGTATAATATTCAAATAGCTTGAAAGTCTCTTTCACAAAAAAAAAAAAAAAAAAAAAAAAAAAAAACTCGAGAGTTAGTTCGCCTCCTTTACATCCTCATGTAAACCTATTTACAATAATATGTAAATGTCCCTTCTTGAAATTAAGATTTCGACCATATTCGAAATTTTGATATTTGCTTACAATAATTATCTTTCTAATTTATAATTTAATCTAAGTAAGAAAAAAAAAATATATATATATATATATATATATATATATATATATTGGAAAGCAAAGCAAAATCCTTACATTAATAATCATATAAAGGTAACAAGCATGGTGGAATTGAATCCACAACTTAAAATGAGCATAAGAATAGGATATCCGAGCTGATAAATGGACACCTATGTTGGCTTGTCTTCTTATTCATTTAAGAGCCACGTTAGGTCTAGGGTTTAATAATCTCTTACAATCACCTAAAATAATACCAATTTCAGATAAATCCAAAGAAGCCGAATTCAAAAGATAAAGAATAGGTTGACAGTCCGTATATATACATCCTAGAGAGAGCAAATGCTCTTGAAGCCAAATAAGAGAAGCTCGAAGGGCCAAGAACTCAACTAATAAAGGATCCCCGTAGGAATCAAGGAACCCTGAGATAGTAATAATAAACTGGCCCTCAGCTTGTTCAAAAATGACGCCAAAACTTGCCAAGTGAAGCTCGTAGAAGACTACCCTATCAATGAAGCATTGCTAGCTATCAGATGCAAGAGAGCCCCAAGAAGGGACAACACCAACTAGCTAGGGTTGGGATCATCTCGCCTGGTCTGTAGCTATGACTGAGTTGCACCATCCCTGTAATGTCGTCAAGGCCAATGACACCACCTGAGCAGCAGTTATATAGATTTGAGTCTATATAAGCCTGTTGCGACACCTCCATAGTGCCCATGCAAGGAAGACCACTTCCTGAATCTGCCGAGGGTCTTGGGTATTGAGAACCTGCACAAAAAAATTAATAAAAGCAGTGATATTATGATTAATTGCTCGTCTTCTCCATATCTCCTTAGCCTTATTACAACCCAACAACACATGGTCTGTCTTCCTCCAAGTTACAGTTCACACACCTCCTCTCCATATGTACCCCCCTCTTATAGAGTTTTATTTTAATTGGAAGAATCCCCCTAAAGGTCCTCCACATAAAATCACGAATCTTTGGTGGTACATCCATCTTCCATAATCTCCCCCAAACAACCCCCCTCCAATCGCTTCCCTCCCTTCCTAAGACCTTTAAAGCCAAGTAATATCCCAATTTAACACTATATACCCCTTTCTTATCAAAATGCCAAATAAGACAATCCTCATGTACCCCTAAACTCAAAGGTACGTTAAGAATGACCCTCAAAGTTTGGTGACCGAATAGAAAATTATGACAATATAAATGTCCAAATTTGTATTTTTTGTTTTTTAATTTGGTGGCTTATGATGACATGGACAGTCGGAATGTCTAATGAGACGAAGTGCAACCTATATTTACTTAAGTGTCTGCTTACATGACTTGACATTTAATCTGTATAGGCTGATAGTATGGCAAAATAATAAAATGACTCATTTAACACCCAATTTATTACCGCTCCAAACAATTTTCCCAACTCACCATCTCATTCACGATTCATGACCTAATCCCCTCTTTCTTCCTGTTTCCCATTTCTCTTCGAGCTCCAAGTTAAAAACTTAGAAACCAATATATAAAAAATCATCAATTCTTCAAACTCAATTCAACAAAACCCTATCGAGGTTTAATGCCTTTATCAAGAATACAATAAATACACACACAAGCACAGTTGAAGCTAAGTATGAGTATAGCAAAATAAATCACATCACAAAACTGAAAACTCATATGAAAAAATTGCAAAAGACCATAACTTGCAAAGATTATATAATGGTTACCCATTCTCTATGAATTAAAAAAGACAAAACTCAGTAGCTGAACCAATAAATTCCGAAAGAAAATCAAATACAAAAGATCATAACTTCCAAAAGAACAGCAAAATGGGTACTCGTTTCTATTCACCATGAACTAAAATCTTTATCATGAAGTTTTGGTGGAACTTTTTTGAAATTAGTCTCCCTCAGTTTTCTAATGTATAGATTTTTTTCTTTTGTACAATGTTAGCTCCTAATGGTTTGACTGATATATCTATCAATTATTATCTTAGAAAATAGATCGTCTCTACCATCAGAGCCTTTCGATGGCTAAGTAATTTGCCCTTGCTGAACTGTGTACAATATTTGTAAAATAAATAAAATTGTTAGCAGAATGTTTCTAAGAGTTGAGCCACTTCCAATAGTTTTTTCCAGCTCGTTCTTCAGGTGGAGGATGATATGCTCCAAACTTAGCTTTATCTTCCAATCTCTTATTGGGCAATTTGATTATTTTCAGCTAATGGTTTCTTCTTCTATTGGATTGATTTTGTTAAGATCAAGTATTGCCTGGTAAGTTACTTTCTTCCTTTTTAATCATAATTGCTATCTCCTAAATGGCTAAAATTTCCAATAAATCTATATAATAAGTTATAATGAATCTAGAAAAAGAAAATTATTTTGCGATAAGCAGAGACGAGAATGCTCTTAATCATAAATTTCAATAAGAAAAATTACGCAACTCACAATAAAATAAATTTTAGATTAGGCCACAAGATATATTAGTTAAATTTATAAACTTCTACACGTGTATAATATAACTTGATTAAGACATTCTTTTTTTCTATAAATAACATTACTAAATAACTCTCGAAATTTATTAATATATTCACTTTACTCTCTGTACATTAGATTGTAAATTTTTTAAATTTAATATCTTTTTGCATTCCAATCTAGAAATTATATTTGATTCCAAAAATTACAGTTTACCATTAAAATAAATTATTTAAAACGGTAAAAACTAAAAAAAGTGTATCATATTTCAAAAAATCAATAAACGTAAGCTATCAAAAAGATGTTAAGATAAAACAAGGCCTTTCGTCAACTCCTCAATCACACTATGCAACGTCGCCTACTTTCTATACACGTAAGAGATCCTTCCCCTACATTACCTGGACATGTGGGCTCCTATGTTCCTTAACGGCCTCTTCAACCTTCTGTCTATGTCTATGTTCTTACACATTACAATCCAAAAATAACTCACCGTTAACTAACGGCGATACTTGGAAGCCGTCAAGTCTATCTCCCTATATAAATAAGAGGATCCCAAATTGTTCTTTTTTCCTTGTCTCTCTAAGTTTTCTCCATTTAAAGCTAGCCTGTTCAAACGTCAAGCCGAGACTCTCCAAATCCGAAACATTCCATTTTTAATACATTTCGCCGATATATCGCCACCGCTTACTTCTGGTAATCGGCGAAATTAAAGGGATTCGATTTGATAGCGATTTCGGTGTGGCATTGAAGAGCGAATTTATTAGATGAAGGTTTAGAGGAGATTTTATGCTCTGTTTTTTTTTTAGTAAAAAGGGGCTTGAGCTAATCAAGGTGGGCTTACTCTTACTTGCTGCTTTTCTTTGCATTTTGTGTATATATTTATCAGTTTTGATTAAATGGGAAGTTTATTAAGGCAGGAGTTTCTATTTCTTTATCTGGTAAATTTATCTTTTTTAGCTTTTTCCTTCATTTTCTCACCAGCCAAACACAGCATTACTTTCCTTTTTTTTTTTCTTTTTCTCTTTGCTTAGAATGCTTTTTTAGTCAATAGATGAGGAGTTGCTAAAGAAAAAGAGTTTCAATCTCTCTCTTTCTCCTTCTCTTTCTCTGTTGCTTAAAACTTTTTCTTTCAACTTTCTCGGCAAGCAAACAGAGCATCACTTTAATTCTGTATTTCATTTCTTTCTTTCTTTAATTTTCCGTTTTTTTTTTAAGAAAAAGATTTTGGCAGACACCCATTTAAGATTTCTGATAAGCTCTGCATTTCCTTATCGTTTTTAAATTGATTTTACTCTTGATTTAGATCTCTTCACTGCAGCTGATTTGGTGGGAATTGAAACAAGGAAAGGGCTCGAGAATTCATGAGTTACAGACTAAATAGATAAAAGGATTTTTGGGTGTGTTGTTTGCTTTGGATAAGTCGTTTTCAAAATAATAATGATCCAATTGAAACAGAATCTATCAGTGCTTGCTCTTCTCTTCCTAATATTATTCCCTACTCTTGTCTCCTTGTCCATTCAAACAACGCTTTCATCTTTCTTTTCCATTTCTTGTTTTTCCTTTTCTTTTTCTTGATTGGTCCATCATTTTTTTTTGGATTTTTTTCATGATTTTTGAAGGAAATAAAACAATTAAAAAAAGGCAAATGATCAATATTTTCATTGATTCTTTGTTCTTTTAATTTATTGAATCTGTCAGAAACTTCGGCTGTTATTCTTTATTGGGTTTGTACATATAAATTATTAAAGCATTTACACACATAGGCAGGCAGAGTCTCTTATTAGACCCACTTTCGAAATGGCTATGTCCCATTTGGCCATTGTTGCTCTTTTCCATCATTGACTCAAAGTTACTAATATTCAAGTTGTAATTGTTTTCTTTTTTGTTGGTCCATTCTTCTCCGATCCCGAGTTTCTCTCTTTCTTTTTTGTTTAATCTTTTTCTTTTGTCTTTCTCTAAAACCCACATTTCGTTTCTTTTTGATTGATTCTGTCGGGTTTTCTTTGCTTTCAAGGCATCAAATTCCTTCGAATGAATATGGGTTGTTGGTGCGTTTTTTCTCTTTTGTTTTCTCGGGAAACAAACACGGACTGTTTGACCCTTTTGCTCTTTTTCTTTTTAAAAATCAATTCAAGTAGAAAATTTTATTGTTTTATTACGTGTATATATGCTTATATTTATGTGTCCTAGGACTAGAATTAGGACACGCACAAATATTGTCTGCTCCATCAAGGGTATATAGATATGCAGAATGTTCTAATGTTTCTATATCTGTTTTACCAATTTTGCCCTTGTCAGAATCTACCCTTTTATTCTAATGGTAATTTAAATTTATCTATTATAAAGTATATCTTATATAAATAAGTGTAATTTCAAAGGTTGATGAATATATTATTTTTGGGTAAAAAAAAAAAAAAAAAAAAAAAGAAGGTCATTTTAATATAAAATCGATAAATGCCGGAAAACTGTTTTAAAATTTATATCCTGCTTGTGTTAATTTGTTTTATATCCATCTGGAATATTGTTTTTTTGTTGCAAGATTCTTGTAAGTATGTAGCAGATGTCGTTTTCAGTTGTTCCTATTCTGCAAAAAGTTACAATTGTGTAATATGATGTAACAAGCAGGGGTAGAAAGGTAACAAAGAGATACAAAGAAATAAAGAGAAGGAGAAGATGTTTACGTGCATAGCGTGTACAAAACCAGTGGCAGAGGAAGGAGAAGAAGGAGCGCGTGGGAGTGGAACGCCAAGTACAAAAGAAGCCGTCAAAAGCCTGACGGCGCAGGTCCTTACTTCGTCTATTCTATCATATTTATTTAATTTTTATTTTTTTTGCTTTTTTTTAATTAATTACCAAAAAAATAAAAATCATCACTCCCAATCGATACGGTGGGGTCCACCTGTAGGACCACACTTGCTCTCCCTTTGGCATCTTTCACGTTTACACATGTCTTACTGCTCTATGTACTGTTCCTGCTCCGCTCCCTTCACCTGCAGTGTGTATAAATATTATAAATTTATGCATGTTTAGGAAACCATAGTGTTTCTAAAATCGGACCAGATTAATCCGATCAAACCGGTTAAACTGTGGACTTACGGTGGTCTAGTCCGATTTGAAGAAGAAATCAGGGACAGTTCTAGACTAAATAGTCCAACCAATCCAATTGGGTTTTAAAAACATTGTTAAATAATCTATATTTAGAGGGGGAATTATTGGGTGTTGTGCTCTGTATTATCTGTTTTTTACAGTTAACCGATTGATGTTGTTGGTCAATCTGTGTCTAACTGATATGGTTGACCGTCACGTGACGCATATGGTACCCATGTCGTGTTGTTAATTAATTTGATTTTATATTTTTAGAAAATTTTGGTTATTTTATTTGAAGTCCAAAGGACCAAAAGGAGTAGCTTTGAAATTGATTATAGATTCTTGTATAGCTGTGAGGCTTATTGGGTAGTCTGAGTGGCTATAACCACTGCCAAAAGCAGCAGTAGCAGTGCACATCAACAAGAAATAAGGCCTCACAAGTGCTCGTATCTTTTATTTCCTTCCAAATATATTTTCAATTCCCTTTTCTACAGTCCCAGTTAGCAAGTCAAATCATTTCCTGGATTTCTGCACTATTTTCATCTCTCTCTGTGCAGTAGAATTTGAATATTCCAATTGGATTTGGTACTCACCCATTTCCGAATTGGACCGAAACCGAACTGAAACTAGAAGGATTCATTTTAGTCCTAATTTCTAATCCGATTGAACCGGAATTATCTATTTAGTGAACTGGTTTCAACCCTGCAAATTGTAATGTAAGTGCAGGACAGAATGGTAACAAAAGTATTCTCAGATTAGGCCAACAGTGGGGGTCTTTGGAAAAGATTGGGTGATTTATATTAGAATGTCCTTTGGTCTGACCCACCATTGAATTCTTGTCTGATCCTCTGTATCTTTAAAAGTACTATATTGTACAGGGAAAAAAAGGAAAATTCTTATTTTAGTGGGCTGGTCATTGGTCTCCACATTTTTTTAGGTTGACCACTGGCTTGACTCTGGTTTTACCTTGCAAGATTTACCCACTTCTTGTTTGCACTTTGCACACAGCTTGCAGGGGCTCTTTGTGAGCTTTTCTACATTGTCGTTTCTCGTGGTAGAGGAACTTTTGCATCGCCATTTGATTCATATTCTAATTAAAAGCCTTCGAAATTCATTCTTTTCCTATTGTTCAATAAAAAGTAATTTGATTGCACGACGCTACGTTTGAAATTAGCAATGAATGTTATTTTCAGATAAAGGATATGGCATTGAAATTCTCGGGTAGGCAATGTAAGCCTTGCACAGGAGGATCAAGCAGTTATAAGAAAGGACATAGACCTTACCCTGACTTTGATACGGCTTCTGAAGGTGTTCCATATCCGTATTTTGGAGGTGGAAGCTGTAGCTCTACACCTGCATGGGATTTTACAAGTGCCGGTCATCATCGCGGCGGCACAAGAGCTGCTGACTCAGAGTCGGTCTGTGATGTGGTGTTAGAGGATGAGGAAGAACATAAGGAGTGGATGGCACAGGTAGAGCCAGGAGTTCACATTACTTTTGTCTCTCTTCCTAATGGAGGAAATGATCTAAAGCGCATTCGCTTCAGGTATGCTCACGCTTCTCCCTTTTTCCCCTCTATCTTCTGTCTTTTCTTTTTTTGAATTGGAAAAACCAGTACCTCCTGTTTCATAGGTTCCATCCAATTTAGAACTGAGATTTGGTACAGTTTCAGTTTTAGTTCAAACAAGTTCTATCTTTAACATAATACATATAATGATAGCTATAAACTTGTAAATTTGTTTGAAGGGTTATATTAGCCACAAACTGACATTATCTGAGCCTTTTTTTTTTCCGAAGCCGAGAGATGTTCAACAAATGGCAAGCTCAGCAATGGTGGGGCGAAAATTATGACAGAATAATGGAGCTGTATAATGTGCAGAGATTTAATCGTCAAGCACTTCATACTCCTCCAAGGTCTGAAGATGAGGTAAACAATATTCTGTTGGTTGAATACCTTCAAAAATGCACATTTTCCTCAAAGAATCCAAAAGAAAATTCTAACAATTTATTTTCTTGATCAGCAAAGAGACTCTTCTTATACAAGACTGGGATCTGCAAGGGAAAGCCCCATGGTTCCACAATATACACCAAGAAACCACTATAAACCCCCTGCGAGTAAGGGATTCTTTCCATCTGATTTTGCAGAACAACATTACCATGCAGGTTCAAGTGGCTATGGTGCAGGCGGTCTAAAAGGCGAGTCTTCTTTAGATGCATCAAGAACAACTACATCATCTAGAGATGAGCCTTCTATTTCTGTTAGCAATGCAAGTGAATTGGAGACAGAATGGGTTGAGCAAGATGAGCCCGGGGTTTACATTACCATCAGACAATTAGCTGATGGCACTAGGGAGCTTCGACGAGTCAGATTCAGGTAATAATGGTGTTTCACCTATTCTCATGACTAATCGAAGGATGAAGATAAAATAGTATAATTTATTAGAATTTGGGAGTTATAATGCATACAGAGTGTAATGAAGTGATAGGAAGACCCCAATTTTAAGTTTTTAGTACAACAACAAGAAGAACACTAAACCTTAATCTCAAACTAGTTGAGATCGGCTATATCAATCATTTGTTTCCATTCTGCTTTATTTATAGCCACATCCTCGTCAATGTCCAGAAATAGTAAATCTTTTAAGTTTTTAGCAACTTCTATAACATAATTTTTCCTTTGTTGCATGATTACATTTGTTAGTTAACTTAAAAACTTGATTCAAACCCTTTTTTTTTAATTTTTTTTGTTCACTTTTTGCAGCCGAGAAAAGTTTGGGGAAGTGCACGCAAAGCTGTGGTGGGAAGAGAACAGAGAGAGAATACAAAATCAATACCTGTAAAATACAATTTTTACACAACCTACAAGGCTAGCAAGTAGCAAATGAAGTGAATGAATTGAGGGTGCAGTTGGATATCCCCTAGAAACTCACCAAAAAAGAAAGAAAAGAAAAGAGATCTTTTATTCAGTTTTGTTTCATACCAAGCAATGGCAAGAATCTTGCTGCTAAAGTGAAAAAGGACTTGTCACCACCTCTGCTAGTTTTTAACTCAGTATGATTCATTTCACCACAACTTCACTTTGTAATGCCAAAGTTCACTGGGATGTCCAAAAATGTCTCCATTTTTGCCTATTCTGTCAGTTGTAATTTTAGAGCAATTTTTTTAATGCCTCTTTTCCTTGTTTTTTTTTCTCCCCCATCCTAAAGACATTGAGTCTTTGAGCTTGATGGGGTTGTTTGGCTCTGAGTTTACATATTAAGAATTTATTCTCTGTAACACCAACTTATAGGTAAGGGAATGGAATTGAGATTATTTATCATCACAAGAACATGTATTTGCAGATTCTGTCTATATTTATAAATTTGGTAATCTGATCACTAGTTGAAGACACAATTCTAGCACTTCTTTTGGTACAGGAAAGATAATGGATTAGAAATCACTGTCTGATAGCCAATATGTGGAATAAGAACCAGAAGCATAACGATGAAAGACTGAAATGAAGACCAAAAATAGGAAATACAAACTTGTGGAGAAGCCAAGGGAGCCTTTTTAGATTATTGAGCAGATCCAAGTTGTTGATAAAGTACATAGCTCAAACAAAAACTTCCACTACACTAAGCTTGTTCTAAACTTGCAAATATAACCACAATTCTATGTCTAAACTTATAGAGACAATGTTTTCCAGACAACCAGTTCTTTGAATTTCATGTTCAAATTTTATCATTGTTCAAATAATAGTGTTTGCCCATAAAAAAAATGCAAGGAATACACTTGATTATACTTGCATTAAAAAAAAAAAAAAAAAAGAACTGCCTGAAAATTAAACAACTAGCTTTGGCACTTAATCAGGTCCACTGATTGTACAACATGCCAAAATTACAAACTCATTATAAGTTTGAAACCCCAAACCCTAATTCCAGAAGTCAAACATGATTCATCTCACAACAAACTCAATCCTACAATGTCACAAATTAAAAAATTTGATTGCTGGCAAAAAAATCAAAAACAAATTAATTAAACAATCAAAAGAAGCTTACTGAATAAGTGAAACAAATCAAAAGCTGAGCCCTTTCCTTAAACTTCATGCATTCCTACAAGTTCATATGCTACTAATGCTATATAACATGCAAATTTAAGTCAACTTTGAGAACCTAATCTTGGAAACTTGTTCAACAAGAGCTGAGAGATTGAAAGAGGAGCAATTTGAGCAATCAAATACTTTAACAGTAAGGTGAGCAAAGAGAAACGGACACAAAAGGGAAAATAGGAGAGTTGAGGCTATAAATTTGAGAGGTGATACTGCTCCTGCTCCGTCATCAGCAATATTGATTTAATTTACTTTATTTGGAATGAAAGCGGCAAGCTATCACAGTTATTTATTTGCAACTTTTGATCACAAGATGTTGGTTAGACATGGAGAATTCTGTGCAATAGAGTCAAGTAAATCACTCAGTGCCAATTTATTTATATATTTGAGCAAGAAGTGTAAACACGAGAATTCACATACAGAAGGCTGTCAAAATTTTACAAACTCAAGGCTATCAAAATTCTCTTTATCATTCGAACTTGTTGACATAGAAGGAAATGAGGAAAGGAAATGTCAACACAAATTAGGGAAACATACAAGAGAAACCTAAGCCCTATTTCTTGCCAGATCTACCCCAAAGAGACTGCCAAAAGACAGGCCAGTTCTTTTGAGCCTCATTCCAACCCAAGAGCGAGCCTTCCCTCAATGGATCCCAACTAGAGGACACAATACCATAACTTACACCCAGCAAAGCAGAACCAAAGAAAAAGAATGAAACTATAAAAGGCACCCATGTGGGGACATCAATCTTTAGACCAACTTTCAAATAGTAAAAAAATGGAAAGAACAACAGACCGATAAACAATGGAATTCCCACTGAAAACCCCATCCTGCTAATCATCCTGTTGGTCACTACCTCAGGTATGATGCCAGCATCTGCTTCATCATCCTCATCATTCTCGTCGTCATCATTTTCATCATCATAAACTGTCTTTGATTTCTTGCTTCTTTTACTTTTCTTTGGAGGAGGACCAAACCCTCTTGGGCTATTCAAGGTTGCATATACAGGCCTAGAGTATGAAAAATAATATTGATTTTGGTAGAAATTTTGTTTGGAAACTGGGAAATGGGAGGTTTGCTTCACTGGAATAAGTGAAGATGTAAAGGTTGAGGCTTGTTCAAAGACACTATCAATCTGCAAACCAGACGCAATACATAACTATTAAAATCAAATTCTCACATATTGAAGAAATTTTACCATGTTAGCAATAAAAAAAAGGGTTATATTTTGGATGTTTGAAACTATATCATGCTGGTCTGAGCAGAAAAAAAACAAATTATATAATGTAAAAGCTGCTGCAATTATATTTTAACTTGTGACACAATGCATTACCAGTAAACTAAGTAAATGAATACTTTCATAGTCATATATAAGAAATCACCCAGATAAATCTTTTAAACATCAAATTATCATTTCATAATGACTTAGGAAAAAAAAAAAAAAAAAAAAAAAAAAAAGAAAAATTTACAAATCATTAGAGCAATAAAGAGAAAGATAACTAAAACCCAGAAAGCCAAACAAATAACTGCGAAACAATTTAGTTATTTGGATTGTATTATTTTTACAATTGCAAGAGTTTAATTGGTTTGAATAATTGTTATCTGATTAGAAATGATACTAGTTCTTACTGGCTGAAAAGCAATTGTGAGCATTGTAGAAACTTTTGAAGATTGAAGTTTTACCTTGGAAGGGAGTGATAATGTCGAGAACGATGGCCTGATCAGTGCTCCTTCCATAGAAGCCATTAGCTTTCTCTTCTCCCTCTGCAGACTCTTAGGAGAGAGGATGTCTGATGTGGGAAAGAAAAGGATAAGGTTGGAACATGTTATGTTTACCGGCGTTATGTTTTGCGATAGGGAAAATTAAAATTGGTCCTAAATTATAATAAAATTACGGAAAAATAATTAATTCATGGTTGAGGTTTGATCAAACTAACTAAATAATATCTACAGTTTGATAATATTAATTAATAGTTTCTGAAATTTACCTTTATCAAACTATTTGATCCTTCCGTCAATTTTCTTTAGATTTTTGTGTTAAAATCTTCGTAAAAGACTAAAATACCCTGACACTTAGAATAAAAAGGCCAACTTCAGTTAAAATTTTCATTTACTGTAGAGGAAAAACTAAGAATCAGAGTATACATTGATTTTTTGATATTCAAACAAGAAATAAATTATTTTTGATCACTTTATTGTTTTGAGCCACCTACAAAAAGATGAAAAAGAAAAATATACATAGAGTTAATTTCAATAAAAATAATAAGCATTTAATTTTAAGTATCAATATTCAAGAAAATTAGTTATTTTATATATGGCATTACAAACTACAGCTAATGAAATAAAGGTAAACCATAGGAATAGTAAGAATATTTTAGAAAAGAAAATAAAAAAAAGAAGAAGAAAATCCATTGTTTTTGCAGAGTTTTAATTGTAAATTTATTAAGACTTAACTGTAATTCCCTTATAAAGTATTATAACATAGGTTAATTTAGTATTTTCTTCTTAAGTGTCAGGGTATTTTAGTCTTTTTAAAAAATTTTAGCCGAAAAATCTAGAGATGAAAGGATCAAATGGTTTGATGGAGGTAAATCTCGAAGATCATTAATTAATATTATCAAATTGCACAAATGACTTAATTAATACATCAAATTTTGCTTTAAAAACCAATTATGAGGTGGATAATTTATTATTCCATTGACCCTTTCTGTCAATGTTTTAATACTTTAGTTCGTAACACTTTTCATAGAGCTCAAAACTTATGGTTGGTTAATAGTTTATTCGCTCTATTTTGAAAAAAAAAAAATATTTAATGAAATTATAAATTAGGGATTTCATAATTAATTTTTAAATAGAGTACTTTCACATTAATTTAATTATAGTTTAAGGACCAATTTATTTTGTCCTTTTAAAATATGAGCAAAAGATAAAATATATTATTAGAAAAGTTGTTTTCTTGCAATAAACATAATTATACATGAGTGAAAATAGAACTAATTCATTATTTAATAACAAATATCAATATGAAATAGAAAAACAAAATTAAAGCAAAAAATGAATCAGTTAAATTTTAATTTAGCATAAGGTTTTCAAACTCTATAATTTGTATATCTAAGTCCGTCTAGTAAAAAAATTTAGGGTAGTATTTCATGTTTTAATTAGGCCCATTATAACATTCCCTCTACGGATGGGAATTTTATCTGATTCGATGATATCCGACCCAATCTCATTCAATTTTAATGGACTCAAGTAGTAAATAAATAGGTTTGAGATGGATTCAGATAGTATTTTTACTATCCGTATTGGGTTTGGATCGGGCTTGGATTCAAAGACTCGGATATCCACTACCTGTTTAATAAATATTCAAAAAATTTTTAAAATAATTATTTTTTTAAAAGAACAAATTATATATATATATATATATATATATATATATATATACACACACACACACACACAAACACACTTTTTAGTTATAATTAATATTATAATTATATTAAATAATTATATTATTTTTTTTATTAAGTCATAATAGATAATTTTATAATTTTTACTTGCTTTTTATTTTTTAAAAAATTAAAAATAAAAATATTAATGCTAAACGGGTTCGGATTTTTTAAACGAGTAATTGTAATTGGGTTTGAATAGGTTCGGTAGTAAAAATGAATTTCTAAATGGGTTTCAGAAGAGTTCGGGTACCTAATTTATAATCATATTTCACTTAATCTTGAGAAATTTTATAAGATTTTCATAGGAAATCAGCCAAAAATGCAAAAGAAGATCAATTGTCAAAGACTTCCAACAAGTAGCACACATAGGGCGTGCTGCCCAGCAACCCCGTGCTACTCTGAATGGTTCAAGTTGAGTCGAAATTTTATATTAAGCCTGTGATGTCCACATGAAGATATTGTGGGACGTACCTTATTAAAGCTAGAGCCCTATTTAGATGCTGAGAAAGTCTTAGTTAGGAAGAAATACAAGGCCTAAACAATTTACTATCTTCAAAAGATTTCTTCCTTAATAGAGACTCACTTTCCTAAACGAATTCGAAGATATTCCAGAAAGTCTATATAAAGAGAAAGACTAGCCATAATCTGGGGTCTATTCCATCAATTGTATATTTTATCTCTTATTCTATTATTCTCTATATAGTTTTCTCTCTCTTTAAGACTTCAAGCACTCAAGCTGGTCAAGATTCAAGGAAGCTGCTCAAGCCATTCGCTTACTAATTTTTATTTCTAAACTCTCTCTCTCTTTTTTTTTTTTTACTATTCTTTATGGGATTATTTATAAATTTAATTGAGTTTGATTTATTTACTATGTCGAACTAAATCTCTTTACTAGGGATATGATGTAACTTAATTTCAACTCCAGTCTATAATATTAGATTTGATTTTCTTTATTCAAGTAAAGTTTATTACTGATCTTAATGCTTCCAGGCAGAGTTTCTCCCATGGATTGATTTATTTCATTAATCACTATCGAGAGAAGGGTTTTTATATGAACAGGGTAATAAATTTCATAGGAATAACAACTTGATGTGAAAGCTAAATGGTTTGACTCGTGGAAGGTTTTTATAATATTAAAGGTCTTAATTTGTAGATTCTTGAATAATCATAAGAACTTAATGATTTAATTTATGTTTGGTCGCACCATTGAGAGATGGGTAATTGAATTGGGTTAAAATAGCTAATAAAACATTGAGGGAGCTTATTAGCGAATTTAATGTTATTTCTCCTTCTTGAATAATTAAAATTGATTATCAAACTAATAGGATAAACTGGATAGAATTAAGTGAAGTGAACATCCCTATTAACTTTTAAACCTTGATTTCTTTTCAACAACTTCTTGCTTGATCTCATTCTTATAGTCTTTACTTTAATATTTTTATTTTCAAATACATTCTCTTTATTATCGTTTAAATAATAATAGGTTAACTCAAATTTAGTACTTGGTATATAATCTTCGTGGGACGATACTCTACTCACTCTTTATTACATGTTTGCGATTTCGTTCACTTGCAAAAAAGCTTGTCATTAACCTTGGCATTCCTAGAACAAATTAGAATTCACTTTAAGGCAAAATTAGAACTCCCTTTACTACTTATTTCTTCTCACTTATCACTTGATCAAGAGAAAAGGTTGTTGCAGGTTTTAGGAAAGCATAAGAAAGCTTTAGGGGGGTCGATTTCAAATTTAAAGGGGATCAATCCAAGTGTGTGCATGCACAAGATTCTGAAGGAAGAAGACTACAAGCCTACAATTGAGCATCAAAGGAGATTAAATCCAAACATGAAAGAAGTAGTCAAAGCTAGAATCATTAAACTTTTGGATGCTGGCATTATCTATCTAATCTCGAATAGTAGTTGGATAAGCCCCATTCAAGTCGTTCCAAAGAAAGGAGGTATGATAATTATTTCTAATAAAAATAATGAGTTGATTCCTACTAGAACTATCACAAGTTGGCGTGTGTGTATTGATTTTCGAAAGTTGAACAAAGCGACACGCAAAGATCACTTTCCTTTACCTTTTATTAATCAAATGCTTGAAAGACTTGCATGATATCCTTACTATTGTTTTCTAGATGGTTATTCAGAGTATTTTCAAATACCCATAGCTCCCGAGGATCAAGAGAAGACTACTTTCACTTGCCATTATGATATTTTTGCTTATAGGAGAATGCCTTTTGGGTTGTGTAATGCACTTGTAACTTTTCAAAGGTGTATGATATCCATATTTTCTGACATGGTTGAAAAATTCATTGAAGTATTTATGGATGATTTTTCTGTGTTTGGTTCTTCTTTTGATTCTTGTCTTTATAACCTTTCTCTAGTACTGCAGCGATGTGAGGACACGAACCTTGCTTTAAATTGGGAAAAATGTCATTTTATGGTTAATGAAGGTATTATTTTAGGGCATAAAATCTCAGAAAAGGGGATTGAAGTGGAAAAAGCCAAGATAGAGGTAATTGAAAAGCTACCACCTCCAAATTCAGTGAAGGGGGTAAGGAGTTTTCTTGGTCATGCAGGTTTCTATAGGAGATTTATCAAGGATTTCTCAAAAATCACAAAACCTCTTTGTAATTTATTGGTTAAAGATGTTCCTTTTGATTTTAACGAAGAATGTTTGAATACTTTTAATAGGTTGAAGAAGTAATTGATTTCAGCTCCTATCATTGCTACACCAGATTGGAGCCTTCCTTTTGAACTCATGTGTGATGCTAGTGATTATGCTATAGGAGCTATTCTTGGGCAAAGAAAAGAAAAGATGTTGCATGTCATTTATTATGCTAGTCATACATTGAATGATGTGCATTAAATTATGCCACCGCTAAAAAGGAGCTTCTTGCAATTGTTTTTTGACAGTGATTTCCGCAAGTGTACGAAATCGCAACAAGTAATATCGAATGAGTAGAGTATCGTATCCACAGGGATTGTATACCAAGTACTAAAATTATGTTAACCTACTATTATTTAAATGACAATAAGGGGAATTATTGTAAGAAATTAAATTAAACAAATAAAACAGAACAAGGAGAAATTAAGTAACAATATTTGGCAAAAAGAAATTAGGGATTAAAAACTACTAGGGATTTTGACTTCACTTAATTCTATCCAATTTATTTTATTAGTTTGATAATCAATTTTAATTGTTCAAGTAGGGGAAACAACCCTAAAATCACTAACAAGATCTCCTGATGTATTGTTAGCTATTTTAACCTAGTCTAATTACCTATCTTCCAATAGCGCAATCAAATATGAATTAAATCATTAAGTTTTATGGTTTGTTTTGTGAATTCATAACCTAAGATCATTAACTTATGAAAACCCTCCACGAGTCAAACCATATAGCTTCCGCATCAAGTTATTATTCTTACGTAATTTACTACCTTTTTCATATTAAAAACCTTTCTCCCGATAGTGATTAATGAAATAAATCAATCCAGGGGAGAAACTCTGCCTGGAAGCATTAAGTTCAATAATAAATTATATCATGAACAAGGAAAAGCAAATCTAATATTATAAATTGGAATAGAAATTAAGCTACATCAAATCTCTAGTATGAAAATTTAGTTCGACATAGTAATTAAGTAAACTTAATTAAACTTGATAATAATTCCATAATCAATCTGAATAATGAAAGATAAAACAAGATTAAGAGTTTAGAGATAAAAACTGGTTAACAAATAACGTGGACGACTTCCTTGAATCTTGACACAAATCTTGAGCACTTGAAAACTTAAAGAAAGAGAAAAACTATAGAACAAAAAGATGGTAGAACCCGAGATATCTCTACAATGAATGACTTCTATTTATATATAGATTTTCATGGGAGAAAATCTGACTCCATTTGGGAAATAGAGTCCTTATTAAGTAAGAAATCTTTTTGGAAGTAGGAAACTGTTTAGGCTTTGAGTTTCTTCATAATTAAGACTCTTCCATGCGCCTAAATAGGAGTAGAACTTGATTTGCGTGCCAGGAAAATATCTCAGGTGGGCCCATGTAAGTGATAGGGACTGGTTGGCATTCTCGACTCAAGACAACACATGATTCGAAGCACATGCGTGCTATGCGGCACGGTCAGGGCGTGCCGGAGCTTCAGTTCTAAGGAAGGTTCAGCACGAGCCGAGCTTAGGGGCATGCCTAGATAAGGATTTGTGACACGGGCGTGCCATATAGCACGGCTAGGGCATGCTAGGCTCTGAGTTTCCAGGATGAGATGCAGCACGGGCCGTGCTTAAGCAAACACGCCTTTGGGTTGATGTCCTCTTTTGGCATGGGCGTGCCAAATAGCATGGCTTGGGCGTGCTAGAGTCTAAGTCTCCACTTGATTTTCCTTGAATCCAGCACGGGCGTGCTGAGGTGCACGAGCAGGGCGTGCTAGAGCTTGAGCGTTTTGCTTTATTTTGCTCTTTTCTGTGCCAAAACTCTACAAATTTCCTTAAGATCAAGTGAATTATGATTCAAGGAAGCTTTGAACAAAAACAGAAATAAAACTAAAATAAAAAATAATTAAAGTAATAAAATACGAAAAATCCTAATGAAAACTAATTAAAAATACTATAAAAATAACACGTATCAAAATTTCCTAAACTTAAACCATTGCTTGTCCTCAAGCAACAAGACTAAAAACTAAAGAAGACTACAAGCTAAACAAACTATCAAAGCTAGCTTAATATGGTTGGGGATAATTATTTCATAATTTCAAAAGTATCAAAAATCATTAACATTAGAATAAATCAAGTATTTTCCTATGCTAATTATATTCTAGCAAAGATTCAATTTTCAATAAAACACATTCCTTAATTTAAACATAAGTTAATAAGATGTTCAATACCAATAATTATTCAACCTATGACAAATAGAATATGAATTTCCTGAAAAAGTACTTAACCTTTAATATAAGTTGAACATTTCCATAAGCAAAATTAGTCTCCCTTCTCCACAATTGAAATACATACAATTTTAAAAGATTAAAAGGTCTTTACTTTGGTTGTAATGGGGTTTTAGGGATATAATGGATCCTTTGAAAGAAAAAGGTTAACATGGTAGACAAAAGTACAAAGAATGCATAATATCAAGATTTTCATTTATATTAAAAACAAATTTTTATTTGTAAAGGGAGATTTAACTTGAAGTTCTTCACTAGCTCAATATTAGAGATAATTTTGGCAAGGACTCTTCATAATACTTTTGATAATTTCTTCCTTGCTTTATTTCCCAAACTTGAATTCTTGATTTTTTTGCTTTTTCTATGGGGTGTTTCTCTTTGAATTTTTCTACTTGCTTTACTTGCTAGTATTATTGGAATTTTCTCCCTTTTGTCATTATGTTTTAATAAAAATCAAATCCTTCAATTATACATTATTGCACTCAGGATAAGAATTAAAATTGGTTTAATGGCTAGGTTTAAGAAGGATAAACAAGAAAATTTTATGGTTTATAGGCTTCAAATTGGTTGCAAAAGTCATATTTTTAACTTAGGTGGCCTAGGCTAAATATGAAGTTCAACAAAAAAAGCCTAAATCATCTCTTTCTAAATGTAAGCATTTAAAATTTTTCCTCAAAGGAAATTCTAATTTGTTCTAGGAATGCCAAGGTTAAATAACTTTAGATTAAAACATGCCTATATATCATAAATTTCATAAAAATTAGTGTTTATAATCTTAGAAACAAATAGTTTAAACTAAAGAATAATGTTAAGTCAAAAATTAAAATTTAAACTAAAAATAATTAACTTCGAAAAACAACTAAATTCATTGCAAGTTAATGAATTATGGTAGTTTTTAAACTTGCTCACAATTATTTCAACCATATTAAACAAATGAAACAAAAGAAAATTAAAATTTTAACTAAAGCTAAAATTTTTCCTCCCCCAACTTAATCTAGCACATTGTCCCCAATGAGCTTTAAAGCAATTCCCCAAACTTATCATATTATCAATAATATAATAAAAGAATAAGAAAGTGTGGGAACCATTACCATCATTGTATTTGAGAAATACAATAAGATTTAAGGAAAAATATGATAAGAGCCGGGTGCTGAAAATTATCAAAGCTATGAAACAGAAAACACTAAACAAAAAAATATAATATCGAAAATACTTAATACATATAAAGAAGAACAAAAATCAAAAATAGAAAGCAAAAGAAAAAGAACCAAAAATAATCAATCTTCAGGTGGTGGAGGTTGTAACACCCACAGACCAATCTCAGAGAACCAGACGGTGGATGCCACAATCGGTGCCGGAGCACCATCTTATGTCACTATAAAAGCTAGATCACAAATTAGAAGTGGTTAAATTTTCATAAGGAGGCAAGTAATTACCAGTTTTTTTTTTGTATTATTAATTTTTATTTTTTTTACAAAAATAATGTTTAAGAAAATTCCTACGAAAATTTCACAAGAGTTTCCCCTAAAAATTTACTTGCCACACAAAGAAAATATACACACTTCCAATTTTTTTTTAAACCCCCAAACCTCCAATTCAACAACATACTACAAGCACTTCTAAATATCCCTCAATATACGCATAATATTCGAAACACATTCTTTTCAAGGAATCTCTAATCATCATACACCAAAAATATAATAAGGTGTTATTTCTTTAAATAATCATAACTCTTAATACATGACAAACTTATTATATCCAACGTTCACAACACAATATTTATATACATGCCAAAAATCACCATTTACAAAATATCCTACCCAAGATGTGATATCTACTCTGATGCTCGTCCTCTGGTCTTGAAGAACACCCTCCGCTCCTAACCTGCGCGTGATAAAAATCAACGCGCTGAGTGGAAGACTCAGTGGTGCTAAATAACCAACAATTTAATTAACAATAGCCAAGGCAAAACTTAAATTACTCAACTATATAAATACCGAAATCGCATTCATTTAATTCAAATACTTTGAAAGCAATGAGAAGATTATAAATACAAATATGTCTTCATTCTTTTATAGCAACAATAAAATTTCATTTTTCGTTAAGGCTCATACTCATACAGAATGAACATAAGCAGATTTGATCGTGGCCTATGTTAGCGCCACCCCCATCACATACTCGTGGCCTATGAAAGCACCACCGTGGCCTATGAAAGCACCACCCCCATCACACAATCGTGGCCTATGAAAGCACCACCGTGGCCTATGAAAGCACCACCCCATCACACAAATAAGCGCGTCCGCCTATTTATAAGGGTTGATAACCCTAGCATATGATCATAGCTTCACAATAAGAAAATCCATCTCATCATACTACGTCTCAATCATGCATAGTAGAGCCTAAATCAAAAGCATTCTTTCACAAAAGCAATAATTCTTAATCAAAACCTCTTCATTTAGTACTCATCAGTTCAAATATTTTACTCAAAACACTATAAATGTATATATACTTAATATAATATAAAAGTACATAAATCAAGAACTTTTCAGCATTGTTATAAACTTGACCTTTGCTGGGTTTTTAACACATAATTTGAGTTATGGGTCTCCAAATTGAATGAAATTAGATTCATTAGAAAGCTAAGCCAAAATGCTACAAATGTTCAGAAGGGACCACAGCCCAGATCAAAGAGTAAGATAGCAAACAAAAGCTCAGAACATAGACCAACAGATCAGACCTGATTCAGCAGAACCAAGTCCAATGTTTCTTGAATTCCTACTTCACCAAACACTCAAATGAAACCAATCCAGAACGAGAGAATTCTCAAGACACAGGGAAACAACTTTTATGAATAACTCAGAACCTACTAATGTCATTATAGTGGTCAAAATGGGCACTCAATTGAGTAATACCTGGAGCCTGTCACAACAGAGTCAGTTTGGGTGTTTTAGCCATAAGTTGAGCTATGTATCGCCAAATTGGACACAAGAAGATGGGTTGGAAAGACAAGAAGTAAAGCTAAAACTTTTATGAAGAACATAAGACGTTATTTGGCCATTTATGTGGTCAAAATGGACAATGATTTCGGATATACTGGTAAGACACCATAACAGAACCAGTTTTGGTATTTAAATCATAAGTTGAGCTACAAGTACTGGAATTAGACATAAAAATATGTTTTGGAAAGCTAAGAAATAGAGCTGCAACTTTCATGAAGAAGTCAGAAACAGATGGGGAGTATAAAGGGGTCGAAAATGAGTTCTAATCTCACGGCAGAACATATCTAACATGAATTCAGCAAGTTAACCAATACATACAAAATTCCCAAAATTCATTCAAAAGCCTAACCATGTAAAAACAACTTAAACAAGTGAAAGTATAATTGCACTAACCTTCAAACCAAGCTTTAACAAGCTCAAGCTTTGGTCTTGCCCTTATCCTTGGTGGAAGGCTCTCCACCCTCTACATGTAAGACACTCAAAATCAAACAAAGAAAACACAAACAAAAGAAGAAGTGGAGCATGATTTAGCATGTATATGCTAAAGAAAACTCTAAACCCCAACATAAATACCTTATCCTAAAATCACTTACCAAGTAGGAAAAATCACCAAATTCCTTGAAATTAGTCACCAAATATTACTTCTCTAGCTTCAATCTCTAATATGTCTTAATTAACTCAAGTTGTATGGGTGATTTTGATGTGTTTACTAAGGAAAAATTGAAGAAGAAGAAGAAGAAGAAGAAGAAGAAGACGTAGGAAAAGAAGAAGAAGGATAGTGTTGCCCAATTAATGGAGGAGATAATGATTTACTCCATAAAAATTGGATGGCTAGGATTGAATGTAAATCTAATCTAATGGCTACAAATATTCTCCAAATTAAATTCCTTCAAAATATTATGTAACACAACAAAATTCTCAAATTTACTCCATAAAAATAATTCTTTGAAGTTCCTTAATTAATCTAACACCATTTCAAATTTCATCCACACAACTATTGCCTCTAATTTCCTTCATTAATATCACACCTTAAGTCACTACGCACTAATTCTCTAAAATTCTCCAAAAATATTCATTACTTACTTTCTACCCATAAAAACCATGCATGCATGCTCCAAAAATGTGATAGAACCTATTACCTATATATAATAATTTTTCTAGACCAAAATAATACCGACTCCCGGACCGATAGTACTATTCACAGACAGATAAACTACTATTTCAACACAGAAAAAAATAGGGCGTTACAGCTCTTCCCCCCTTAAAGAATTTCGTCCTCGAAATTCACCTGAATTAAATAACTGAGGATGCTGTTGTCTCATAATGTCTTCACTTTCCCATGTAGCTTCCTCGGTCTTATGGTTTCTCCAAAGAACCTTTACCAAAGGAATTCTCTTATTCCTTAGCTCCTTGACTTCCCTAGCAAGTATCCTCACCGGTTCTTCCTCATAAGTTAAATCTTGCTCAATAGTAATAGATTCCACTGCTATCACATGTGATGGGTCGGACCGATACCTTCTCAACATAGATACGTGGAAAACATTATGTATCCTGTCCAGGTCTGGTGGTAAAGCTAGTCTATAGGCTAATGGACCCACACGCTCAATAATCTCATATGGACCAATGAACCTAGGACTAAGCTTACCCTTTCTTCCAAATCTCAATATCTTTTTCCACGGAGATACCTTAAGGAAAACCTTATCTCCCACTGCATACTCTATATCTTTCCTCTTCAAGTCGGCATAGGACTTCTGACGATCTGAAGCTGCTTTCAATCTATCTCTGATAATTCTGACCTTATCCTCTGTGTCCCGAATCAAATCCGGACCTATAATCTTGCCCTCACTCAACTCTGACCAACATAGTGGCGTCCTACATCTCCTACCATATAGTGCTTCAAAAGGGGCCATCTGAATACTCGACTGATAACTGTTATTATAGGCGAATTCGACAAGTCGAATGTACTTCTCCCAACTACCCTCAAACTCAATAACACAAGCTCGTAACATATCCTCCAAAATCTGAATAACCCGCTCTGACTGACCATCTGTCTGAGGATGAAAAGCTGTACTGAAATTCAGTTTAGTACCCAGGGCCTCATGTAGCTTCTTCCAAAATCTAGAAGTAAATCTCGGATCTCTATCTGAAATGATGGATAAAGGAACTCCATGTAATCTCACTATCTCATCTATATAAAGCTCTGCATACTGCTCCATAGTGAAGTCGGTCCTAACAGGAAGAAAATGTGCTGACTTAGTTAGTCTGTCAACTATTACCCATACAGCATCTTTCTTTTTAGGAGTTAAAGGCAATCCAGTCACGAAATCCATTGTAACCTTATCCCATTTCCACTCTGGAATAGCAGTAGGGTGTAACAAACCAGAAGGGAACTGATGCTCTGCTTTCACTTGCTGGCACGTCAAACACTTCGACACATAATCTGTGATATCCCTCTTCATCGCCGGCCACCAATACTGTGATTTCAAATCCTGATACATCTTATTACTGCCAGGATGCATAGCATAAGGACTACTATGAGCTTCCTTTAAGATACTCTTTCTCAGCTCTGTCATTTTAGGCACACAAATTCGATCCCCAAAGTACAAGTAGTCGTCATCTTTAATCATAAATCTCTTTTTCTCACCCTTTCTGACTAGGCCTTTCCACAAAGTAATAGTCTCATCACCCTGCTGTGCATCTCTAATCTGTTGTAGTAGGCTAGGTTTCACCATCAGCTCTGCTACAAGAGTACCATCTCTAGTCACAGATAAGCGTGCATTCATAGCACGAAGAGCAACTAATGCCTTTCTACTGAGTGCATCTGCCACGACATTAGCTCTACCCGGGTGGTAATCAATAGTGAAATCATAGTCCTTAAGTAGCTCTAACCATCTGCGCTGCCTCAAGTTAAGCTCTCTCTGCGTAAGCAGATACTTAAGGCTCTTATGATCCGTATACAAGTGGCATTTCTCACCATACAAGTAATGTCTCCAAAGCTTCAAGGCAAACACAATAGCTGCTAACTCCAAATCATGAGTAGGGTAGTTTTTCTCATGTGGCTTAAGCTGTCGGGAAGCATAAGCAATCACCTTGCTCTCTTGCATAAGCACACAACCCAAACCATTATGCGAAGCATCACTATAAACATCATATGGTCTGCCTGGAGCTGGCTGTGTCAAAACTGGAGCCTCAGTAAGCATCGCCTTAAGCTGCTCAAAACTACTCTGGCATCTATCAGTCCACTCAAAACGGACATCCTTACAGAGAAGTCTAGTCAAAGGGGCTGCAATAAGAGAAAACCCCTTGACAAACCTCCTGTAATATCCAGCCAAACCTAAGAAACTTCGAATTTCTGTAACATTCGTAGGTGGCTTCCAATCAAGCACTGCCTCAATCTTCTTCGGGTCCACCCGAATACCCTTGGCAGAAACAACATGCCCTAAGAAAGCAATCTCAGTCAACCAAAATTCACACTTACTGAGCTTGGCATATAACTGTCGGTCTCTCAAGGTCTGTAGAACTGTTCGTAGGTGGTGATCATGATCCTCTCTAGTCGGAGAGTACACCAAAATATCATCAATAAAAACCACCACAAACTGATCCAAATAAGGATGGAAGATCCGGTTCATCAGGTCCATAAACACTGCTGGAGCATTAGTCAACCCAAATGGCATCACTAAAAACTCATAGTGACCGTAGCGTGTCCTGAAAGCAGTCTTAGGTACATCTGATCCCTTCACCCTTAGCTGATGATAACCTGATCTTAGATCTATCTTCGAGAATACACTAGCCCCTCTCAACTGATCAAACAAATCATCTATCCGAGGCAATGGATATCGATTCTTCACAGTAACTTTGTTAAGTTGTCTGAAATCAATACACAATCTAAGTGAGCCATCCTTCTTCTTTACAAACAATACTGGAGCACCCCATGGAGATACACTAGGACGAATAAAACCCTTATCAAGCAACTCCTGAATCTGTATTTTTAACTCTTTCAATTCAGCAGGTGCCATTCGATACGGAGCAATGGATATCGGTGCAGTACCAGGCATAACCTCAATACCAAACTCAACCTCTCTCTCAGGAGGTAAACCAGGCAACTCCTCTGGAAACACATCCGAAAAATCACATACTGTGGGTATATCATGAACACTAGGAGATTCTGACTCTGGAGCAAGTACACAGGCTAAGTAGGCCTCACAACCATGCTGGATCAGTCTTCTAGCAGAAGAAGCAGAAATAAAATTAGAGAGGTAATCCGACCTCTCACCCGTAACTATAATCTCCTCACCAGATGAAGTCTGGAGTGTAATCCTCTTAAGTCTACAATCAACAATGACCCCATGTCTAGACAGCCAATCCATACCCAATATCACATCATACTCCTGAAAAGGCAACTCTATCAAATCACCTAGAAATACATACTCATGAATGACTAAAGGGCAATCTCTATACACCCGATTAACTACTACACTTTGACCCAAAGGGCTCGTTACCTCAACGCTGTGCTCTAATGTATCAGCATGCATACTACCCAATCTACCCACAGGGATGCATATGTATGAATGCGTGGAGCCCGGATCAATCAAAGCAAGTACAAAAGTGTCAAAGATAGAGAAGGTACCTGCGATGACATCCGGTGCATCCCGCTGCTCCCTGGTCCTGATGGCATAAGCCCTCGCCTGTGCTCTAGCCTCGGGTCTCTCCACAGTCTCAGAAACTGGTCTCTCACTCCTCGTACCAGAGCCCTCACTACGGCCTCTACCTCTGCCTCTCTGACCATAGGGAGCTGGCCTCCCAACCTGGTGAGTTGGACTAGTCACTGTCATAGGACAATCCCTGATCATATGCTCAGTGGATCCACATCGAAAGCAAGGTTTAATGCCCCAACACACTCCCACATGTCTCCTGCCACAGTGAATGCAAATCGGTAGACCTAACCCTGCAGTACCTCCACCACTAGCAACAGATGAAGCCGGAGGAGCTGGTCTCGTATATATACCCCGACCAATTGTCTGACCTGGTCTGACCCCCATCTGCGGTCCGCCTCTAAATCTCTTGCTACTAGACTGGACCCCTAAAGTCTGTCCAGATGTAGCACTCTGAAATCTCTTATACTGACTACTCTGCTGGGCCCTCTGACCTCTAGCCTGTCTCTCATTCCGAATAAGCTCAAGCTCTGTAGCAGCCTTCACTAAACCAGCTAATGTAGTGTGGGGCTGGGATGTCAAGTGCATCCTATACTCATCCAGTAACCCCTTCCGAAACCGCTTACACCGATCTGCCTCAGTAGGGACCAACTTACAAGCATACCTACTCAACCGCAGAAACTCTCGCTCATACTCGGAGATAGTCATCCGTCCCTGTCTAAGCTCAAGGAACTCTGCTATCCTCTGATCCGTGTATAACTCCCCTACATATTTCTCCCGAAAAGCAGAGAGAAAGAAATCCCAAGTAACATCCTCAGCTTTTGCTGTCTTCACCATAGACTCCCACCATAGGTAAGCCTCTTCCTTTAGCAAGGAAACAGCACAAATCAATCTATCTGCAGGAGTACACTGCATCTGGTCCAAAACCCTCTCTGTAGCTTGGAGCCAAAATTCTGCTGCAGAAGGATCATCATCTCTCCGACCCATAAAATCCTCAACACGATACTTCCTCAGTCTCTCTACCGGGGTATGAACTGGAACAGGGGCTGGTGCGACTGGAGTCTGGGGAACAGCTCCCGCAGCTTGCCTCAATGCAGCTACCAACTGTTGTACCAAATCACCCTGATTAGGCCCCGCAGGACCCATAGTAGCCTGCCCTACAACCGAGGCACGCACTGCATCGGAACCCAGAATGCCACCAGCGACACCACCAGCTGGCATATCACCCTCTACCATAGCACCCTCTGGAGGGGCATAACTATCCACCTCCTCATCCGGCAAGTTCTGAGACATCACTAAACACCTACAAAGACCAGCGGAGTCGCATCAGAGAGAAATTCCCACAACAGACTAATATGGCATGTATTTAACTTAAATCACTTATATCATTACTCCAAAGTGGATAAACTCTCATACCAAATCATATCTCCTAGAATTGTCTAAACCTATGCTCTGATACCAAAAATTGTAACACCCACAGACCAATCTCAGAGAACCAGACGGTGGATGCCACAATCGGTGCCGGAGCACCATCTTATGTCACTATAAAAGCTAGATCACAAATTAGAAGTGGTTAAATTTTCATAAGGAGGCAAGTAATTACCAGTTTTTTTTTTGTATTATTAATTTTTATTTTTTTTACAAAAATAATGTTTAAGAAAATTCCTACGAAAATTTCACAAGAGTTTCCCCTAAAAATTTACTTGCCACACAAAGAAAATATACACACTTCCAATTTTTTTTTAAACCCCCAAACCTCCAATTCAACAACATACTACAAGCACTTCTAAATATCCCTCAATATACGCATAATATTCGAAACACATTCTTTTCAAGGAATCTCTAATCATCATACACCAAAAATATAATAAGGTGTTATTTCTTTAAATAATCATAACTCTTAATACATGACAAACTTATTATATCCAACGTTCACAACACAATATTTATATACATGCCAAAAATCACCATTTACAAAATATCCTACCCAAGATGTGATATCTACTCTGATGCTCGTCCTCTGGTCTTGAAGAACACCCTCCGCTCCTAACCTGCGCGTGATAAAAATCAACGCGCTGAGTGGAAGACTCAGTGGTGCTAAATAACCAACAATTTAATTAACAATAGCCAAGGCAAAACTTAAATTACTCAACTATATAAATACCGAAATCGCATTCATTTAATTCAAATACTTTGAAAGCAATGAGAAGATTATAAATACAAATATGTCTTCATTCTTTTATAGCAACAATAAAATTTCATTTTTCGTTAAGGCTCATACTCATACAGAATGAACATAAGCAGATTTGATCGTGGCCTATGTTAGCGCCACCCCCATCACATACTCGTGGCCTATGAAAGCACCACCGTGGCCTATGAAAGCACCACCCCCATCACACAATCGTGGCCTATGAAAGCACCACCGTGGCCTATGAAAGCACCACCCCATCACACAAATAAGCGCGTCCGCCTATTTATAAGGGTTGATAACCCTAGCATATGATCATAGCTTCACAATAAGAAAATCCATCTCATCATACTACGTCTCAATCATGCATAGTAGAGCCTAAATCAAAAGCATTCTTTCACAAAAGCAATAATTCTTAATCAAAACCTCTTCATTTAGTACTCATCAGTTCAAATATTTTACTCAAAACACTATAAATGTATATATACTTAATATAATATAAAAGTACATAAATCAAGAACTTTTCAGCATTGTTATAAACTTGACCTTTGCTGGGTTTTTAACACATAATTTGAGTTATGGGTCTCCAAATTGAATGAAATTAGATTCATTAGAAAGCTAAGCCAAAATGCTACAAATGTTCAGAAGGGACCACAGCCCAGATCAAAGAGTAAGATAGCAAACAAAAGCTCAGAACATAGACCAACAGATCAGACCTGATTCAGCAGAACCAAGTCCAATGTTTCTTGAATTCCTACTTCACCAAACACTCAAATGAAACCAATCCAGAACGAGAGAATTCTCAAGACACAGGGAAACAACTTTTATGAATAACTCAGAACCTACTAATGTCATTATAGTGGTCAAAATGGGCACTCAATTGAGTAATACCTGGAGCCTGTCACAACAGAGTCAGTTTGGGTGTTTTAGCCATAAGTTGAGCTATGTATCGCCAAATTGGACACAAGAAGATGGGTTGGAAAGACAAGAAGTAAAGCTAAAACTTTTATGAAGAACATAAGACGTTATTTGGCCATTTATGTGGTCAAAATGGACAATGATTTCGGATATACTGGTAAGACACCATAACAGAACCAGTTTTGGTATTTAAATCATAAGTTGAGCTACAAGTACTGGAATTAGACATAAAAATATGTTTTGGAAAGCTAAGAAATAGAGCTGCAACTTTCATGAAGAAGTCAGAAACAGATGGGGAGTATAAAGGGGTCGAAAATGAGTTCTAATCTCACGGCAGAACATATCTAACATGAATTCAGCAAGTTAACCAATACATACAAAATTCCCAAAATTCATTCAAAAGCCTAACCATGTAAAAACAACTTAAACAAGTGAAAGTATAATTGCACTAACCTTCAAACCAAGCTTTAACAAGCTCAAGCTTTGGTCTTGCCCTTATCCTTGGTGGAAGGCTCTCCACCCTCTACATGTAAGACACTCAAAATCAAACAAAGAAAACACAAACAAAAGAAGAAGTGGAGCATGATTTAGCATGTATATGCTAAAGAAAACTCTAAACCCCAACATAAATACCTTATCCTAAAATCACTTACCAAGTAGGAAAAATCACCAAATTCCTTGAAATTAGTCACCAAATATTACTTCTCTAGCTTCAATCTCTAATATGTCTTAATTAACTCAAGTTGTATGGGTGATTTTGATGTGTTTACTAAGGAAAAATTGAAGAAGAAGAAGAAGAAGAAGAAGAAGAAGACGTAGGAAAAGAAGAAGAAGGATAGTGTTGCCCAATTAATGGAGGAGATAATGATTTACTCCATAAAAATTGGATGGCTAGGATTGAATGTAAATCTAATCTAATGGCTACAAATATTCTCCAAATTAAATTCCTTCAAAATATTATGTAACACAACAAAATTCTCAAATTTACTCCATAAAAATAATTCTTTGAAGTTCCTTAATTAATCTAACACCATTTCAAATTTCATCCACACAACTATTGCCTCTAATTTCCTTCATTAATATCACACCTTAAGTCACTACGCACTAATTCTCTAAAATTCTCCAAAAATATTCATTACTTACTTTCTACCCATAAAAACCATGCATGCATGCTCCAAAAATGTGATAGAACCTATTACCTATATATAATAATTTTTCTAGACCAAAATAATACCGACTCCCGGACCGATAGTACTATTCACAGACAGATAAACTACTATTTCAACACAGAAAAAAAATAGGGCGTTACAGAGGTGGGTGTGGCTGCAGCAACTGAATCACTGTTTGGAGTTGACTAGCAATTCCTTGATATTGGCCTTGCATGGTGTCTATACGAGAGTCGAGGCTCCCATGCATAATCTCTATGGACTGAAAACGGTCAGAAATCATGGACTCCATTCCATTAAGGAGAGTATCAAACATGTCCATTCAGGACATCATACGTGCAAGAATGTCATCATTATACAAGTTTGATGCTCCCTGAAAAGAAGGACCAGCTCCAGAAGTACCTGCACCAAAAAAAGTACGAAAACCAGGGAATGGAGTCGGATTACACTCCTCAATATTAACATCGTTCCTTGATCATCGATCTTTCTTTTCTTACTCAGGATTTCCTTTAAGAACTTCGCATAGCTGGGCATTTGAGCAAGGGCTTCAGCAAAAGGGATGTTGATTTGAAGCTTTTTGAAGACATCAAGAAATTTGAGAAAACTCTTGTCATCTTGTGTTTTCTTTAACCTTTGTGGGAAGGGAATAGGTGGAACATAAGGTCTTAGTTCTTCTTTTTCTTCAAGGTCAATGGTAGGGATCTTTTTCTGCTCTTTATTCTCTTCCTCTTTCCTGGGTGGATCCTCCAACTGTTTGCCACTCCTCAAAGTAATAACTTGTACCTGCTCCTTAGGATTTTTTTCAGCATTACTAGGTAATGTACCTTGAGGTCAGGAAGCCATCATGTTTGCAAATTGTCCGAATTGAATTTCCAAGTTCCTTATCGTAGGTTGTTGGATTTTGTGGTTTTCCCGAGTTTCATTCATGAAGTCCATGTGAGATTTGGAAAGAATAGTGAGAAGATCATTATGAGTCTTTTGTTCTTGAGAGAAAAAACCTGGTGGTGCATTCAGGGCATTGTTTGGATTCCCATAAGAGAGATTAGGATGATTCCATAACTTATTATCATAAGAGTTAGAATACAGGTAATTCTTCCTTCCTTGATTCATCATATGGTTGACCTGTTCCAGAGTTTGTGGATTTGAAATATCTAGCATGCACTCTCCAATTCCATGTTGTCCATTACACCTGTCACAAACTTGCATAATAGAGTTAACAGGGTTAGTAGTCAATAAGTCCAACTTCCTTACCATATTATCTACTTTGGCATTGAGTGCGGTGATGGCATCAATCTCATAAACTCCTGCAGTTTTCTTCCTTTTGGAGTTGCTTTGATAATGGATATTGCTTGCCATCTCCTCTATCAAGTCATATGCCTCGTCAATTTCTTTTCTTTCAAAAGATCCACCTGCAGCTGCATCTAGAGTAATTTTAATGTTAGGAGATAATGCATTATAAAAAGTTTGTGCCTGTAAACATTTGGGCAAGCTGTGATGAGGGCACTTTCTCAATAAATCTTTGAATCTTTCCTAAGCTTCATATAAACTCTCTTGATCATGGTGGACAAAGGTCATTATCTCATTGCGCAGTTTTGTGGTCTTTGAAGATGGAAAGAATTTTGCTAAAAATTTTTGGGCTAATTCCTCACCATGTTGTAAAAGTTCCAATAGTGCATGATTGTAACCAGGATCACGCTTTGTCCTTAAGAGTGAAAGGAAATAGTCTTAATTTTATGGCATCCTCAGAAACTCCATTTTATTTGAAAGTGTCATAAATCTCTAAGAAATTTGTGATATGGGCATTAGAATCTTCACTAGGTAAACCTCCATATTGAATTGAGGTGGAAAGCATTTGGATAGTTGCAGGTTTAATTTCAAAATTGTTAGCTTCCACCCTTAGTCTAGTGATACTCGAGGTTGTTCCAGTGAGAGAAGGTATTGTGTAATCTAGCAAGGTGCGGACATTAGGTTGAGGTCTGTCCTGAGGATTAGCTTCTTCGGCCATGTTTGCTTACTGCTCTGGTTTGTTCTCACGTGCTCTTCTAGCAGCGTTGTTCTTACGACAAGTTTTTTCGATTTCTGGATCAACGATCAAGGGCTCAGTCCTACCTGATCTTTTTTGCATAACACCTGAGAAATCTTCTTAGAAAAATTAAATAAAAATAAACAATAAACAAAAACAAATGTATAAATTAATAATAGGGTAATTAGTATTGATATTGGTAATGCCAATCCCCAGCAACGGCGCTAAAAACTTGACAGTGATTTTTGCAAGTGTACGAAATCGCAACAAGTAATATGAAATGAGTAGAGTGTCGTATCCACAGGGATTATATACCAAGTACCAAAATTATGTTAACCTACTATTATTTAAATGGCAATAAGGGGAATTATTTTAAAAAATTAAATTAAACAAATAAAAGAAAACAAGGAGAAATCAAGCAACAATATTTGACAAAAACTTGACAGTGATTTTCGCAAGTGTACGAAATCGCAACAAGTAATATGGAATGAGTAGAGTGTCGTATCCACAGGAATTGTATACCAAGTACTAAAATTATGTTAACCTACTATTACTTAAACGGCAATAAGGGGAATTATTTTAAGAAATTAAATTAAACAAATAAAAGAAAACAAGGAGAAATCAAGTAACAATATTTGACAAAAAGAAATCAGGGATTAACTACTACTAGGGATTTTGACTTCACTTAACTCTATCCAATTTATTTTATTAATTTGATAATCAATTTTAATTGTTCAAGTAGGGGGGAAACAACCCTAAAATCACTAACAAGCTCTCCCGATGTATTGTTAGCTATTTTAACCCAGTCTAATTACCTATCTTCCAATGACATAATCAAACATGAATTAAATTTATGGTTTGTTTTGTGAATTCATAACCTAAGGTTATTAACTTATAAAAAACCCACATGAGTCAAACCATATAGCTTCCACATCAAGTTATTATTCTCATGTAATTTACTACCTTTTTCATATCAAAAACCCTTCTCCCGATAGTGATTAATGAAATAAATCAATTCAGGGGAGAAACTTTGTCTGGAAGCATTAAGTTCAATAATAAATTATATCATGAGCAAGGAAAAGCAAATCTAATATTATAAATTGGAATAGAAATTAAGCTACATCAAATCCCTAGTATGAAAATTTAGTTCGACATAATAATTAAATAAAACTCAATTAAACTTGATAATAATTCCATAATCAATCTGAATAATGAAAGATAAAAACAAGATTAAGAGTTTAGAGATAAAAACTAGTCAACAAATAACGTGGACGGCTTCATTGAATCTTGACACAAATCTTGAGCACTTGAAATCATAGAGAGAGAGAAAAACAATAGAATAAAAAGATGGTAGAACCCGAGATATCTCTATAATGAATGGCTCCTCTCTATATATAGATTTTCCTTGGAGAAAATCCGACTCCGTTTAGGAAATAGAGTCCTTATTAAGTAAGAAATCCTTTTGGAAGTAGGAAATTGTTTAGGCTTTGAATTTCTTCTCAATTAGGACTCTTCCATGCGCCTAAATAGGATTAGAACTTGATTTGCATGCCAGGAAAATATCTCAGGTGGGCCCATGTAAGTGATAGGGACTGGTTAGCGTTCTCGACTCAAGACAATAATTGATTCGAAGCACGGGTGTGCTGTGCAGCATGGTCAGGGCGTGCCGGAGCCTAAGTTCTAAGGAAGGTTCAGCACGGGTCGTGCTCAAGGGCATGCCTAGATAAGGATTTGTGACACGGGCGTGCCATATAGCACGGCTAGGAAGTACTAGGCTCTGAGTTTCCAGGATGAGATGCAGCATGGGCCGTGCTTAAGCAAACACGCCTTTGGGTTGGTGTCCTCTTTTGCCATGGGCATGCCATATAGCACGGCTTGGGCGTGCTAGAGTCTGAGTCTCCACTTGATTTTCCTTGAATCCAGCACGGGCAGGGCGTGCTAGAGTGTAACGTCCCATTTTTCTATTGAATCGGGTCGTTGCTTAGAGTCGAGTCGGGCTGATCCAAAACCCGGTCTGAGGTATTAGAGTCCAGAGTGGGGTAGAATGGGAGGTAATTGAAATCAGGAAAAGAAGTGGACTTACTTGAAGGAAATAAAAAGATCAAAGTATAAGGATTAGGACTTGCTTGCACTAAAATATAAAGTTGAGGTCTTGAGTTGTACCATTTTGACACTTGAGGTACCATTTGGTAATTTTCACATAAAAATCAATGATATTTTGGAGATGTACCCGTGAGTTCCATTTCATTTTCATTTCTTCATCCTTATCTTCATCTTCTTCCTCTACTTTCCTCTTCCACCTTCCTTTCTCCATCACTTTTAATGGTAGTGAAGATTTTAATGGGAGTTAAGCATTAATTCAACTTCTATTCTATCCAAGTAAGTAAACCTTCTTGAATTTCATACTTGAATCATTTGGTGATATTTTTAGAGTATTCATAAGAGTTCTTATGTATAGGAGAGGTGAGCTCAAAGGTAGAAGAAAAAGGAAGCTAAAAAGAAGAGCTTAAGCTTTTTGGAGTGAAGGTGTGCTATCTCTTTTAGTTTAATCTTGTCACGACCCGATTCCATGGGCCGGACTGGCACTAGGGCCCAGGTAAGCTTAAGGCCCCCGAGGCCCGTAGTAAGCCTGAAACACTTGAATCTATTATCTCGGTATAAATTTCCACATTCAGCCTATATGATTATGAAAAATAAACCTCAATATATTTTATTATTTCTCGGCCCAAGTTCATCTTCTACAACATTCCATAGTTCGGGCCCAATTTACAATACATCACATTCTAATATGGGCTTACAGAATTATTTTGTCTATGTTAATATACGACTAAGTATATGAAAATCCTACAACTGCGGAGTCACTAACTCTTTGGTATACATAGTTTGGTATACACATAATTACATAGTAAAATAATTATGGAACAAGGAAAAATTTCTCTATTGCCCTGCGCCGAAGGAACATAACCTAAATCGGATTAAAGAAAAACTTACTTCCTGAAACATCAAACAAAACATGTGAGTTTTTTAAGGAGTAATAATTATTGCACAACACACGCAGTCACACAAATGTGTAAACATGTCAATCTAGTCATCCGACTAGTTATATGTTCACGCAGCCAGTCACACAAATGGCAAATCACCAGCACTCACAATCATTAACATCTTCATATATTCACATCACATGGAAATTGGTCAGTGGCGTCACCGAAACCCCGATGAGCCGTCCTCCCACATGGCTCATCCACTCACGTGTGCACTAGGGAGCCGATCCCCCATACTGGCCGACCGGTCTAATCCTCACTTGACCAGCCCTCTCATTATTTTTCTATCCTCTCTTTTCTTTTTCATACCAACAGGAGGCAACCCGGTGGTCTCCATCCAATCTAGATCATCAAGCGCTGACAACAGGAGGCCATCCTGCGGGCTGCGATCAAATCTAGACTATCCGGTGCGCAACGACGAGAAGCCAACCCGTGGTTAACGGTAACGGTAATGGTAGGTGCACACGGGGGCGCCGATCTCCCATTTACCCGGCTAACAGAAACAGAATCAGGATCCATGTAACAGAATCAGAATATAATAGAAATCAGAATCAGGATCCGTATAACAGAAACAGTCTCACAAACCCATGGTGACCCACTTCATCCCAACTCCACACAAACAAAGCATAGCATAAACACAACACAATTAATCAAACATTTCAATTAAGTGCAGACATATTGATCAGTTGGACAACGTAATGCAATGCACAACTAGACAACCATTCTCAAGTGCAATTAAATAAATAAATAAATAATATTAAGAATAAACAAACAATGAAATAAATTATAATAATGGAAATAAATAAATAATTGAATAATTCAATGAATAATAATGAAAGTAATTAAATAGTTAGAGCACTCTATTTAATATTTATTAAGTTATAGAATTAATCTAAATAGACTTATTAATTATGTCATTACTTAAAACTAGTCTAAGTTCTATCGAAATTTCGGCAGCACATCCCCTAAAAATTGGATTATCCACCTGTTTAGATAACACAGTATTATTATATATTAATCAATCAATACACACAGCCCATCCGTCGGGTAATCAATCAGCTATATTCCCATCCTCCTTTCAAAACAACTCAACCCGTCTGCCATAATCTTATTTTTCAATCATTAGATCAATCAATTCAGACAGCCCATCAACTTCAAGCTACATATATCATCCATCACACTTACATATATATACACTTAATAATTTCAACTAATTAACCTCCAAGCGTGATTCACTAATAGTGTTAATTGCCGTATAATTATTTACTTTAAATTATAACTTCTCCTAACAATATTTATTAAAATTCCTAAATTAACTTGCGAAAATATTAGTTAGGAATTTTTATCTCAATATCAAACCTCCTAATTATAATTATGGTTCATGTAATTTATTTGACAATGTTCTAAACTAATTTGCAATTACATTCTTCTAAAATCCTAAACCAGTTAACTAATCATGTTCGCTATCACGATTACGCACACTAACCAATCTAATTTATTTACAAAAGACTATAAATGTCTATATATATTTAAGCTATTCCAATAACCTAATTTCTTATTATTCAATTCAATCTATTTAATAACTCAATTAAATTCATTAATCAATTAATTCTTTATATACAAAAATTGAGAATTTAGTCTTAGAACGTACCAATTGAGAATCGGGCGACGATTCCGTGATCAGCGTGAAGAGAGGAACATTCTGTCTCTCAGGGCCTTGCTGGAGTGTCGCCGGCCGGTCACCGGACCGCCGCCGCCAACCGCCGTGCACGGTGGTCGGAAAGTCGCGGCAGCTCAGACCCGAACGCTCTCCACACCATTTGGCTCAATTCTCCATCCAGAGTCCGTTTTTGGCCTCCGTTTCACGCGATCGACACTCCAGTCGGTCAAATCGAGCTCGACAGTGGCCTAACGCCACTTTCGTCGCCGCCGCCAAATCCAAAGCCATGTCTGCAGTTCATCGTTGTTCAATGCTCGTCGTCGATGGAGGAGGTGGCTGGAGCTGTCCAATGATGACGAGATCGCTTGAGTCAGTGGAGGTGTTGCTGCGCCGCTCGCCAGAGGGAAATCGCAGCTCGCCTAGTTGCTGCATTTTCAAAAACGAGGACAGGGAGGGAGGCGTTGCCGTTCGATGGTGGTGCGATGGAGGTTCGGTCGGCTAAGGTGGTCGGAAACAGAAGAGGATAGGAGGGAGGGGAGGTCGCGCGCATGGCGTTGGCGCAAGGAAGAAGAAGGGAAAAGAGAAAAAGAAGGAAAGGAAAAAAAATCTTAGGGCTTCTAGACCATTCCGGTTCGATTTGAATCGATTTGGTCTAATTTAATGATTCGGCTAGATTTTTGCTCGGTTTGCAGGTTTTTCACTTGGTTTTCAAGCTATTTGTGTGGTTTTCGAAAGATCAATTTGGTTTTAAGGCCCGGTTCGATTTATTTTAATTATTTAGTTTGGTTCTATAATATTTTCTCCATTTACTCAATATAAATAAAATGTGAACAATTATGATATTTGATTTTAGGATAATTAATTTATACATATTCATAATAGATTAAGTTGCTGGAGTTTCATATTATTTCTTGAAAATTTTAACTATTTTCAAATCGAAACTTCCGATGATATATTTGGGCTTAGGCCCAACTCGCAAACTTGGGCTCGAATTGGGATATTTATTCTACTTGCAGCCCACACGATCAAAATTTCTGATTTTGGATTTAATAAAAATTCAAAGGTTTCGAAAATAAAAATTCGGGGTGTTTCAAATTCATTTCCTTGCATGAGAATTTGTGTGATGTGTTGATAATGAGAAGATATGTTGCTTAATGTTGAGTAAGATGACTGAAAATGGTGAAAAAGCATGAGATGAAATGAATAAATGAAGTAGATATTGAGTTCATGCTGAAACAGGTTTTGCTGGAAAAGTAACCAGTAAATTCACCTTGATTTTGACCCTATTTAATGATGGAATTAGGAAGTGTCATAGAAGAGTTATTTGTTCCTCTATGTGTTAGCTTTCCATGGGTTTTTGAATCACTCGAATCAGAGTTGTAAATTGAGAGATATGACAAATATAGTAAAGACTGCGCAGATTGGAAAACACGACGCGCGCTCACGAATTTCATGTCGAGCTCGTGAATTTGGCCTGTGAACTCTCTGACTCTCATTTTGCACTTCTCGCGCTCGCGAATTTCATTGCGCGCTCGCGAATTTGGCCTGTAAACTCTCTGACCCTCTTGTGTGCTTCTCGCGCTCGCGACTTTGCATGGCGCGCTCGAGAATTGTGTTCTGATGCTCTTTTGGACTTCATTTTCTATGCAATTGTATTCCCTTGCTCAACTTGTATGCCTCCAATCATTTTAAAACAAAAAGACAACATGAGAACATGTATCAAACCAACATGCAAGCATGCAAATGATGTGAAATGAGGTAAACACTATGGTGTATGAAGTTATGAATTCTATGCAATTGTATTCCTTTGCTCAACTTGTATGCCTTCAATCATTTTAAAGCAAAAAGACAACATGAACACATGTATAAACACAAAATGCAAGCATGCAAATGGTGTGAAACTAACATGACACAAGTTGCCCGCTTGGCGAGGCTATCAACATATAGGTAAGCAGTAAGGTTTATGAACTTATGAAGCAGTAAATTTTATGACACAAGCATGTGAAAATAACATGACACAAGCATGCAAATTATGACGCAGTTACTATGCTTTTGTTTTATATATTGACATATCAATAATATGCTCCAATGAGGTTAGGTAGAAACCACTTAGATAAGGCTATGTCGCGACATAGGATAGCAGATTTGCACCCCATACAGTTTGGTACTCCGGCTACAGGCCGTTGAGTGGATATGATTATATAATGGCCATAGCAGCCCAGTCATACAGTACTCATCCAGTTTCATACAGTTTTTCTTATCACTTTGGTTTCACTATAACCTTATGGAGCTATACAGTTATCTTGACTACCAATTGCATAATCATACAGTATAATGAGCATCAAGTATGATAATGAAAGTATCATGATATGTGTACTTACATTCCATATGTGAGTACATGTTTATTTCTACATACGTATGTGCTTATATGTTTCTTTATTCGTTGCGATATTCACTGAGTTTTAATAAAAGTTGCAGAATTCATACAGCATAAAGAACATCAGGTAAGATCATGAAAGTACAATGCTATATATGCTTATAAGTTTATTTATTTAATTCTTAAGAAGCCATAATGAACAGCAGGTAAGATCATGAGAGTATCATGATATGAGTGATTAAAAGTTCATGTAAAGGAGTTATGAGATAATTTGAACTAAATTATTTATGTTATGCATTAGAAGTTTATTCTTTGCTATAAAGATACATTGATGTTGAAATTTACTGAATCTATGACTTTCAATGCTTTTATGAAATTTGTATTTTAAGTTAGTTGTCATCACACTTTGTTAAGTATGTGAATTATGAGCATCACTGAGTTTTATACTCAGCGCGTCGATTTTTATCACGCATAGGTTGAAGATCGTGGTTGCTACTTGAAGACTTGAAGAGTACTATCAAAGCAGAAGTGATTAATTTGGTCATAGTAGATTGAGAGTTGTATAATTAAGAATTATGGCATGTATTAAGATTTATGGCATGTATAATTATTACATTTGTTAGAGCTTATGTGATTGTAAATATAAGTGAAGCATGTAATTATTTTGGTGTAAGTAGTTGGAGATAAGAATAATACTTATGAAATGATTGAAGATGAAATATTTTACTATAGTTGGTGTGATTAGTTCATGAAGACTTGATATAGATCATGAATGCACTTAATTGCTGGATATTAAATGCTATTGAGGATTTATACAATTCTGAAAAGATATATAAAGTGTTATTGTGTTCTAATGATTAGTTGGAGATATTGGAAGTCTGAAGTTTAATTGGGAGTGTTTTATATTCATATTTAGCATACAGTATGATATCGGCATGACAGGACATAGGTTCAACCAGATTGTAGCGTCTCGGCTCGGTTCATTCGGGTTAACGGGTGGACCGAGAAGGGATGTTACATAGAGCCTGAGTATTTTGCTTTATTTTTCTCTTTTCTGTGCCAAAACCCTACAAATTTCCTTAAGATCAAGTGAATTATGATTCAAGGAAGCTTTGAACAAAAACAGAAATAAAACTAAAATAAAAAATAATTAAAGTAATAAAAAATACTAAAAATCTTAATAAAAACTATATTAAAAATACTATAAAAATAACATGTATCATTTTTGCTTTTGATAAATTTAGAGTATATTTGATTGGAGCTAAAACAATGGTTTACACTAATCACTTAGCTATTAAATATTTGTTAGAAAAGAAAGTTGCAAAGTCTATACTAATTCGTTGGGTTCTTCTTTTACAGGAATTTGGCTTGGAGATTCATGATAAGAAAGGAACCGAGAATCTTATTGTTGATAACTTGTCTAGGGTTGAGTTGGGGGAAGAAAGGTGAGAAGAGATGGAAATTAATGAATATTTTCCCCATGAACATCTTCTTCTTCTAGCAAATATGCAGACTCCATGGTATGCGGAGATAGTCGACTATCTTGCTTGCAAAATCTCATGCCAATCTCTCCTATCAATAAAAGAAAAAGTTCTTTCATGATCTTAATTGTTATTATTGGAAGGAGCCTTTCTTGTTTAAGTATTATACTAACCAAATATTTAGAACACGCATGCCGAAAGTAGAGTTGGAGAGTGTTCTTCATTTTTATCATTCAATGGAGTGTCGAGGACACTTTGTAGGAAACAAGACAGCAACACATGTTGTAGAAAGCGATTTGTATTGGCCTAACTTGTTTAAAGATGCTTTTAACTTTGTTCGTCTTTGTGATCATTGTCAAAGGTTAGGGAATATCTCCAAGCAGCATGAGATGCCATTGAACAACATTCTTGAAGTGGAGATCTTTGATGTTTGGGGTTTGGACTTCATGAGACCTTTTCCTTCCTCTTATTCTAACCAATACATCTTAATGGCAGTGGACTACGTCTCTAAATGGGCGGAAGCCGTAGCTCTTCCTAAAAATGATGCTAAGAGTGTGATTAATTTCATTAAGAAATATATTTTCACTGATCGTGGTACGCCTAAGGGCAATAATCACAGATGGAGGTAAGCGTTTTTGTAATAAGTACTTAGATTCTCTTCTTTCGAAATATTGTGTCACTCATCATGTAGGTACCTCATACCATCCACAAACAAGTGGGCAAGTTGAGGTATCAAATCGAGAAATTAAGAAGTTATTAGAGACTACAGTTGGGCATTCACAAAAAGATTGGTCTAAGAAGCTTGATGATGCACTTTGGGCTTATAGGACCACATTCAAAACTCCAATTGATATGTCTCCATATCGAATGGTTTATGGTAAGGCTTGTCATTTACCTGTAGAGTTGGAACACAAAGCATATTGGGCAATCAAGTTTCTCAAATTTAATGCCAAAGAAGTGGGTGAAAGAAGACTGATACAGCTCAATATGATGGAAGAAATGAGGGTTCATGCTTATGAGAGTGCTAGAATATACAAGGATAGAACAAAGCAATGGCATGACAAGAAGATCATCAAAAGGAATCTGCAGGTTGGAAAAAAGGAATTGTTTTATAACTCAAAACTGTTGAAGTACTGGCATTTTAGTTTCCAGCTCATAATTCTTATTTTCCAGCAAAAGAAGTCGATAACAGATATTTTATTCTCCTAATTTTTAGTATTATTTTCTCAGTTAGTTTTTATCTTATGATACACAATGGCAATAAAGTAGACAAATTTGCTGTTCTATATGTATAAATTCTCAGTTTGAGCTAAATAATATTATCAGTCTTCTCTCTTCTTCACACTCTTCTTTAAACACCATTTTTTAGTAGATATATTTCTTTCTTTTCCTTTCAAATACTAACGGTGGTATCAGAGCCACAGTTGATCTTATAGGACCCAACCAAAAAAAAAAAAAAAAAATAAAAACTCGTTTAACCCATAAAAAAATGGCATCCAACCAGCCACCTTTAAACCCACCTGTTTCCTTCACTGGTGAGAATTATCACATTTGGTCAGTGAAGATGCAAGCTTTTTTGGAAGCCTATGACCTCTGGGAGATTGTGACTGAAGAGAGAATGATTCCTCCTCTACCAGCAAATCCTACCTTGGCGCAAATCAAGTTTAATAGTGATGTAAAGGCAAAGAAATCCAAGGCAAGTCACTTTTTCAGAATTCTGTGGCAGATAGTGTGTTATATAGATCGTGGCTTGTAAGATAGTAAAAGAAGCTTGGAATAAATTGAAAGAAGAATATCAAGGCAGTGACAGAACGCGCCAGATGTAAGTGTTGAACTTGAAAAAAGAATTTTAGTCTCTGCATATGGAAGAGGATGAAACAATTGGTAAATATACTAATCAAATCTCCTTAATTGTCAATAACATTAGACTACTTGGTGAAGATTTCGTAGACACAAGAATTGTAGAGAAAGTTCTTGTTACTCTTCCTGAGAGGTTTGAATCCAAGATTTCCTCTCTTGAAGAGTCCAAAGACCTGAGTACAATCTCATTGGATGAGCTAATGAGTGCTCTTCAAGCACAAGAACAAAGGAGGACTATGAGACAAGAAAGGTTCACTGAAGGAGCCTTTTCTGTCCAAAAGCAATATTCTGGTAAGGGAAAGCAACAACTCAACCAAAGAAATAAGAACAAGTTTGACAAGGGGAATGGTAATGAAGATTCAAAACAAGAACTATTTCTTGTCTGCAAACACTATAAAAAAACAACACATCTATAGCAGAAAAAATGGAGTCGGTTGGTTACTCTGATAATGATTGGGCTGGTTGTGTTGGTGATTCTAGGAGTACTTTTGGATATTTATTTTCATTGGGAACAAGTTTTTTCAGCTTGAGCTCAAAGAAATAGGAAACTACAGCTCAATCAACAGCAGAAGCAGAGTATGTTGTTGCTGCCTCAGTTGCAAATCAAGCTATTTGGCTAAGGAAAATGATGAAGGACTTGGGGTATGAAGAAAAGGAAGCTACTAATATCATGTGTGACAATATTTAGCAATTTCAATCTAAAAAAATCCAGTTTTTCATGGTCGGACAAAGCACATCAAGATTAAATTGCATTTTATCAGAGAAGTTCAACAATCAAACGAATTGTTACTTGTTAATTGTTCATCGGAAGACCAGTTAGCGGATATTTTTACAAAATCATTGCCTAAGGAAAGATTTGAATTTCTTAGACATAAGATAGGTGTTTGTCACTAAAATGCCAAAGAGGAGTGTTGAAGTATTGTTTCCATTTGTCTCCCATCTTCTAGCACCACAGATAGTGCAAATATCATTATTTACATTTTTCTTTTAGAATAGCAAACAATTATTAGGACAAACATGAATCTTCTAATACTGGAGACCTAATTGTCCAATGAGTTTTTTAACCTTGTATTAGGATTTTGGCAATTTTTCTCCATCTGGAAATGTTTCTCTCAATGTATTAAGCAACACTTTAAAGGATTTGTTACTCCACCCATTCAAACATTTATTGTGAAATAACTCTAGAATAAATAAAGCTTACTATATTTATTGCATCCTTCAATTACCTTTTCATTAGTTTCTTTCAAAAACTAATAAAATTTTTTTGCTTCTTCATTCAAAATTCAAATCACAATTAAGATCATAGTGCCCAATATTTGCATTTCCCAATGCCATATCCTCTATAAATTGTCGAACACCAAGTGAAACATTTGAAATAGATGGTTCCATATGCGATTGAGTAAATTCTTTGTTGTTTGAGAATGATTCTCCATGACAATACCAATGTTTGTAACTAGGTGAAACCCCATGATTTAATAAATGATCCATAACAACATCTTGTGTAAATTGAAGTGCATTGACACACTTTATATAAGGACATGCAAGTTTCCCATCTTTTGAATGATTAAGAGGAAATTGTAAGAAATTACAACTCCTTGCAAATATCGTGTGTTTGCTCAAGGGTCAAATTCTAATCTCAGAATTTTGATGATTAAAACAAAACAAATAAATTTAAATTATATTATTTGTGCTAATATTATTTTATGCAGAATTCTTATGGAAAGAAAACGAACAAGGCAAGTCCTACAAAATCCATAATGTGTGAAGAACATCCGAAGACCCTAGTAGTTAGGTATTTAGGATACTTTGTAGGATAGAGAGAAAATTCGTCTATAAGCACATAAATTAATTTTTCTCTCATCAAAAATATTTTTCGGAAATTAGATTCTTCAAAAATAAATTCTTTTATTTGTTTTCGAAAATATTCTTTAAAATCAAAATGATTCAATTACCTAAAATTAAAGAGATTATGTCTAACGATTTTGGTAATAAATTATACACTTTCTTTTTCGGAAATTCCCTTTCAAGATCTAAAGAATTTTAATTTATTCTCTCACCTAAAACGAAGGAAGATTGTATCTTTTCGTTTTTAGTAAGTAGTATCTTTTCGAAAAATATTTTCCAAATAAAATGCTTTCGGAAAATCTTTATGTTTAAGGAAAGGAAGATCATCTTTTATTCTCTTACCAAAATGATAAAATAAATTTTTGGTAACTAAGATTTTCGTATCTTCTAAATAAGGAAAGAAAATATTCTGATTTCAAAATGAAATATCCTCTTTCCAAAAGCGAGAGTTACATAGCTCTCTATAAAAAGGAGCTTTCATGCTTTGAACTAAGTGGAAGAAAGAGTTTTCGTTTTAACAGTATTCACCTATTGATCACATCCTTTATCTCTCAAAACTTACTCTCTACCCCTATTTTTCTTTTGATCTTTAAACTTCACGTTTTTTATCTTTAAAGAGAAAAGAATTTTGTTAACTACTTTTGAAAAACGGTTTTGTGTTCTAAACGATTTTCTAATCTGAAAAACTATTTTTTCTGTGCTTATATTTGCATTTCTTTCTGTCTATTTAGATTCTGTAATCTATAGTAGATAGGTTTTTATTTGATAAACAATTGTGTAATAGCTTAGGTTAGAAGCTATTGTGAAAGAGGTTATCAAGCAACCTTCTCCGTGAGAGAGATTTTAATGTCTTGAATTGAGTTTCTGTACTCTGCCAATAACAGAAAGGGTTGAGGTTAACTAGAACCTTTGGAAAATCTAGTGGGATAAAGTGTAGATCTAGGTGTTGATCTATTGCCTTGTACTGTTGGTTTGTCTCTTACCCTTGAAAAGAGATAACATAGTTTAGGATCTCAAGATGAGTCTTGGGGAGTGGATGTAGGCGAGTTAGTGCCGAACTACTATAAATCACTGTGTTGACCTTTTTAATTTCTGAAGTTTTGCTTGATACTGCTTCATTTACACTTCTGTTTATATTTTAGAAATGCTAAAGTGTTAATGGATTTAATGTTCTAAAACTGGTATAAGTCTTATCTTCTTTGAATATTAGAACTCTGGAATTCTGATAAGTGAATATACCAAGTTCTAAACAGTTCTTCTATTTTCAGTATATTTCACTACTTGGGTTTCTAATCAGTTTTCTAAACCTGGTTAAGACTCTGTGAAGCAGTTCTAATTTCAATAACTGTCTCTCACACAGTCTTACATGATTTTCTAAACTTTATGAGGAAGTTCTAAATACAATAGCTTTCCGTCATGAAGAAGTTCTAATATTGAATAAGATATTGTGAAGCAGTTCTAATTAATAGCTGCACTTTGCATAGTCTGTCTATAGAACATTGCGAGGAAGTTCCAATCCATATTTTATTCTTAAAAGTTTTCTATTTTTTCGCTGCACTTAGAATTCTATATTTTTTGTTTTAAATTCTAAAATAATTTTTGAAAACCCAATTTACCCCCTCTCTTGGGTTGTGCCATACATATACGGGACCCACATCGTGTACTAAGTCTATTATGCTCCTCTATACACGTCTTATCCATCACGAATAAAATATCTAAAAACTTAAAAAAAAAACAAGTACAAAATAAATACTTCAATATTCATGTTATAATTGCTAATCATATTTTAACTAAGATGAATAAGTGTGTATTAGAAAAAGAAACAGGAAAATAAAATCTTATCATTAAAACATCAAGGCAATTATAGAAAGCTTCTTAACATGTAGATTTTCTAAAAATGAGTATTTCTAAGGACTTTCAATAGGATACATTGTTGTAATGATATTCATTTGCCAAAGTGAGTATTTTTTTTTTTTTTTGTATTAATGTCTAGCACTTTGTTTGTTCATGGGCTCATAGTTATTGATTTTGAACTTCCAATCACTATAAAAGTATTGTTTTCTATGTTGATCATGTTCTAAAAGCGAAATGCTCAAGGTAATATAATCTAATTTTATTTATAATTAAGGGACAAAATATAAGCATTTTGAAAATGTTTATTTTGTAATAAAAATCAGAAGGCATTTAACTATGTTGACATTTTCTTAAATGTGATAAATACAGTATTACTCCTAGATTTTCATTATAAGATTGAAATACATATTTTTCTAAGATATTTGTTAGCATTATAAATATCTCTAGAATTTAGCCTCATACAGATTAAGTTTTGATCTATTTACTCATCAATTTACCCACTCTTTCATAACTTAATACATTATTTCCAATACCTATTGATGTTGTTTCAATCCCAGCACATCATACTTCCTCTACATGTCTGTTTAGACTTATGAATATCAGGGAATCAGACCTACAATGGGTCTTATTATTTTTGTAAAAAGTGGGCTTATTTTTATAAAGTTCAAATTATTTAGATATTGTTTGATTCTAGGAAATCCCAACATTTAGAATCTTCATTTTATTTATAAAAACTGATTTCCAAATTCAAATTATGTGAGTTCCAAGGTTTGAATTCCATAGATCCTATTCAGCTAAGAATACCAAAAATTATTTGTTTGCATGCATGTTCCTATCTCCCAATCTAGATTACATATAACCAAGATAAAATAGAAGAGGGAACTAAAAAATTTGCAGGAAATTTTAGGAAAGTAAACAGAGTATTTTAGATTACCTTGAAAGAGCCTCTTCAAAATCAGTTTCCTTTTCTTTCACCTCTCACGGTGCGTATGATTTTTCAAAGGTAAAAGAGTTGATGGGTGAAGTAGAATCCAAAGGAAAAGAGTTATTAACAAAAACCACAAGAACGTAGAGAAACTAATGAGAAGGAAAGCTGTTAGGAGACTTGTTTAACTGAAATAATATTAAATTAGGTTAAATTATACTTTATTAATTTAGAAGCATTATAAATTAAGTTTATTCTATTAAGTTATATTATTTCAATTTAAAATAATCTTAATTTAACTTAAAATAAGATTTTTACTTGCCTTTTATATTACTATTGATTAAAGAAACTTTTGTATATATTCCTTTTTTTTATGACATTAGTTCATAGTTTAAGTCTATGGTTTAGTTTACTTATATAATTGCCTAGTTTAGTATATTAATATTGCTAATTAATAATAATAATGTTGATCTTGCTAATCAATAATAAAGTTAACAAAATAACTCATATTAAAACTTGTAAGCCATTACCATAAAGAATTTAACTAAACCTCTAAAATACTTCACTTCACTCCATATTAATAATATACAAACTTTTGCATACAAATAAGTGTACACGTAAACACATATTGAGAATAGTTGAATCTCGAACAATTGATAATCAAAATGGAGAAAACAAATCAAACAATAGAAGGTCAAAAATCAGTTTAAGTGAAACTTATCATTAAACTTAAAAACCACAAATTTATAAAAATACATCGCTATAAAAAGATTTGTGATATCATCCAATTAGCTATTAGGGTATAATTGAAACTAGTACCTTATCAATTCTTGTCCTTGTTCATATTTATGTATTTGTTAAGTTCAATCATAACCTATTAGCCTCTTTCTTGTAGTATATGATTACAAACGTATACAACATATTTAACTAGCTAGTGTTTGATTATTTATTTGTTTTCTCTATTTTAAGGATATTTGATTTAATCCTATAAGCTATTAAAGTACATTGATCAAATTTAATAAAATTAATGGATTCAAATGTAATTTAATTGGTTTAATTTTATTAGTATAAAATCCATAGTGCAATTATTTTTAATTAGTTAAGAGGATTGTAACTTTAAGATTATGCCTTTGCAGGTATGGCTTTGAGACTTTTGCTTTAGGAGCTATGTTTTTTGACTTGTTTCATAACTAATCAACCCTTAACTAATGGTCATTAGTGATATATATTACTTTATACTACTAAATTAAGTAGTAGCTCCTAAAAACATTATTTATATAATAAAATATTTATATATTTTTTAATAACAAGCCTAGATATGATAAAGTAATTAATACGCTTTCGTTTTTGAATTTAACTTTGTTGGAAAGCAACTATGAGAATAGGTTCATAATATAATATGGTTTATAGTAACAAAACATAAAAAAGATTTTTTTTTAATTTATAATACTTTTAAAAATTTTAGGTTGGAAAAATAGCTTTTGTTAACTGTAAATATTGGCTCCAAAAACTAAAACATAAGAGTGCTAATTGAAATGTTCTATTGCCTCCAAATTTATACCCTAACCCTTTTTAATTTTCTATTTTTCTAAAATACAGAGTCCTGTTTCCACCTTCAACTTTGCTGAGTCCACGTTCAAAAATCTATTGCTCCTTACATCACGTTTGCTCCTGGTTTAGAAGGTCAAATCAATCATCAATAAGATTGTAACAGGCAAGTGATTTAACTAATGTTGTTACACATTTGAATTTGTAATATTTTTTACTTAAGGCTACAGATTTTTTCTTTCTGTTTTAGAGAATTGACTAAAATCATATAAGATACCAAAAAATTATCAAGGAGAAAGACAATCAATCATTATGAAGGGGGAAAGAGGAAATTATGATTGCAAAAAAAAAAAAAAAAAAAAAAAAAAAATCAGTTATATAAATGCACATTATCAGACCTGATTTGGAAAAAAAATTCTGCTACCTAATTTGATGGTTATAGATGGAATTAGGGATTGATAGTGTTTTAAATATATTTTGTCAATTACGTTGGAGATCCTAATTCGTTTGATATGAACTAGATTCAATGTGATGTGCATCAAGTTTTAATGTTATATCCATCTCACTTTTTGTAAAAATCTTCATTATTTGATTGTGATCCTGTCATTCTTATTCCTTCTTATATACTATATTCACCAGTGGCTAAACATTATGGGACATATGCCATCAATCTGTTAATGGAGCAGACACATTTTCCTGCTTACTCTTCTCAACTAAAAAACTCTTTTCCATGTTATAACTACAGGTAAACAACCTGCCCTTTGCCTCTGATGCAGCAAAAATCTTCGGTTTCTTTTAATGGAGCGCTAATAATGTAGAAACCTTAAAACATTCACATATTGCTGGCATGTCAGTAATTATGTCTCTTTTTAATTTTTTCTATTTTTGTCATTCTCTTATAAAAAATAATTTTTAGTTATTACAGATTAATAATGTTAGAGAAGATTCGAAAACAGAATGCAATTCAAACTGGTTTACAAACCTAGCAAAAGGGGATATACCAATCCCTTAAACACTAAACAAAGCACTCCACAGCTTGTTGACGAGCCTATAGAAGAAAATGTAGAATCTAACAATAATCATAATGAAGGGACAAACAATGCATCTCCTATCGAACGTGAGTATTCATAACTATGTTTCAATCACTATGTAGATTGAATTCTTTCTTACATTCACATATTTTGTAGCAAATCCTAATGAAAAACGAAAAACTCGAGGTCCGACTATGCTTCCAGACATATGGAACTTAGATAAAGGAGACAAGCTGCTAGAAAATTTAATGCCTTCAATCAATGTATTGATAATGGGGAGCTTGAATATTTTTGTGGCACGAAATGAAAAAATCACTCCACTTGAATATAGTGATTGGAGAATGGTACCCGAAATAAAGAAAACAGAAATATGGCAAATTATTCAGGAACACATCATTTTAATTACTTTTTAAATTCAAGCACACTTTGATATTATGCAAAATGATCAATTAAGCACTAATAGCTTACCTTTTATTATATTTTATTTTGAAATTATGATATAGGATATTGATACCATGCATGCATAATGTATATATACTTGAACAACATTTCACTAATCTTTTGCCATGATTGCTGGCATTATAGATGTATGTTATTTTTAGAGAATTCTTTTGTTATAACTACTAACCTATATAATATGTTTTGTTTACTCTAGACCAAATTTAATTTAGCAGAAAATAGGAAAAAATGGGTTCTTCAACAAGTTGGCAAGTGCTTGAGAATTTATAACCAAAATTTATATGATGAAAACTTTCACAAATATAACTCATTAGCTGAATTAAAGGTGAATCCTCCTCCTCGAACTCATAAGGACTAATGGAAAAAGCTCATACTAGATGGCATTAAGAAGGGTGGCAGGTAATATTTTATTTATTATTTGTTTGTTTCTTATAGCATACATAATTGTGCAAATTTACAATGATTTGACCAGTAATTAGCAGTGAGTTTATAATAATATTTTTTTACTAAATTATTATGTGATATGAAACTATTTTACTTAACAAATTCTATGTGATTGCAGAAAAAAATTCTAAAAATGGCAAGAAAAGTCGAGAACAAATGAAAATGCCACATACTTCAGGCACTATATCTTTGCCTCGAAGGGCTAAGATGGTGGTATAAATCAAAATATTTTTCTTTACATATTTTTATTTCTTTATTTCAAATAATATATGAATTAGATTATTAAGTTTATTTTGTTATTATAGTGTAAAAAGACTGAAAAATTACCTTCTCAGGCACAACTTTATGTGAAGCATCATAAGCACAAAGATGGAACACCAGTTTCATCTGAAGCGACAATGGTTATTGTAATTTTCTTTCTCGACACTTTTATATATTTTTATGTGCTTTTTAAATTAATTTCATTCTAAGGAACTGTAATATTGACTTTATACGTTTTATATATACAGCAACAAATTGAGGAAATTCAAAATGCAAATGAAGCAAATGATCAAACCCTTGAAGTATTATCTCATTTGGAAGGAGATGTATTGTCTCAAGTACTTGGTCCAGAGAAAAATGGACATGTTCGAGCAACGGGCTTTGGAGTAACTCCTAGACATGGCCACCGGTTCGGTTCTAACCGGAACCGAACCGGAACCGAACCGTACTGTAGACGAACCGAAACCGAACCGAAACCGGCGGTTCAAAATTATGAACCGGAACCGACGGTTCAAGAGCCGGTTAAGGTTCATGTGAATGTTAAAAAATGAACCTGAACCGGCCCGGAACCGGCGGTTAACCGACGGTTTCGGTCCGGTTCGAACCGGATTTACAAACAAAATTATTTATTACAATAATACTTAATTTATAAAAAATAATGAAAAAAAACATAATCATTTTGATTTAAAAAGAAAGAAACATCATCATTTCACTTCTTTTTCTTTTGAAAGCTTATCATTTCACCTAAATTAACTATACAAATTAACTATACAATTAACGATCACAAGCTTCAACGTTCAAACTTCAACAGTTCAACGGATATAATTGTTTTATTATAATTTATTTATTTTAATTTACTAAATTATCCAAAAATATAATTGTTTTTTTTCTGTTATAAGGGACAATTTGGGAAACTACATAAATGAAAAATATGTATAAATATGATGAGTTGATTATTTTTTTTTCACAATCAATTATATTCTCTCTCTTCTCCTCTTAATATTGCTTTATTTTCATACATCCAATTCTAAATTCCATTAATTTCATATTCTATTTATTCATTTTTTTCCATAATTCCATTTAAAATTATGGCACACAATTCACAAAGCTCCAAGGGAAAGCGAGTTGCTCAAAGCGTTGAAGAAATTGATTCAAATGATCCATTGATTGATTTTTCACCACAAGAAGCAATATCTCCTAATATTTCAATAGGTAAACCACCAAAATCAGATATTTTCAAGAAGCACTTTGCAAAAATTGTTCAAGATAATGGAGAAATCAATGCGGTTCGATGTAATTATTGCAAAAAAGAATATGCATTCAAGCTTGGAGGAGGATATGACACTCTCAATAGGCATTTAAAATCATATCATCCAAGTGAGGTAGGAATTGATGTAACTCAAACTCAATTATCGTCATCAAGGTATGGTGATCCTAACACTCCTCTATTTAAATATAGTGATGAAACTAATAAAATTGAAATGGCTAAAATGGTTTGTATGGAACGATTATCTTTTTCATTTGGTGAAAAAATTGGATTTAATAATTATTGTAAAAAAGCATTAAATCCTTTAGCAAAAAAGATACCTAGGAATACACTTAAAAGGACTATTTTATCTATTTATTTAAAAGAAAAAGAAATTTTAAAAAATTTATTTGCAAATTTTAATGGTAAAATTGCCATTTGTTGTGATATTTGGTGTGATACTTGGCAAACTCATTCTTATATGGGTGTTACATCCCATTGGATTGATAATGAATGGAAACTTGAAAAAAGAATTATTGCACTTAGAGTTTTTGATGACTCTCACACCGCACATAATATTTTTACCATGTTAAATATTATTTTAGAAGAATATGGTTTGACTAAAAAAATTTTTACAATTGGTTTTGATAATGCCAGTGCAAATACCGCATCAATAAATGAATTAAAAACTATTTGTCAACCTAAATTTGGTGGACAGTTTTTTCATACTAGATGTGCATGTCATATTTTAAATTTATGTGTTCAAGATGCATTAACAACATTAAATGTATTTTTACGTCCAATAAAAAATGCTTTAAATCATTTATGGACACATGGATATGTTAGAAAAGAATTTAAAAATTTTTGTCACTTTATGGGAAAAAAATATAGAAAATTTTCAAGAGATATTCCTACAAGGTGGAATTCAACTTATAAAATGTTAAATGAGTCTTATGAATATAAAGATATTCTTTCTTCATTTATGCAATTGCATGCATCACATTTTCAACTTTATCCAACTAATTGGACTATTTGTAAAAAAATATTAGATATTTTGCAAGTTTTTGAAAATTGTACGAGAATTTTTAGTGGTGTTTATTATCCTACCTCCCATTTATTTCCATTTCATTGTTTGGCCATAAGTAGTGCCATAATTGAAAATGAAAATGATGATGATTTACAAAAATGTATATTCATGATGAAAACTAAATGGTTAAAATATTATACTGAAATTCCGGATTTAAATTTAGTTGCATTTTTTCTTTGTCCTAGATTTAAATTAGTTGCATTACAAGAATTTTTTCGTCTTTATTATGGATCTTTTAATATTGAGGCAGATTATTTTTCTCTTACTAATAATGTTTTAAAGTATGTCCGTCAATTGTATGATGAGTATTCTAAATTAGTATCTCCCCTTCCTCAAGTATCATATCCACAAACTACACAATCTACTAAATTTCATTCTACACAATTTACCTTCATGCAAAATGTTTCAAAAAAATCAAGGGAGAGTCCACATTCATACACAGAAATTGAGGCATATATTAGCACAGATTTTGAGTTTTTAGGTGATGATGCGAATGAAGACCCAACAAAATTTGATATTTTGGGTTGGTGGAAAAAGCATTCAAATCGCTTTCCAGTCTTAGCTTCAATTGCAAAAGATATTCTTGCTTGTCCAATTTCTACTGTTGCAGTGGAACAAGCTTTTAGTGTGGGTGGACAAATTTTAGATCCAACACGGTCAAGATTATCGCCAAATAATGTGGAAATGCAAGAGTGTGTTGACGATTGGACTAGAGCGGCGTTGAGAACTCAAGATCAGCAAAATTCAAGCGACGATGATGATTCCGACTCATTAACGGAGACTAGTGGCACCGATGACTAAAATTAATTGTAATAGTTGGGAGGTTATTTTCCAATGTAATAAAAAAAAAAAGAACTACGTGGGCTTTGATTTTCTCTAATTTTCAAGAGGATACGTAGGCAATTAAATTAAAATTTTTCAATTTTAATTTAATTCAAGCCCAAAATAAAAAAATTATAATTTTCTATATTAGTGAGTTAGCAAAATTTGTAAATTTAATGTAATAATAGTTCTAAATTAATAGAAGTTTTTGTTTTAAAATTTTATAATAATTTATTTAGTTAATAAAATTTAAACATTTTAAAATTATTATTTATTCATGAATTCGAAATCAAAATTTTATTATTTTTTTAAAAATTTGCGTAATGCCGGAACCGAATCGGAACCGTAATTTGAACCGTCGGTTCGCCGGAACCGCGTTGAACCGTGGCGGAACCGGAACCGGACCGGAACCGGAGGTTCAAGGGCCGATTCCGGTTCAAAATTTTAAATATTTCGAACCGGCGGTTCAATGAACCGAAACCGGCGGTTCATTGAACCGGCCATGCCTAGTAACTCCCAGGATATTTAAGAATAATGAACATGGCGTAGTTCAAGAGCTTCAACAAGCTAGAGAGGAGAATATGCAACTCAAAGAAAAGTTTGCTGCATTAAGTGAGGAGAACAATGAAATTAGAGGAAAATATGATAATTTAAGTATCGAAGTGCGAGAGTTGAAAGAGACAGTGACTCAACTTGTTCGTACCACTGCTACACAACGTAATACAGAGAGGTATTACTATTCTCTTTTTGTTGATATTGTAAAACATCTAGTTTTATTTTCATTTCTATTATTTTGATTTTGTGAATATTATATGTTTTTTTGGTACTAAAAATATATTTTAAGTTATACAAAAATTTTTTGTATTTAATCATTCTTTTTTTTTTTTTTTTTGTAGGTGGAAAGTGTGCACATTAAAAGTCAATGTTGCGAGAATAATATTAGGACTAGAATTAGTAATTTTTATTTGCAAATTCATCTTTAATTTCATGTTTAGATTATATAACTTATATTTATTTTATAGGCGAAACTACAGTACAGAAAAGTAAATTTCTGTACCAATACAGATACTAATCTCTATCATCAGATCTTATTTGGTTAATAATACCCATTAGATCAACAAAAAACTATCAAACCAGTTACCGAAAACACATGGTAATTAAAAAACATCAATTATTTATTTTTTCATTTATGTTGGGATTGAAAAAGAGAATTGAGAAGGGAAATTTCATCAATAGAAGAGATACAGAGGTCCTTTTATTTAATCTTAGCTGCTACCCTACTTATCCTAGCTCTAAAGGCAGCTACTAACTCGATAGCTCAAGTTGAGTCGACTGTGATTCTTCTTGTTCCGCTGTGAATGGTATCGTTATCGTATGAAGTAGTTTCCCGGCTTCCGTACCTTCTTCTTAGTCTTCGGCTTTCAGTATTCTAAGTGGAGGAACCCGAGAGGAAGAATCCGATCTTTGAAGGCTTGAGGGAATAAGCGATGCCATCGATTTAGCCGTTGGAGTATGAGCTTTTTTTTTGTTTTTTTAATTTTTATCTATCCTCATTGAGAAAGGATCTGTTTGCAGAATCATTTATTAGAGAGGGTCCATAGGAACATCTTCTCTTGCTTGTGCTCTATGTATTCACTATGATTAAACGCTAATGCCAATGATTACAGTTTTGTTCTTCAAGTTTGGTTATCCAAAATCTGTTGCACAGGTTAGAAAGTTTTTATCCTTAGTTAAATGTATCCACATAGATCGCTACAAGAAATAAGGAGATGCGCAGTTTGGGTGTATGTTGGACATAAATTTTGGGTATTGCAATTTGAAAATTTTGGACAAGAAGAAATAGAATTATTTTTATAGAAGATTACACTCCAGGTCATGGTCTAGCAAATGAAATTATTTGCTTTGCATGGAAGTGGGTAAAGCTGACTCCTTCGGCGAAGATGATTCAATTGCCAGATCTTCAAGGATTAGTAGATGGATTTCATTGTATACGATAATTTCTAATGAACATTGGTTTTTCAGGTCATTATACTTACTTGAAGGTTCACATATAATAGCTTGTGTATATTGCAATGAACCAAACATTACAGATGAAGGAGTTAATTTTGTTGTTTATGGAATTTATTATTGCATTCAGTCACATTAAAACTGCAGAAGATGTAATAAGGATATGGTGACCTTATTAAAGACGTTTTCACCATCCCATTTTGAGAATGGGTTTTGGAATAATGGATGTGGCTATAATAGAACAACTCCTTTCATCAAAAAGGGGATCGATTATGGAGCTCGTGAATGGGGTATTAGGAATATGCAAGTGGAGGATGTTAGATTATTTAATAATCTATATGTGGCCCATGTGATTAAAGGATTGGTTCTAATTAAGGTGGCCCAAGATGATGGTTATTGGGCTTAATGGATAAGAGCCAGTTAGGGTTTTAATACTCTTTCTCTGCCTTATAAAAGTAAAAGGAATCGACAGCTTAAGGTGAACACAGAAAAGAAAACAAAATAGAGAGTGTGACGGCTGCCTCAAACACATACGGTGATAACTTGTTTGAGAGAGCTCATAAAAGAAACTTCCATAGCTGTTGATTATTCTCTGACCATTGAGAGAAAACTTACGGACAAAAGGCCAGAGGAATAAACATAGATTTGCTGTTACGGTGAGAATCGAATTGCCGCAATGAGGTAACTCATAACATAGATCTGCTGTTATGGATCAAGGAATGCTTCCGCTTATTATCTATTTCTATTAAACAAATTCTATGAACAATAGATCTGGGCTATATTAAATATTATTTAACATGTGGTATCAGAGCCTATACTTGTTTTAGATTTGTTTGATAGTGTTTTATTTGGCTTAATTAATGAAAATTAATTTCCTATTGTGAAGTTGATTTTTCTGGTATAAGCGAAGCCAAAAATTATAGAAATTGAAAACTGTTTGTTTTCTTTATGCTCTATAAATTATTATGTTGTTATTTATAGAGAATGGTTATGACATATTATTGGGTTATGTCGTTAAAGTTTTGAGATCGTAATTTAATCTCATAAAAGTTTTGCATAAATCAATGTTTAATGAATGGAAAACTTGTTAGTCACCAAAGTGGCCTTGTTTGGATTGTTTTAGACATCGATTATGCAGTTTTCAATTGTTCATATTTGTGTGATGCCGTTATATGACATGAAAGTTAAAATTGAACAATTGAGTTCGTTGATTATAATTTGTTAGGTTACCCAAAGGTAGAACCATTAATTATAATCAACGGCATTAAAGAGATTTATCATTGTACTAATTAATATGGATGTATATCCAAAGATAACATGCATATTGTATGGAGCATTATTGAATAGTTGAATGAAAAAAAAAAAACGTAACTAGATTCCAGAAAAAAGCATGGGCTTGCTTCTCTCTGACTTGCATAAAGGCTCGCAAGTTGCTCCACAATAAAAGTCTATTAAAGTATTTTTCTTCTTGGCATCATTATTGATTAAAGCTATGCATTTAAATATCACCCAAAGGTGAATCTAAATGCATAATTAAAGTTGTTATTTGTTTGAATCCATTTTTTTGCTTACTCAAAGCATTAACGTATGAGTATATGTGTAATGCTGCAGCTTCCTTTAACATGTTTGCTATGGGCACTGGGTTGATTAAGTTCAATGGATTGAACTATGCTGATTGGTCCGAACAAATCCATTGTCAGTTAGGAGTTCTGGACTTGGATCTGGCATTAGTCTCTAAAAAGCCAGCAGCCATTACAAAGACCAGCACTGAAGCTGACAAGTTTCATTATGAGGCTTGGGAGCGGTCTAACAGGCTAAGCTTGAACTTAATGAGGATGACAATGGCTAAAAATGTTAAGCCATCCATGCCCAAAATGAACAATGCGAGAGAGTACGTGCTGAAAATTAAGGAACACTCCCAATCGGACATAGCTGACAAGTCCATCGTAGGATCCTTGATGAGTGAGCTGACGACCAAGAAGTTTGATTGGTCACAATCCATTCATGATCATGTGACTGCCATGCAGAATTTGACAGCTAAATTGAAATCAATGGGAATGGATGTAAGTGAATCCTTTTTAGTTCAATTTATTATTAACTCACTTCCTCTTGAGTTTGGCCAGTTCCAAGTGAATTACAACACCCTTAAGGAAAAATGGAACATTTAGGAAATCAAGGCCATGTTGATACAAGAGGAAGGGAGATTAAAGAAATTGAAGGAACACTCTATCAATCTCACACTTCATAATGGAGCTAGTAGCAGCAACAACAAATCAGGGAAGAAAGGCAAGAAAAGGGACAATGCCACAATGAAGGTTAATGAGGGCCAAATCCGTAAGGAATTGAAGTGCTACTTCTGTAGGAAGAATGGTCACTTCAAGAAGGACTGTCCTAAAAGGAAGATTTGGTTTGAAAAGAAAGGTATACCTTATGTTTCAGTATGTTTTGAATCAAATCTTATTGAAGTGCCTAATAATACCTGGTGGTTAGATTCTGGTGCAACTACTCATGTGTCTCATATTATACAAGGATTTCTTTCGATCCAACCCATAAACGAAATTGAAAAGTTCCTATTCATGGGAAACAGAATGAAGGCACGAATAGAAGGAATTGGGACTTATAGATTGATCGTGGACACTGGTTGTTATATGGATCTTGAAAAGTGTCTTTATGTTCCTGAATGTGCTAGAAATCTAGTTTCTGTAGGGAGGTTGGATAATGTTGGTGTTTTTTCATTATACAAACTTAAGTACTATTATAGTTCTGGTACTCTGATTGATGGTTTGTATCATTTTAATCTTGATGCTGAATTTATTGAATTCCTGTTTAATGTTGAACACAATATAGGTATTAAACGTAGTGCACATAATGAATGTTCTGCTTTCTTATGGCATCGAAGGTTAGGTCACATATCCAAAGAAAGGATTTTGAGGTTAGTGAAAGGTGGAATCTTACCTCAATTGGATTTCACTGAATGGGACGTGTGTATAAATTGCATTAAAGGTAAGCAAACTAAGCACACATTAAAGAATTCAGCCACAAGAAGCAGTGAATTGCTTGAACTTATACACACTGATATATGTGGCCCTTTTGATGTTCCCTCTTGGGGTGGTGAAAAATATTTTATTACCTTTACCGATGATTTCTCACGGTACGGTTATATATATTTACTGCATGAAAAGACTCAATCAGTGGATATCCTTGAGATAGTCATTAATAAGGTAGAAAGGCAGTTAAATAGAAAAGTTAAAGTGGTGAGATCTAATAGAGATGGTGAATATTATGGTAAATTTAATGAAAATGGACAATATCCAGGTCCATTTGCAAAGTTCCTTGAAAGTCGTGGCATTTGTGCGCAATACACAATGCCAGGTACACCTCAACAGAATGGTGTAGCTGAAAGGCGGAATCGTACTCTTATGGAAATGGTTAGGAGTATGCTAAATAATTGTACTATGCCTTTATCATTATGTATGCATGCATTAAAGACTGCTGCATATTTACTTAATAGGGTTCCTAGTAAGGCAGTTCCTAAGACCCCTTATGAACTATGGACGGGAAGGAAACCTAGTCTGAGGCATCTTTATGTTTGGGGTTGCCCAGCAGAAGTAAAGATATATAATCCACATGAAAAGAAGCTTGATGCTAGAACGTTAGAGGATTTTTCATAGGATATCCTGAAAAGCCAAAAGGGTACAGATTTTATTGTCCTAACCATAGTACGAGAATTGTTGAGTCTGGGTTTATTGAAAATGGCCAAATTAGTGGGAGCAGTGAACCACGTTAAGTGAATGTGCAAGAGATTCAGATTGAAAATCCAACTCAGGTGGATTTTCCTAATGTCTCTTCTTCGGTTGTTGTTCCACTTATTGTATCACAGTTTAACAACATGGTTGAACAATAAGTCAACATTCTGAACCCACAAAATGACCATATAAATGATAAACCAGCAAATAATGAACAATTCACGAATGATCAAGTGGTTTCACAAGAAATAGCATTATAGAGGTCACAAAGGCAAAGAAGGCCAGCTATTTCTAGTGATTATGTGGTTTACTCACTTGAGCAAGAATGTGAATTGAGCATTGATAAGGATCTAGTCTCTTTCCAGAAAGCCATGAAATGTGATAATTCTGCAAAGTGGTTTAATGCCATGAAGGAAGAAATGCAATCAATGAGTGATAATCAAGTCTGGAATTTAGTCGAGTTGCCAGAGGGGTCAAAACAAGTTGGTTGTAAATGGGTTTTTAAGACCAAATGGGACTCTAAGGGCAACATTGAAAGATATAAGGCTAGACTTGTTGCTAAAGGTTACACTCAAAAGGATGGCATTGATTATAAAGAGACCTTTTCTCCAGTTTCCAAAAAGGACTCTTTAAGAATTATTTTGGCTTTGGTGGCTCATTATGATCTAGAGCTTCACCAAATGGATGTAAAGACAGCCTTTCTTAATGGTGACTTAGAGGAGGAAGTATATATGGACCAACTAGAGGGGTCTGTGGTCACAGGAAAGGAAAACATGGTGTGTAAGTTAAAGAAGTCAATATATGGACTGAAGCAAGCTTCCCGTCAATGGTATCTTAAGTTCAATAATACCATCACTTCATATGATTTTATAGAAAACACTATTGATCGGTGTATTTATATGAAGGTCAGTGGGAGCAAGCTCATCATGTTAGTCCTATATGTTGATGACATTCTTCTTGCTACGAATGATGTTGGGTTGTTGCCTGATGTAAAGGGTTTTCTCTCTAAGAACTTTGAAATGAAAGATATGGGAGAGGCATCCTTTGTGATTGGAATAGAAATATTCCGTGATAGATCAGAAGGACTGTTAGGATTGTCTCAAAGAGCTTACATTGATAAGGTATTAGAGAGATTCAGAATGGAAAAATGCTCCGCAGGAATAGTTCCAATTTAGAAAGGAGATAGGTTCAGCGAAATGCAATGTCCTAAAAATGATTTGGAACGTGAAGAGATGGAGTCTATTCCATATGCGTCAGTGGTTGGGAGCTTAATGTATGTTCAAACATGTACTCGACCGGATATTAGTTTCGCCGTAGGAATGTTAGGGCGATATCAAAGTAATCCCGGGATGGACCATTGGAAAGCTGCAAAGAAAGTACTTAGCTATTTACAAGGCACTAAGAATCATATACTCAATTATAGAAAGTCCAGCCATCTAGAAGTGGTGGGATACTCGGATTCAAACTATGCCGGTTGTGTAGATTTGAGAAAGTCTACATTTGGCTACTTGTTTCTTCTAGCTAGAGGAACAGTATCATGGAAAAGTGGAAAGCAGTCTGTCATTGCTACTTCCACTATGAAGGCTGAATTTGTGGCATGCTTTGAGGCCACTGTTCATGCATTGTGGTTGTGGAACTTTGTCTCAGGTCTAGGCATTGTCGACAGTATAGCTAGACCGTTGAGAATTTACTATGATAATTCCGCAGCTGTCTTCTTCTCTAAGAATGATAGGTACTCTAAGGGTGCAAACCACATGGATTTAAAGTACCTATCTGTGAAAGAAGAAGTGCAAAAACACAAAGTGTCAATTGAGCATATCGGTACTAATCTGATGATAGCGGATCCGCTAAGGCTTACTGCCCAAAATCTTCACTGGCCATGTTGATATGATGGGCATTATAGATAAGTCCTTGTTAGCATGATGTTTAAACTTGTATATATATATACATATGGTTGTTTTGCTCATATTATTATGACACTTGGGAATTCAATTAAAGATGTGTTTTGCTTATTTATGTGTTATCCACATTATAGATGTATACAATAATGGTTTGAGTGAGATATCAATAACGGTTGATTGTAACAATGTATTGTTTGTTGAATAGTTTCTCCATTAAAATTTTATGAATTGAAGTGGTCTGTGATATATGGAATGAATCATGTCGATTAATGACTTGTGACCGCCATAATCCGATCATCTTAATTCTAATTAAGGTAAACATGATAGATTCAAGAAATGCACATGGGTCAAGTGGGAGATTGTTAGATTATTTAATAATCTATATGTGGCCCATGAGATTAAAGGGCTGGTTCTAATTAAGGTGGCCCAAGACGATGGTTATTGGGCTTAATGGATAAGAGCCAGTTAGGGTTTTAATACCCTTCCTCTGCCTTATAAAAGTAAAAGGAATCAACAGCTTAGGGTGAACACAGAAAAGAAAACAAAATAGAGAGTATGACGGCTGCCTCAAACACATACGGTGATAGCTTGTTTGAGAGAGCTCATAAAACAAACTCCTGTAGATGTTGATTATTCTCTGACCATTGAGAGAAAACTTACGGACAAAAGGCCAGAAGAAGAAACATAGATCTACTGTTACAGTGAGAATCGAATTGCTGCAACGAGGTAACCCATAACATAGATCTGCTGTTATGGATCATGGTACACTTCCACTTATTGTCTATTTCTATCAAACAAATTCTATGAATAATAGATCTGAGATATATTAAAGATTATTTTAACAGAGGAGATCAAAAGAGCGAAAAAAGGAGGAAGATGGACATAACCAGAGCTATGCTTAAGAGACCTTATGGGCACGCAGAAGCTTTTCGAGTAATAAATGGATGAAATGGTTTAATATTTATGTGCATTGGTGCTTCCCTGGTCCTATTGATTTATGGAATGATTTGTTGCTTGTTGTTCTTAGGAGGCTAAGTTGATAGAATTATTTCTTGGTTAATAGTAAGAGGGAGATTAATTAGGTAGGAGTAACAGTGTCGATTTTTTTTTCTTTGGACATAATTCTTAGTTGAAAAGTACAAGCATCACAATGGATGCAAAAAATGAATATCACGTTAAGATTTTTTTTATTCCACGTTAAGATTTAAAAGTATTAAAAATATACTTTTCAACATTAAATCAAAATATTTAAGTGTAAAAATACCAAATAATGTGGGATTCTTTTGGACCAAACTAAATAATAGAATCATATTCTAAAATTGCAGTCCACAGCATCATGATCTGCAACTGATTTGTTTAAAATTTTATTCACTGTAGCTAATTTTAAATGTTTTTAAATTTGTAAAATGATATGCAACTGATTTGTTTAGATTTGAGATACAGAGAGAGAGAGAGAGAGAGAATTAAATTTAATTATAGCACACATAAACTTGGTTAAGGAATTATATAAAAAAAAATATAGGTGCATTGTATGATTTAAAAAATGTCAGGAAGTATTAGCAGTGAGCATAATAAAGGGTGTAATTGAATGTTTAAATTTATGTAATGTTATTACTTTTATTGTAGTTGAATTTATTGATTTTTTGTTTCAGGTTTAGGTGACTTCGATCACAGTTACATCTTGATTCAAAAAAAGAGGTATTTCTTTATTTTTTTTTAAATTTAATGTTTTTATATTCCTAGCATTTTCATAAATTAAATCTGCCATTTTATTTTTATAGGATTTTAAACAAATCGTTGCTAAATGGAATTCATATTCATATAAGTAGAAAGTGAAATATGCAAAACTTGATAGGGTTATTACGAGTGCAAAGGTATGTAAATTTTAAACTCTTGTTCTTTTGCTCAATTTTCAATTGGATATTGATAAAAAGAGGGAACATTTTGCTTTTGGCTTAAAAGAGAAACCTGTATCTGCACTAGTAGTTGTGACAATTTGTTGAATTCGATGAAGATTGCATACATAAATATTTGCTTGATATACAAGCGATATGAAAGAATATAAGGCATATGTGTTAGGGGTCCAATAATGTTGATCATGATAAGGTGAAAATATGTGCATTTTTAAAATATTTGTCTACATAATTATGGTAAGTGGAATCATGGAAAGCTATTAATGGAAAAAAAAAAAAAAAAAAGATGCCCATTGGAATAGAAAACATGTGAAAATATGTTGCAGACTAAATCTAGTGAAATTGAGAAACATGCATGTAGATGTAGTGCATCTAATTTGGGGATAAGTAAAATAGAGCAGAAGTTGACATTATTAGAGAGTAAACTAGATGTTGCTACTGGAAAAATAAACTTATTAGAATCTAGCATAGACAACATCATGTCATCTGGTAATTTTGAAATATCTAAAAAGACAACCAAGATTGAATCCGAAAATCGAGCAAATAGAGAGTGTGACAATAATATAATACTATCAAAATTATGACTAATAGAAGCTGCAATTGATGGACTTCAATTGACTGCTATTTTTGAATTGTCAAACATCAAGAATCATTTATTCGACGAATTTCAAAAACAAAGAGCTGGAGTACATTTGCCAGATCGAAATGAGGTAAATTCATCAAGAATACCATTTTTCCTGTAGTTAAATTTCAACATGTTAAAAAAAATGATAATTGAATTAAGTTTCTATAATATTAACTAAAACGATTTGAGTGGAATTAATTTTCTATTATTTCTCAAACCTATAAATACAGCAGTTCCCTATAACAACATAACAACTACAGCTGTACAAGATAAACACAATTTTGAAATATAAACAGTTACAAAAATAAGAGATAAAATATGTTGCTAGCTGTTAGCTCAATACTCCCCCGCAAGATTGTGGTACCTTGCGTACACCAATCTTGAACCGATTAGCTGCAAAGATGTTCTTGGACAACGGTTTGGTTAACAAGTCTGCATGTTGATCTTTGGATGATACATGACTTATTCGAAGCTTGCCTTTTTGAATCAAATCACGCACAAAGTATAAATCAATCTCAATGTGTTTCATACGTGAATGATACATAGGATTCTGGCACGCATAAGTGGTAGACACATTATCGCAATAAATGACAGGCATAGACAGCTTTTGTTTAATACCAAGTTCAGCTAGTAAAGAATATGCCCGCATAACCTCAGAAGCTGTGGTGGCGACAGCCCTATATTCAGCTTCTGTAGAGCTTCGCGCAACTGATTTCTGCTTGCGAGATGTCCAAGAAATTGGAGTGGTGCCTAGATAAAGAATAAAACCCGTTGTTGACGTTCTGTTAGTCGGGTCACCCGCCCAATCGGCATCAGAAAAGGCATGAAGAACCAAGGAAGTCTGTGACTGTATTAGTATCCCATAATCAACCGTTAACTTGAGATAGCGAAGTAACCGTTTTAAAGCATCCCAATGAATAGTTATTGGACTCTGCATAAACTGAGATAACTTATTTACTGTAAAACAAATGTCCGGCCGCGTCCAAGTGAGATATTGTAACGCACCAACAAGCTTGCGATAATTCTTGACATCAACCTCCAACTCTGATTTTGTATTCTTTACAAGAGAAGTACTAGTAGCAAATGGTGTGGATACAGGCTTGGCTCCTTCCATATTCGCAACAAGTAGCAATTTTCGGATGTAATGATGCTGCGTTAAGAACAGTCCAACAACTGTTTTCTGGATATCAATCCCAAGAAACAAATTTAACTGTTGTGGATCTTTAAGAGAAAATTTATTTCGTAGTACACCAATAAATTGCCGAATAATGGAGTGAGAATTTCCTGTCAATAACAGATCATCAACATAAATAAGGAAATAGCACACAAACTGATCCTTATGAAGAATAAACAAAGAATGATCACTTCTGGACTGCTGAAAACCAAACTCAACCGCACAAGCACGGAGTGCTTGATACCATGCTCTCGGCGCTTGACGAAGACCATACAAGGCCTTAACCAATTTGCAAACATAATTCGGCTTGTCTGGACTTACAAAACCTGGAGGTTGCTGCATATATACGTCCTCCTGCAAAGGACCATGTAAAAATGCATTATTCACATCTAATTGACAAATATCCCATTTATTAGTCAGTGCAAGGGTGAGTATGATCCGAATCGTTGCTGGCTTCAGAACCGGGCTAAAAGTTTCTTTAAAATCAACACCAAGGCATTGATTATACCCCTTAGCGACTAAGCATGCTTTATACTTAGCCACAGAGCCATCCACATTACGCTTAACCCTGAAAATCCACTTACAACCAACCAGATTATAATTAGAATTTGGTGGAACAAGAACCCAAGTGCCATTAGCCATTAATGCATTGAACTCAACAGACATAGCTTCACGCCACTTTGGTTTTTGTAGCGCTTGAGAAACTCGAGTTGGCTCTACAGATTCGGGTAAAGGATGTTTACTAACAGAATGAACAATTTTCGGCTTAAAGATATTATTTTGAGAACGTGTGACCATAGGATGAGTACGAACAGGAACCGTAGAAGATGAATCAGAAGACCCAGACTCAACCGAAGACGCAATAGAAGAATTTAGAGACTCACCAGACATTGTAGACACAGAAGACGACACAGCTGCTGCAGGAGACGACACAGGAGACGAAACAAGAGACTCTTCCATGGATGACCCAGACTGGAATTTGTACCTGCAGAAACTGGTTGAGAAGAGGCTGAACTGGAATTAGAAGAATCTGAAGTAAACGATGGAGAAGACATGGAATCAGATATAGGAACAAATGCTACAATCGGTGTAGAAGAACCAAAATGCCTAGAAACTTGAATACCCATACCCGACAAAGACCCAATATCAGATTGAGAAGGGAGTTTTTTATTATTTGATGGAAACGGTACCGTTTCAGATAAAGGCCCACTATCAATATTATACCAAGCACCAGTCTCTTCACAAAGATCACGAAAACAAAGTTGTCCAGGAAACTTATTCTTAATAAAATCGACATGCCGTGATACATAAACTCGGCTTGTGGTGGGTTCCATACACAAATAAGCACTCTGGTTTAATGAATATCCTACAAAAATACAAGGCTTTGACTTTTGTTCGAATTTGTTTTTATTATAAGGCTTAAGAAAGGGATAGCACAGGCATCCAAACACTTTTAGATTAGTATAATTTGGATCTTTATGAAAAAGTTTAGAAAAAGGAGAGGTCATTTTTAAAATAGGTGTAGGCAACTGATTGATCAAATACGTTGCTGCTAAAAATGCATATGACCAAAATTGATAGGGTAGGGAAGCAGATTGAAGAAGAGTGAGACCCGTTTCTACCAAATGGCGATGACGACGCTTTGCGGCACCATTGTGCTGCGGTGTATGAGGAGGTGTTTGCAAGTGTTGAATTCCATTATCCCGAAAAATTATTTTGAGAGCAAGGAACTCACCACCACCATCAGTATAGATAGAACCTATTTTGGTTTGAAACAAATTTTCAACTAATTTCTGAAATGCTGGAAAAATCAAAGCAACATCAGATTTAGCACGAGTAGGATAGAACCAAACATACTTAGTATAATGATCAACAATTATCAAATAGTACTGAGAACGATCAATAGATTCAACTAGTGCTGGTCCCCATAAATCCGAATATAATAGTTCCAAAGGACGAGAACTAGAAAGAGTAGAAGTTCCAAACGGGAGCAAAAGTTCCAAATGAAGACAAAATTTGACGACACACTTTAGCAGCAAGATGACCTAATCGCTGATGCCAGAGCAACGAAGAATCACGAACAAAAACATTGGCAACAATTGAAGACGAACGACCACTTGATAATGAAGACAGACGATATAAGCAATTTTTAATTTGCCCCCTTGTGATGATCTCCCCCGTGTTGAGATCCTTGACAATGAAACAATCAAAGAAAAACTCAATAGAGACATTGTTAGCTAAACAAAATTCAGAAACAGAAATAAGGTTTTCCTTAGACCTAGGAACACAATAAACATTCTGTAAAGAACAACTTTTCAATGGAAAGGAAAGAACCTGAGAGCCAACATGAGTTATGCGCAAACCTGAACCATCGGTGAGGTGAAGTTCATCTAATCCTTCATATGGAGCATGCAAAGACAAGTTCTGTAAATCATTGGTGACATGATTCGTAGCTCTAGTGTCCAACACCCAGCTCGAAGAATCAGAAGCTGCTACATGATTAGCCCGCGGTGGTGGTCTAGGAAAATTATTCTTGAAGAAGTCCTTTGCACCATAACACTGCTTGGCATTATGACCCGGCTTATCACAAATCTGACATTGAACTTTGGAACCTCCATTATTCCTGCACATAGGCTGGGATTGAGAGCCTAAGTTTCCCGAATACCCAGAATCTTCACGAGAACTAGATGATAACTACGGTCGAGAAGAATAAGAATTTTTTTCGAACATTATTTGCCACAACAGGTGCTGGATCATAAGCCGAATTAATTTTCTTAACATATACTTCATGAGCGAGAAGCCGATCCTGAAGCTCCGCAAAAGAAATAACAGTATCACGTGCGCGAATTGCAGCAGCAATATCACGAAATTCAAGGCCAATTCCATTTAATGTATAAATCACTAGATCAACGTCAGAGATTGGACTTCCAGACAAACCTAGATCGTCTGAAATTGCTTTAATAGACTGCAAGTACTCTGAAACTGGTTTAGAATCTCTTTTGCTATTAGCAAGCTTTTCTAAAAGAGACAGAATACGTGTTGCAGATCGGTTTGCACATGCAGTCTGTATCTTCGCCCACGCATCTGCTGAAGTTAGAGCAGTGGAAACAATATGCATAGAGGACACACTCGTGGAAGCAATCAATGCTGCCAACACTAGCTGATCCTGACAGACCCAATGATCATAGTCAGGGTTTGAAACTTCTTTATCATCCTTCCTCAAAACTGGTGGAGGACGGGGATACGATCCATCAACATACCCTAGGAGATTATGCCCACGTAGGACAGGAACAATCTGAGCTCTCCATGTCGAATAATTCTGTTGAGTCAGTTTCAGAGGAAACTGAGAGCCATTAATTGAAATCAAAACCTTACCAGACATATGTGTAAGGTTGGAGGTATTTGATGCAGAAGCCATTTAACAATAGGTTTTAGGCAAACGAATAAACTGAGAGTAATGACCGAAGAAGAAAACGCAAAAACCAATAGGTTTTGGCTCTGATACCATAAAACGATTTGAGTGGAATTAATTTTCTATTATTTCTCAAACCTATAAATACAGCAGTTCCCTATAACAACATAATAACTACAACTGTACAAGATAAACACAATTTCGAAATATAAACAGTTACAAAAATAAGAGATAAAATTTGTTGCTAGCTGTTATCTCAATATTAACACGTAGTAAGACTTGTGGTTTATGTGATTCAGAATTTTTAACGTATTTTTTTAAACCTTTTCATTGTTATATTTTCAGGTTAGGAATATGGGTATATTAGAAAATAAGTCTGGCTTCGTCACTTTAGATTTAAAGGATCATAAACGAGTTGACACCCCCAAAACAAAAGCACGAGAAGTTGGTCCGTTCACTGTGTCACAACCAATTAGTACTAAAGATGCAAGGATTATTCAATATGTATTTGATCCAACTTTGGATAGCATGTTAGAATTGTTTTTTAAACTCTGATTATTCCTATGACTTCAATTACATTAAAATTTTTTTATCATATTATTTTTTTTTTTTTTGTAAATATACTTTTGCAGTGATATTATTATTTCGAGTACTTATATATTCTTGAATAGAAATGATTTTGCTACATTGTCTCTGGTTAAACTATTGGATGGAATGGTAAGCCTCTATAAATGTAATTTTATAATTTTAAATTTTTTTTCTAATTGATATGAATTAACTGTTTACACTAAGATTTGTATTATATTTCTTTATTGTGCTGAGTTAATGATTCTAAAGTGGAATGTACCACTTTTCTATTGAGATATTAAAGCAAGATATCCTTTTTATAGGTAATAGATTTTGTATGCACTATGCTGACAAATGCTGAACGACATTAGAAAAAGTGGTTAAATTGGTATTTGCCACTAGTGTTTTCGATAACATTTTTATATGTGAATTTTTCTTGTTAGTATATATACACAAACACATCCACATTTGTCATTATGATTATTTCTGCATTTAGATTTATGCATTTATTGGGACAGAACATGCTAAATCTTTTATAAGATCACATCAATTTTTGGAAAGAAATTCAGGTAACTTGGTTGACTATGAAAAGGTAATTTTGTATATATGTACTTGTCTTGAAAATTAATTAATTAATTAATTAATGTATTGAGTTTTTGAATTGTGTTGAATTAATAATTTTAATCTTTATAAAATTATTACAGATTTTTATTCCAATCCATACTGGTAGTAGTACAGGCGGTCATTTTTTTGTGTTTAGTTCATATTAGAGATAAGTTAGTGGAAATATTAGATTCATTACCTTCATTGTCGAAGGTTACCGAATGTGAGGCTAAAGTATTTAAATCGGTATATATAACTTCTTATAGCTTATTGTCAAATATTTCTCATACTTATATACAATGTATCTCATGTTCAGTATTTTACTTGCTTTGATGATATCAAACTCTTACATGAGATTAGTTAGAGCATTTGGATGAGGCATTGAAGAGTACTGAGCAATACATAGATATCTAATTTGCCAAATTCAAAGTGATAATTTCAATAGAAATACCAATCCAAGACAATGAGTAATTTACTTTGTCAATTTAAAAATATTATATTTGTAAAACGTAAGTATATTTAATTTAGTATTAAATTAAATTGATAGGTTTGATTGTGGGATATATACAATTAAGTTTATGCACTCACTGCACTCTGTAAAATATAAGAAGTTTAAGGTACATGTTCAATATCTACGATTTATTTATTAAATTAAATGTTTATTATAAGCATAATTATAATATTTTCAAATTTACCTTGTTTGTTGTATTGCTATTTAGTGGTGTAGTGACGAAGAGAGGTTGGTTTTGGCATTAAGCATGATAAAGTCAAAGAGTAACATGAGAATGATGAATTTGGAAGTTGAAGTGGAGGAATACTAGAGTAAAAAAATCTCAAAGTAACCAAAGTGCAATATTGAAGGGATATAAGCACAAGCCACAAATTGATGAACAAATTGAGATTCATGAAGATGACAGTGTTTGTGTGGTTGAAGGGCCAATTTCTTAATATATGTGCAAACTGATAAGTAACTATTGGATGGGACATGTGTTTTCTCTATAATTTTCTAATTTTGAATGGGACTTAGTTCTTTTTTTTATATTTCTCCACTTTGGAATTGGGTAATTTCTGCCATATATTAGTAACGCTTTATGATCTTATTGTGTTGAATGTGACCATGTCGAGAAAGATGTCTAATACAAGTTAATAAAGACATGCCTAAAATCCAAGATAATGATGTATACCTTTTTACTATACTGCCCTTGTAACGTCCCATTTTTCTATTGAATCGAGTCGTTGTTTAGAGTCGAGTCGGGCTGATCCAAAACCCGGTTTGAGCCATTAGAGTCTAGAGTGGGCTAGAATGGGATGTAACTGAAATAAGGAGAAGAAGTGGACTTACTTGAAGGAAACAAAAAGATCAAAGTATAAGGATTAGGACTTGCTTGCACTAAAATATAAAGCCTAGGTATTAAGTTGTACCATTTTGACACTTGAGGTACCATGTGGTAATTTTCACATAAAAATCATTGATCTTCTAGAGCCTACCCGTGAGTTCCATTTTCTTTTCATTTCTTTATCATTATCTTCATCTTCTTCCTCTACTTTCCTCTTCCACTTTCTTTTCTCCATCACTTTTAATGGTAGTGAAGATTTTCATGGGATTCAAGCATTATATTCAACTTCTAGTCTAACCAAGTAAGTAAACCTTCTTGAATTTCATACTTGAATCATTTGGTGATATTTTTAGATGATTCATAAGAATTCTTATGTATAGAAGTGAGCCCAAAGGTAAAAGGAAGCTAAGAAGAAGAGCTCAAGCTTTTTGGAGTGAAGGTGTGCTATCTCTTTTTGTTTAATTCATTTCCTTACATGATAATTTGTGTGATGTGTTGAAAATGAGAAGATATGTTGCTTAATGTTGAGTGAGAAGACTGAAAATGGTGAAAAAGCATGAGATGAAATGAATAAATGAAGTAGATATTGAGTTCATGCTGAAACAGGTTTTGCTGGAAAAGTAACCAGTAACTTCACAATGATTTTGACCCTATTTAATGATGGAATTAGGAAGTGTCATAGAAGAGTTATTTGTTCCTCTATGTGTTAGCTTTCCATGGGTTGTTGAATCACCCAAATCGGAGTTGTAAATTGAGAGATATGACCAAAATAGTACAGACTGCGCAGGCTAGAAAACACGACGCGCGCTCGCGAATTTCATTGCGCGCTCGCGAATTGTGCCTGTAAACTCTCTGACTCTCATTTTGCACTTCTTGCGCTCACGACTTTCATTGCGCCCTCGCGAATTTGGCCTGTAAACTCACTGACTCTCATATGTGCTTCTCGCGCTCGCGACTTTGCATGGCGCGCTCGCGACTTTTATTCTGATACTCTTTTGGACATCATTTTCTATGCAATTGTATTCCTTTGCTTAACTTGTATGCCTCCAATCATTTTAAAACAAAAAGACAAACATGTATCAAACCAACATGCAAGCATGCAAATGATGTGAAATGAGGTAAACACTATGGTGTATGAAGTTATGAATTCTATGCAATTGTATTCCTTTTCTCAACTTGTATGCATTCAATCATGTTAAAACAAAAAGACAACATGAACACATGTATAAACACAAAATGCAAGCATGCAAATGATGTGAAACTAACATGACACAAGTTGCCCGCTTGGCAAGGCTATCAGCATACAGGTAAGCAGTAAGGTTTGTGAAATTATGAAGCAGTTAATTTCATGACACAAGCATGCAAATTATGACATAAGCATGTGAAAATAACATGACACAAGCATGCAAACTATGACACAGTTACTATGCTTTTGTTTTATCTATTGACATACCATTAATATGCTCCATTGAGGTTAGGTAGAAACCACTTAGATAAGGCTATGTCGCGACATAGGATAGCAGATCTGCACCTCATACAGTTTGGTACTCCGGCTACAGGCCGTTGAGTGGATATGATTATATATGGGCCATAGCAGCCAAGCATACAGTTTCATCCAGTTTCATACAGTTTTTCTTATCACTTTGGTTTCACTATAACCTTATGGAGCTATACAGTTATATTGACTACAAATTGCATAATCATACAGTACAATGAGCAGCAAGTATGATAATGAAAGTATCATGATATGTGTGCTTACATTCCATATGTGAGTACATGTTTATTTCTACATATGTATGTGCTTATATGTTTCTTTATTCGTTGCGATATTCACTGAGTTTTAATAAAAGGTACAGAATTCATACAGCATAAAGAACACCAGGTAAGATCATGAAAGTATAATGCTATATATGCTTACAAGTTTATTTATTAAATTTTAAGGAGCCATACAACATAACTTGTATGATGTGACTAAAAGTGCATAAGTCATACAGCATAATGAACAGCAAGTAAGACAATAAAAATATACTGTTATGTGTTCTTATATGTTTATTTATTTAAGTCATACAACATAATGAACAGCAGGTAAGATCATGATAGTCTCATGATATGTGTGATTAAAAGTTCATGTAAAGGAGTTATGAGATAATTTGAACTAAATTATTTATGTTATGCATTAGAAGTTTATTCTTTGCTATAAAGATACATTGATGTTGAAATTTACTGAATCTATGATTTTCAATGTTTTTATGAAACTTTGTATTTTAAGTTAGTTGTCATCACACTTTGTTAAGTATGTGAATTATGAGCACCACTGAGTTTTATACTTAGCGCGTCGATTTTTATCACGCGTAGATTAAGATCGTGGTTGCTACTTGAAGACTTAAAGAGTACTATCAAAGCAGAAGTGATTAATTTGGTCATAGTAGATTGAGAGTTGTATAATTAAGAATTATGGCATGTATTAAGATTTATGGCATGTATAATTATTACATTTGTTAGAACTTATGTGATTGGAAATATAATTGAAGCATGTAATTATTTTGGTGTAAGTATTTGGAGATAAGAATAATACTTATGAAATGATTGAATATGAAATATTTTACTATAGTTGGTATGATTTGGTCATGAAAACTTGATATAGATCATGAATGCAATTAATTACTGGATATTAAATGCTATTGAGGATTTATACAGTTATGACTATACATATAGATAGTGTTATTGTGTCATGATGATTAGTTGGAGATATTGGAAGTTTGGAGTTTAATTGGGAGTGTTTTGTATTCATATTTAGCATACAGGATGATATCAGCATGACAGGACATAAGTTCAACCAGATTGTAGCGTCTCGGCTCGGTTCATTCGGGTTAACGGGTGGACCGGGAAGGGATGTTACAGCCCTAATTTACAATATCTTAACACTAAATTTAATTATTAATTACTTACACAAATAATCCAACGAAATATTAATTGTTGTAACTTGAACTAGAAACTTTTAAATCTCAACCTTGGTGTCCAACCATAATATCGGAGAGATTTCGGGAACACTATGTGTTAGTAGTAGAGAGAATTTTTTTAAGAATTGAAGTAACCCCTATTGATCATATACAGAAAGTACAAATAGAAAAAAAATGATTAATCGTATGTTAAATCCATAAATGCGACAACTATTTGGGCATAAAGAGAGTACTTTATTGCTACTGATTAGAGGATTTATATAAACTATGAACTGGTTGATACTATCAAACTAGAAAACTGAGTCCCAGCAAATATATAAGTGGGTACATTTCACACAAATATATTAACTATCAGAAAACATGATATAACCCTGCTCAAAATTCAGAATAAACAAATGTTGCATATTGTTGTCTTAATTTGTTAAAAATATGGCTCCATACACAACCAGCCGAAAAAAGAACACATTATATGAATAAAATTCTAAACAACACAATTGAGGTACCATATAGGAGCTACAAAATTTACAAATTCGTTAACAAACTCAACAAAATCTTCCACATTTACCATAATCAAAATCTTCAATAATTCCTCATCAAGCTCATTAATAAGTAGGAAAGAATAGAATCAAAAAATTATTGCACAAACTGTTCAAGAATTGTAGGAAAAAGAGTAGAAAACCTGCAAAAAAAGAGCGAAAAAAAGCATATAAACTTACAATATAATATGGAAATAAATGCAACATAATTGCACATAAAATACTCAAATTATATCAAAGTGTAGAAAACTCAAATATAGCAAATTGAGTAAGCATTCATTATTCTTCAACAGTAAATTCAAGTCTTCCTTTTAGGTTTGAATTGGTGAAATACAAAACACAAAGTCCAAGGAAAAAAATTGAGGAGCTAAAAGATAAATATACATTACTGAATCATACAAAAATACAAAGGAGCTGAGTGCAACTTTAGTTTTAGGGAAAAAAAAAAGTGTGACTAGCCATCTATTGAAAGTTACAAAATCATAGGTAATTCTTACTCCCTCATTGAAAACAATGTTAATTCTTTCTCTTCCAATTTCAGCAAATATGTGCAAACCTTATCCCATCCCTTTCTTCTTTCTTATCATTTGTTATCCCTCCACTCAAACAATTTCTTATGGGTTAGACACAAGACAACAAGATGCCTATATAATTTTACAGAATGGAGACCTATAAATATATGTAGTGGATTATCAGAAAATAATAAGTCAAAGTTGGGAATTTCTGAGAAATGATTATTCCAACTACTACCCAGAAAAAATAAACTCACCAGTTATAAAATCAAACTCACCAACTCAAACCCACAAAAAACAGAATAATAAAAAAGAACTTCAAGACCATTGCTATCATCAAACAAAGAAACCAAAAATAGAAGATTAATTATGTCTTAGGAAGGATTAAAGATGAGAAAACATACTAAGCTCAGAAGTTAAAGAAATATTTATATACAAATATACATAGGTTGTATTGTTAAATTCAAGACCAAAGCCAAGTTTGTTAGAAAATCAGGACCTTACTAAGATTTTCTAGAGCTTCTTTTTCTTTATTGCTGAACCGCCAAACTTTTGGTTTCACCCCCATAAAGCTTTGCAAATCTATCCATGCAGATATTCAAAATAGATTTTGGCGAATCTTATCATCAGAGATCACTAGGAGTTATAATCCAAATTGCAGAAAAATACAAAAAAAAATGTAGAAAGACTTACTAATGCATTAGAAAAAATGCAATAAATCAATACATTAAAACCATCCTAACCACTGTCATTAGAATTTATAAAACAACAGACAAGATGCTCAAATTAAATAACTTATCTTACCTACTCTATGCAGCATACTCTCTTTTTTGGTTACTTTCAATACCATTCTTCCTTTGATGCTAATTATATTCATTTAATTAGGCCCAATAGATGCGCTACTTTGATAATCATCATTCAATGAAAAAGTCAAAGAGGATGAGGATTCTTTCTCATTATTAGTAGATCTAATAAATTGCGAGCATGTGCAAATTGTGTGGCCTACTTTCTTACAATGGCCACAACGCCCAACCGCCTTTCCTTTAACTGATAACTCACTTTTGCTACCTTTGTTCTCTACAATCTGTAGGTCTTTGATAACATCTTTAGGGTCTTCTCTTGCTCCATTTGAAACTGCATCATCACCTTTATTGGAATTTCAAATTTCTTCAACCACACAAGTTAATTTCTCTAAATCAGTTTTTTTTATGTTATATCCTTCATCCGTTTTGGAGGCCTAATAACATAACTTGTCATAGTTCATATTCAGAGAACCACATCTAATGAATGAAGTAATATTTGGATTGTCTTATGAGATGCATGGCATCATTTGAGGGTATATCTTCACTTTCTTAGTCCATCGCTTGAGTATCAAACTAGGCGGAATTGTCACCAAGTGTTCAGACTTCATAATACAAAAACAATGGCAATAAGGAATACCAATTGTTTTCAAAATTCATGTAATACCTTTAAAAGTTAGAAAATAAGTAATAGTCCAATTCGAGGTTGGCTTGAAAATTCAGTAACAGTATAAACATGCCTATCTCGAAAAACCTCACACATACTAACACTAAGCAATGCTTCATTTTTTAATTGCTTATGAACTTTGAAGAGTACAACTCTAGTATACAAACTTACAACATGTTTTTCAAGACAGTGTAAATGACTCAGCAAAATTGATTTTTATTATTGCTATCACAATCCAATTTCAGATCTTTATATCTCATTCTTCGAACACCTCGATCAAACTCTTGTACAAACTCATATAATTTAAAATGACTCAGTAAAAATCAATTCATATATGCATTCATACCTTCACAATGTGTGCTCCTCATTCCGGCTAAGAATTTTCCAACAAAAAAAGCTTCAGCCCATCTAGCACGAATCTCATACATCTTCGAAACCCACTCATGATTTTGCAACTCAAGATCCACAATCATTCTGTGCTATACTATATCAAACTCAGTTACAATTTTTATTTTCTTTAGACATTGCTCAAAAATCTCATAAAATCTGCCATCATTCACATTTGAACGTGCATTCCTTTGAAGATGATAACAACAAACCCTGTGAGTAGTTTGTGGAAATATCTTCTCAATCGCCTTTCTCATTTGCTTGTCCTCATCATTGATGACAGATTGAGGCTCTTTCTGATTCATGGCCTCTAAAAATCTTTTTAAAACTCATATGTAAGTGTTTTCAATTTCATCAGGCAGTAATTCACACCCATATATTATCGTCGCTTGATAGTGATTTACTCCAACAAGTATTACAAAAGGCATCTTATCTGCATTGGTTTTATATATGATATCGAAAATTAGAATATCACCAAAACTTGCATAATCTGATCGAGACCTAGAGTCAGCCCAAAATGGATGTTATAACCTATTTTCACCGTCTACTATATATTTGCAATAAAAATTTGGGTCTCCTTCAACTTTAGCATATAAATATACTAAAGCAGTTTCAGAATCAGTATCAATAATCTGCTCCCTACGATCGACATCTACAAAATTATACAAACCTTTTGTAGTAAAACCAACATTCTCGTAGCCACCACCTTGATTCACTACAAAATCCTTTACTTGAGTTGATGGCAGCGTCGTGAAAAAAGCCACACACATTCTCTACATTTGAAACCACTGAGTATAGCAAAAGAATACTCAAAAGAAAGAAGGAACTCCTCTCTCAACTCCAATTTACAGGTTCTTAGAACCTGACTGATTTTAGTAATTTTTTTCATATGAATAAGAATTTTAACCCACGTATTTTTCTTCCTTAAAAAAAAATAAATGAAGTAACCGATCACCAAAACCTGCTGTAGCAAATGCCCTTTACACGTGGATAATATTTATCACTTCACTACCAATACAGAAACTAACTAATTTGTATGGTAGTAAAAGCCTTATTTTATATTGACATTTGAGTTGTTGTAAGTAGTTCTATTTACTTTGCAACATTATAATGGATTCCTTTAATTTCAATAATATATTTCTAATTACATACCAATGAATGTATTTTGTGATATATTTATGATTTCACTTATTATTTTACTAGATGTTAAATGTAACAATATAATTTATTAATGATATTTCTTGACATAACTTTTTAAAATATTTGATAATTATCAAAATCGAAATTTAAAACAACAATTTATATTTATTATTCATATAACATTTCATAAATATTCTAAATTTTATAGGCATCGCTTATAAATGTCATTTCATTTTAGTACTAAAGACAATTATCTTATGTTGCCACAAGATTTATAGGAATATTGTATACATATACCTACATTTGTAATAATTATTGCTTAAAATACAGTGTCATTTTTATAATTGTTGCAATAACATATCCATTAACAATTAATTAACTACTTGTAGTGATAAAATATAGTTTAAAACTGAAATATGCTAAACATTGTATAAAATTATATTAGTGACGTTTTGATATAATTTTGAACCACATTTTGTAAATATTACAATAGACACCTAAAACAACATTTATATATGTTGCCATATAAATTTAATGACAATTTGTAAATTATTTAGGTGTCATTTTATAAATGTTATTTTAGTTCAAATATATAGTTACGTTTAATATATGTTGTAGTAGGTTCATTATAATGTCACTATACATATATACCAACATTTGTATTAATTGTTGCTTTAACTTTAAACCACACCCACTTAAGTGACATTTAAGCAACATCTAGGGAAAATGTTGGTAAAAACATTTAGTGACATTTTTAGAAGTTTTAGCAACATTTCTTATGTGTTACTATATGACATTTTTGTTAGAGTGTCAGCAAGGTGTATGTTTCTAATACTAAGTAGGAAGTTTATGCAATATCAATTTCAAAAAAAAACAATTAATTACATTACAAACATAAATAAGATTCATAAAAAAGACTTCTTGTAATATAAATTTCCAATATAATTATCAATTAGGAATATTTTGTAAATATTTATAAGGTCTAGCTTTTATTGTTTGTTTATTTTTTAAAATTTCAATCGTAATATAAATAAAATTGTGATATTTACTTAATAATGGCAAATATAACACTAATTTTCTTCTTCACTTGCTCCTCCTTTTGCTTTTCTTACTCCTCACATAAAAGGTTTTTCAGGTAAGTTCGAAATGGTTGGCAATCTTCGTAGATATACTAGAATTCATTCAAAATGGAGAATCTTTCAATTGCTTTTAGAATTTAAGCCTTGTTTATATTAAACATGTGCATATCAAGGGGGCAAGATTTACTAACCCTTGCAAACACCTGCTTACCAATAGATGAACAGCTCAACATAGTCACATCCTCTTCCCATCCAAGAATTTTGATATTGACAAATGGATCAGGCAACATACTGAGAATAATGGGGTTGTGTGATGGTAGCGGTTGTTCCGACAATTGGTGGGAATAGTAATTAGGATGAAGGGTTTTGGGAAATTTTTCTAAGATTGAGGTTGTGGATGATGATGGTAATAGGAATGGGGTGCATGGTATGGTGGTTGCGACTGGTAAGGGTGGGTTGGATGGTATGGTAGTTATGACTATAGTAAAAAGGTGAAGTTTATGGCTATTGCGGCAGTTGGTATGGTGGTTATGACTAGTAAAGGTAGGAACGTAGAGCTAGTGGTTGCTATGATAGTTGGGAATGCTGAGGTTGAGCTTGAGGGTGGTGATGTTAATGGGACTGAGATTGATGGTATGCTGGTTGCAACTTGTAAGGATAAGATGGTAAAGCTGGTGGCTATTATGACAATTAGGAATAATGGTAATAGGAATGAGGAGGTTGGTTAAAAGTTAGTGGTTATTGAAAGAGGTTAGGTGGCAGTGGCTGATAAGGGTAAGAAATTGGAGCTCATAAAAGTAGAGCAGCCGCTTGTGGAGCTGATGGAGTAAAGGATGAACAGCTAAGTGCTTCTTCTCTATGTCTATGAACTTCTAATGAATGGAGAATATTTTGTCTTTTTAATGGCATAGACTAGAGAGAAATGACATAATATATATATATATATATATATATATATATATATATATATATATATATATATATATATATATATATATATATAAAAGTACGAATGGGGAGGTCATTGGGTCTTTAAAACATCCCAATAGACTTTTAATTTTATTGGTTAATTATAAATTATTTATTTTAAATAAAATCATTAAGGAATATTCTATATCAACTAAATAGGAATATTAAATCAATTAGGAATCCTAATATTAATCTAATTAACCTAAGCGCTTGCTATAAATAGGCCTTTTTAGAGCTAATTGAGAGAAAGCAAACGTTAGAAAGTAGAAGACTTCTATTAGAATGGTTACAAAAGATCAATTGTTGCAACTTATAAAGGTAAATATTCTTCTAAATATGTAATTGGGACATGTTAGTTTTTACCAATTTATTATATTCATAACTTTTTGCAGCGAATTTTTTATATTTTTTTAAGTCTAATATTCATCATCATCGTGGAGTTATTAATTATTTTGTTCTTAATTTTCTAATTAAATTGTATATTTTTTAAAAAAATTAAATTTTATAGTTTAGTAATAAATATAAGTTTATTAGTTTCTTATATATTTAATTTAGCTAATGGTTGTAACTTTTTATTTTCTAGAATTTTTACATATTTTTGAATTAGATTGATCAAATTATTGTTTATTCTTTTTTAGTTTTAACATTGCAACAGTATTTCGGTACATTTTAGATTCATAAAGGACAAATATTAAGGAATAAAAATTTTAATTTAAGCACATAAAGATAAATGTATCCTGTTTCATATATTCTGTTTAACATTTTAATTAATTGTTGGACTTCTATTTTAAGTTCAATTTAATATTTGTATATATATTATAGATTCGTTAATTTAAAATATCATTAAGGAAAATTTAGTCCTATTCTAATTAAGAATTTTTTAATTTTATTGGTATTTTATTGATTGATTAAAAATATCAATAAAGATAATTAGTCTCATTCTAATTAGGAAACTTTTAATTTTATTGATTGATTAAAATTATATTAAAAATTTCATCAAGGATAATTTCGTTTTATTCTAATTAAGAAATTTTTAATTTTATTGATACTTTATTGAGATGCCTATACATGCAATATATATATATATATATATATATATATATATATATATATATATATATATATTGAAAATGCAATTCTATTATACATTCAAAGAATCAAAATGCGGAGCACCCAAAATGAAGGCTGGAGAGACGGGACCCCACTCTATAGGCTCTTTTGAGCCTAAAGAAAAAAGAATTCTTCTAATACAATGATGCAATACATAAGCTCTCAAGTCAAGTCATACATTACATTCGTAGGCGAAAATGAGGATTATTATATATATTGATTTACTACAATTTCTTAATAGATTTCAATTAATAAAAACTCTTTACTTTATTATTCTCCTTTGTTTTCATATATATTAATTAATTATTTTACTCTTAATCTCTTAGCTAAATTTTTTTTTTTTTGAAGAAATTAATTTTTATTTATTAATTTTTATTTAAAAATTCATTATATAATTAAGCGTTATATTTTAATGCATTTATTTTATATGTTCTAAAATAATAAATGTAATGAGTAAGTACAACGAGTATAAATAATGTGCAACACACATTAAAAATAATAGTATATATATAAAAGAAACTATTCGGGTCTCCCATCATAATCCTAATAGGATATAAAATCCTAATTCAATTTACGATTAACCACATTTAAATCAAACACATTTAATTGATCCATTAATACTTTTACTTATCACTCTTTAATAATGGATTTAAATTAGACCTTTTGGATTATAAAGCTTAACCCAAATATTTTAGTTAACCAAAGAAAACATAATCAATAAGTCAAAATAAATAAATTTCTTACAATAATTTCAACTCAATTAGCAACACTTGAATTCAATTTTTTTAAAAAATGAAGGAAAAATATTCTAACTCAACTAAAGATAATTATATTCAAAATGGCAGTGAAAATATTTGGAAGAATACTTAAGACATAACTAATAATGATATCGGTTTCTCATTTTTTTCAAATATAAACGATTTATAATATTATATCGGTAAAAATTTTTTTTTCTATTAACATTACTTCTGCAAGTAATTGGCATCAAAAAAAAAACTAAAAATCAAACAATGAAATGATTTTATGGATATAATTTGAAATTTATAAAAAAATTAAAATTTTAAAGAAAAAATAGAACGGAAATACTTGATTTTGGAATGGGACAGAATGGGATGAAACTTGTAACAGTACAGGTCGATTTTAATCAAAGAACCAGTCTCATCCCATAATTATTTTTTAGATGAAATTCGGAACGAAACTATTAAATTAATATTGGGTATTTCTCGGGATGAAAAATTCAGGACGGTTTTTTATAATGATCAGGATTCCTGCGGTCCGTGCACACCCCTGTATTCTATTGACTGTAGAGTTAATTTAATACTGAAAATAAAAAGATAAAAAAAAAACGTCCAATAAATGGATTGGTTGTGATCAGATTCCAAGAGATTCCAGCAAGAGATTCGTAGTGAGCAACGCAAAGACTTTGTCTCCTTCTTCTCTATGTCTCCTTAGTCTTTATAATTAACAGGACTCTTTACACTGACTGCTAAGACCAAAACCAACGACTTCTTTTTTTCTAGGAAAGAAAGAAATGAAGAAGAAGTGCAATTGAAGTGGAAATTAAGAAGATATATACAGACCTTATTGGTTCATCAATGGCTTCTACGTGTCCGCCTTTTGGATTCTCAGCGAAGTATTATAAAGTGTCTGAAGATGGAGGAGAGTGCTTGAGGCAATCCAGTTTCTTTCAGGGCAAGCCTGTCCTCAATCAAGGCGTTGGCTACTCTGTTATTCTTGGTTTTGGAGTCTTTTTTGCTGTCTTCACTTCTTTCTTGGTAATTCCTGTTTTTCCGTTAATTGATTAGCTCTGACCCAATACGGAACTTGAAATCTCTGTTGACCAAACTTAGTTTTTAAATTTTATATTGTGAATATTTGGGTTTTTCAGGTTTGGTTGGAGAAAAGATATGTTGGGTCTCGGCATACCTCAGAATGGTTCAACACAGCAGGCAGGAATGTCAAAACTGGACTTATTGCTAGTGCAATTGTATCCCAAGTAAGTCCCACAAGTTATTGAATGCAGTGGATGAATGGGTTTTATGAGCACCATTAATCAGCCAAGCTGCTAATGAGTTGCTGGAGATTCAGTTCGGAAAAAGCTGGTAGTAGCTTATTTAATAAACGGCCCCTGTTCAAGCTCGAGTTTATGCCCATAAAAATACCACAACCTTTTTTGAATTATGAAACTGTAAATAAGTTAAGATTGAGGTTGGTTCTTCAAGCTCGAGTATACTTTTATGGGGCCAAGCTCAATCTCAATAAAATGGCTAAGCTCTTTTTGTTTACAATCCCAGTTTTATTGTCTCAACTATGTAAGAGTTATCTAAAAATATGGGAATTGCAAAAATAAAATAAACAAAAAAATTTGTTTCATGTTTTTTAATTTATGATTTACCTATTGAGTGACTGTACAGAGCACATAAGCAGGAGAGAAAGAAAGAGATACATATAGATACTTGAGAGAATTAGCTGTATAGTTGATTCCTAAATCCTATTATTAGGTTAATCACGATTTTAATGATCATGAAATTGCATAGTGGACATGGGCTGCTACAATTTTGCAAAGCTCCAATGTTGCTTGGGAGTATGGAATTAGTGGACCTTTTTGGTATGCTAGTGGGGCTACTATCCAGGCATGTTCTTTTTCCTTATCCCATTTGTTTCCTTAGCGATAAGTAACTTATAACTACATGTCTCAGAAGAGGGTATAAATTTCAAAATTTGAATCAACAGGTGCTCTTGTTTGGTATAATGGCCATAGAAATCAAAAGAAAAGCTCCCCACGCTCATACAATCTGTGAAATTGTTAAAGCTCGGTATGTTTGATCTAAATCTTGAAGATAATGGGCACTGATTATCATAGTTTAGCTATAAATTTACTGATAAAATGCTATTTTTACATGCTTCAGTTGGGGAACTGCTGCACATGTTGTCTTCCTCATTTTTTGCTTGCTCACAAACGTTATTGTAACTGCTATGCTGCTTCTTGGTGGTTCTGCTGTTGTAAATGCACTCACTGGAGTGAACATTTACTCTGCTAGCTTTCTAATTCCACTTGGAGTAATTGTTTATACTCTTGCTGGTGGGCTAAAAGCAACTTTCTTGGCAAGCTATATACATTCTGTTATAGGTACTTGATTTTACTCGGCAATTTGAATTCGTCTCGATGACTGTAAGGTTAACCGTTCGAACTCCAGTCAGGGCCTAACTAATGTAGCTGTGTTTTTCAGTGCATGTTGTTCTGGTCATTTTTGTGTACTTAGTTTACACGGCAAGTAGTGAGCTGGGAAGTCCCAAAGTCATTTATGCCCGTTTGGTGGAAGTGGCTAGTAAGTCTAGAGTATGTCAAGAGCCAATTTCACATGAAGGGCAATCCTGTGGTCCTGTCAATGGAAACTACAAAGGATCTTATCTAACATTGTTGAGCTCAGGTGGTCTGGTTTTTGGGATTATAAATATTGTTGGCAACTTTGGTACAGTTTTTGTTGACAATGTAAGCTTGAAAATGTGCTTTACAATCTTATTCTGGTTTCTTCTATCTATCTATCAGCATATACATACTATGAGCTTTCTCAAATTTCAGGGGTACTGGGTGAGCGCCATAGCTGCGAGGCCTTCATCAACTCATAAAGGGTACTTACTGGGTGGACTGGTGTGGTTTGCCGTACCGTTCTCTTTGGCAACATCTCTAGGTCTAGGAGCACTTGCCCTTGACCTACCTATAACGGAGAGTGAGGCAAGCCATGGACTTGTTCCTCCTGCTACTGCTATAGCTTTGATGGGGAAAGGAGGATCTATACTTCTTCTTACGATGCTCTTCATGTAAGTTGCAATTTATCATAGCTTTATTACTATTTAGTAGCTAATCTTGACCTTTCAAACATCCATTGATCAAAGTTAAGCTTTTAAAATGATCAGGGCTGTGACATCTGCTGGATCCTCTGAGCTAATTGCTGTTTCATCATTATGCACATATGATATCTACCGTACTTACATAAATCAAAACGCGAGTGGGAATAAAATCCTCAAAGTTTCAAGAATTTTTGTTCTAGGATTTGGATGTTTTATGGGAATATTAGCAGTAATATTAAATAAAGCTGGAGTTTCATTAGGTTGGATGTATCTTGCAATGGGAGTGCTTGTTGGTTCTGCTGTTCTTCCTATAGCTTTTATGCTTCTTTGGAGCAAAGCAAACGCAATAGGTGCAATTCTTGGAACAATCATTGGCTGTGTTCTGGGGATTATAACTTGGTTATCAGTTACAGCTATTGAATATAAAAATGTAAATCTTGACACTACTGGCCGGAATGCACCAATGCTCGCCGGAAACCTTGTCTCTATACTTACAGGTGGAGCTATTCATGCTGTCTGTAGTCTTTTGTCGCCCCAAAATTATGACTGGGAGACCACGAAGCGGATTACAGTTGTCGAAAAGGAAAAGGATGAGTTACCAATAGAAGAGTTCAAGGAGGAGAAACTTACCAAAGCTAAAGCTTGGATAATCAAATGGGGTGTTGGTTTCACTGTTGTGATTGTCATATTATGGCCACTTCTGACTCTTCCAGCAGGTAAATTCAATCTCTTACGAGCAATGTTTCACCGTTTCAAATGTTCTTCACTTGCAATGGCGAAAACAGACCGTAATACAAGCATGGGCTTTATATGTAAGAGCAATGACAATCCATAGTGCTCAAATTTAGTGAATTATTAGTAGATAGATTAACTTGTCTTCTTCTACAATGCAGGGGAATTCGGCTTGGGATATTTTACATTCTGGGCAGTGATAGCTATAGCATGGGGCACCATCGGATCGGCAGTAATAATTGCTCTGCCGCTGCTTGAAAGCTGGGAAATCATCCAGAGTGTATTTCTGGGAATGTTTACAAATGACAGACTCATGGAAAAGGTTGAGGAGATTAATAGAAAGCTAAATACCATCATTATGGCTATGCCTGATGCTCAAAAACTGCACTTGCTCGACAAAGAGAAAGCAAAGAAAGATGAAGCATCAGAGCACCTAGCATAAATATGATTTGTGCATAATAATAGCTTTAACAAATTTTAGTAATGTTCTATTGCGTCTTCAAAAAGTGTATATCCAATATATTTGTAATTCAATGTGGAAGAATATTATTGTGTATATTTTCATCAATAGGGTCACATATATATACATATAGAAGATACTACAAATCTATTAGGAATCTAACTCTTAATAGAAATCTATTTACAACTAATCTTTAACACTCCTCCTCAAGTTAGAGCATAGATGTTAACCATGCCCAACTCGTTGCAAAAATAGTCAACTCGAGTTCCATTTAGAGCTTTTGTAAAGATATCTCATAACTATTAACTTGTTTTAACGTGCCCTGTAAAGATAAACACCTTGTTATATCCTTTCATGAATGAAATGACAATCAATAAATATGTTTTGTTCATTCATGAAATACAGGATTTCATGCAACGTGGAGAGTAGCTTGATTATTACACCATAACTTTACAGACAAGGACGACTTAAAATCAATTTCTTTTAACAGCTGACGAATTCAAATTATTTCCCAAGCAGATTGTGCCACAGTTGGATATTCTGATTCAACACTCTATCATGAGATTATATTTTGTTTCTTAATCGTCCATGATATCAAGTTCCACCTACAAAGACACAATACTTTGAAGTTGATCTTCTATCAACCTTCAAACTTGACAATCCGCATCTGAAAAACACTCAATGTCCAAATGCCCATGATTATTTTAAGGTGGCCACAAGTTGGATTATCATTCAAGTAGCACAATATTTGTCCTAAAGCTTCCCAATGGATAACAATAGGAGAAGACATCAACTGGCTTAAGACGCTCACAGAGTAAGCAATATCTGGACATGTTATCATAAGATAATTCAAAGCCCACCAATTTTTTATACATCTCAAGATCATCAAATAGCTCACCATCAGCTATAAGTTGCAAATTAGGAGTCATTGGAGCATTGCATGGCTTGGCACCTAACTTTCTAGTTTCCTCCAGTAAGTCAAGGACATACTTCCTTTGAGATAAGAAGATGCATCTATTACACCTAGACACTTCAATACCAAAAAAAATACTTCTACAGCCTTAAGTCTTTTGTCTGGAAATGAGTCTGGAGAAATGATTTGAGTGATGTAATGTCAGCTGAATCACTCCTTGTAATAACAATGTCATCAACAAACCATAAGTAGAATCAAAGCAGTCTTAGTACTTCTGAAAAATACAGAATGATCAGAAATTCTCTTTTGCATGTCAAATTGGTGTACCACATTGCAAAATCTACCAAACCAAGCTCGAGGACTCTGTTTTAGGCCACAAAGATTGCGAAGTTTACACACTTTACTCGACTCCCCTTGAGCAACAAAGCCTGGCGATTACTCCATGTAAACTTCCTCCTAAAGATCCCCATGAAGAAACGCATTAACATCCAACTGATGAAAAGGCCAATCAAAAATAGCTACTAAAGAAATAAACAAACGAACAGAAGACAATTTTGGCTAAAGGAGAAAAAGTGTCAGAGTAATCAATGCCATAAATCTAAGAATAGCCCTTAGCAACTAGACGAGCCTTGAGACGAGCAATAGACATATCAGGATTCACTTTAACAGTGAAAATCCACTTACAACCAATAGCTTTCTTACCTGCAGGGAGAGGCACAAGATCACAAGTACCATTAGTATCTAAGGCAGTCATCTCCTCTTTCATTGTTGCACACCAACCAAGATGGGACAAAGCTTGAACAATAGTTTTTGGGGTAAAAATAGAGTCTAAGTTACTAATAAAACAATGAGATGAAGAAGAAAGATGATCATAACTAACAAAAGAAGAAATAGGATAGGTACACTTGTGTTTACCTTTTCGAAGAGCAATAGGAAGGTCAATGTCTGACTGAGGAGTGGATGGCATAGGCTCAAGTTGAGTAGAGGCAACTAGATCTTCTGTTGAAGCAGCGGGTGGAGAAAGTGAGTCAAGAGTCCCTGGTCTTCTGGAATAAACCTGTTCAAAACGAGGGCGAGCAAATGCTGGTGCAAGAGTAGGAATAGGAGCAGCAGATGTTGTAGCAGGAGCAGGAGCAAGTGCAGGTGCAGGAGAGGTAGGAAGTTGTTGCATAGTGTAGACTAAAAGCTCGTCATCCTCCCCCTCACTCTTATATATAGAAAAAGGAAAAAATGGAGTATTCTCAAAGAATGTGACATCTACAGAAACAAGATAACAGTCAAGATCGGGAGAGAAAAAACACTATCCCTTTTGATGCCCAAGGAAAACACAACGAAGGGACTTTGGATCTAATTTGGAAACCTGTGGATGAACATCATGAACAAAACAAATATAACCAAAAATACGAGGTTCAATGCGAAATAGAAGCTTAGAAGGAAATAAGACACTATATGGAATTTCACCATTAAGCATAGAAGAAGGCATGCGATTGATAAAAAAAACATGCAGTAGAAACAACATCAGCCCAAAAGTGTTTAGGGATCTTTATTTGGAATAGAAGTGCCCTAGCAACCTCAAGAGTATGTCGATTTTTTCTTTCTGCAACCCTATTTTGAGAATGAGTGTCAGCATAAGATGTTTGATGGAGAATACCATTCTGTGACGTATAAGTTTTGAAGGAACTAGATAGATATTTTTTAGCATTATCACTTTGCAGTATGTGAACAGAAGTATTAAATTGAGTTTTAATCTCAGCACACAAGAAATAGAAAATAGAGAATATCTCAGAACGAGTTTTCATTAAAAATAACCAAGTAACACGAGAATAATCATCCACAAAAGTAACAGAATACCTAAAGCCAGTTTTAGAAATAACAGGACATGGACCCCAAACATCAAAATGAATTAACTCAAAAGGAGATGAAAATCGTTTATTGACTCAAGAAATTAAACGTAAATGATGATGTTTGGCAAATTGACAAGATTCATATTCTAAAATTGCTAAAGACTGAAACTGCAGACACAACTTCTTTAAAGTAGACAATGAAGGATGGCCCAAACGACAATGAACCTCGAGAGAAGATAGAGCACCAGCACAAGCCAGAGATAACGAAACTTGTTCATTCAGAAGATAAAGGCCACCAGACTCACGTTCTCTATAATAATCCGCTTCATCATAAGTAGGATAAAAATTTAACACAACAGTTCAGTATACAAGTAATTTTGCTAACAGACAATAGATTAAATGAAAAACGATGCAAATAAAAAACAGAAGACAATAAAAGAGATGGGATGGGATGGGATTAGCGGTGTTAATACACTTGACAGAAGATGTGGACCCATCAACTAGAGTAACATGATGATTAAATTGTTTAGGTTCTTTTAATGAGGATAAGAGACTAGGGTTACCTGTCATGTGACCTGTGCAACCAGAATCAATGACCCACTCTAACGAGGTAGACATAAGACATGTATTCGGAGTACTTGAATTAGAAATAGCAGTAATTGAGGAATCAGCAGACTTAGAAGAACAGTATCTAAAGAGCTCAGCATACTCCGTAGCAGAAATTGTTATAGTGTTGTCAGAAGAAGCAATTACAGAATCTTGAGTGGCCATATTTGCCCTTGGCCGCTTATTTATTAGTTTCTTGTAATACCGTTTAGTGTGACTGGATTCATGGCAATTATGGTAGATAATAATGCTCATCTCCCGATTAATTACTCCATTACTACGGTTATTTCCTCCTCTTCCTCTATTTTCTGGCTGCCTAGCTACTTGATTATGACTCACAAGGGCACTAGTTTTAGAAAGGGAAAGGGTATGAATCCTTCAGTATGCAGTAATCTAGCGAAATTCTCCTGAAGAGAGGTAATATCACTGCCTGAAAGAACCTATGATTTGGCAATTTCAAAAACCGGAGCAAGACCTACAAGAAAACTCATCACAGCCATTTGTTCTCGCTGAGTCTGTTGAACTTTAACATCAGGGCTAAAAGGTAATAAAAGATTAAGTTCCTCAAATCTTCTTAATTCCATGAAATAAGTTGTAAGGGGCTTATCTTGCTGGTCGAACCGATAAAATCCTTTGCAGATTTCATAGATACGAGACAGATTACCTTTTTCTGAGTATAAAAATTCAAGATATTTCATTAATTCTTTAACAAACTCGCAATGATTAATTAACCCAACCACTTCACTGTCAATAGAATTTCATCAATTCTTTGCTGGTCGACCCGATAAAATCCTTTGCAGATTTCATACACATGAGACAGATTACCTTTTTCCGAGTACAAAAATTCAAGATATTCCATTAATTCTTTAACAAACTCGCAATGATTAATTAACCCAACCACTTCACTATCAATAGAATTTCAAATCTGTAGAAATAACTTAGCATCTTCCCTTAGCCAACTTTGCCTAGCGTCACCAGTTGGTGGATCATCAATTAGATGATCATCTTTTTCAACACTCCACAAATAAATTCTTATTGTCTTACTCCAATCCAAATAATTAGTCCCTTTCAGTTTATGTTTTGTGATTTTATTCATTGCTGTGATCAATTCAGTAATATTAACTTTAGTATCTTTAGGTCCAGTAGCCATTATTAATATAAACTAGACAACCCAATATCAACTCAGAAACAGAGGCACCAAATAATAGCAAGAACCCAACAGAGCAGTAGCATAGCAAAAGGAACTGAGAAAGCCACCAACAGCAGTAGCAAAAAAACAAAGAAAGCGCTTACCAAATGTTGCTGGATCGGAAAACTACCCATCGAAAAAGATTCCTGACACTAAGTTGATCCTGGAGGACGAAACCCAATCGCCGAAAACTGTTGGACAGGCCGTCACTCGCCGGCGCATGAGACAACGTCAGATTTTGTTGATGGCGCGTGAGGCCCACTTGCCGATTTTCAGGCCACCGGATTTGGTGGAGAGGCCGATCGAAGGTCACTCTTCCTTCCTTGGTAGCAATGAGACAAATGCACAAGCCTAGGTGGGAGATCTAGACTAACAGTCACGAAACAAAGAGTTTCTCGCCAAAAGCGTCAACGCGTAAGAAAGAAGAAAAAGAACGCTAATGAGCCAAAGACTCTGATACCATGTAATTCAATGTGGAAAAATATTATTGTGTATATTTTCATCAATAGGGTCGCATATATATACATATAGAAGATACTGTAAATCTATTAGGAATTTAACTCCAAGTAGAAACTCTATTTACAATTAGTCCTTAAAAGTATTGAAATGATTTTTAAAGCAAAATAAAATTATAAAGATTTGCAAAATTAAATTGAACCAAGTCATGCACAAAATAATATATGTTTAATGATCGTCTTGTAATGCAACAGGATAGATATTCACTCTTAGGACTTCTATTTCAAATATTTTTAACATAACACGAAAAGAAAAGGTCCATAAATAATTTTATTTTTTTTGGCAAAAACAACCTATTTCTAAAACATATGTTTCTTGAACTTATTTTTTGTTATAAACAAATTATTATAAAAAATCAATGGTGATTAACGATAAAAGGTCCATAAATAATTTTATTTTTTTTGGCAAAAACAACCCATTTCTAAAACATATGTTTCTTGAACTTATTTTTTGTTATAAACAAATTATTATAAAAAATCAATGGTGATTAACGATAATTCACGATGATGACAACAGTGATTACAGATAATCAATTAACATATATTTCTATGTTTTTCTTTCATTATAGTCAGAATGCAATCATTGGTGATGACAATAACCGATGGTAATGACAATAGTAATAACTAATAATCCGTTAATTAATAATACAATATATATATATATTCTCATTATAATTAATTTACCAAAATTTGGAAAATATTTATAAATAAATAATCACTTTCACTGAAAGAAGTTCAGTTTTCCATCGATTATGAATCCGGCTTATTTTCCTGGATGTGCCAAACGCCAAAAAATGCAAAAGAACATGAATTGTATAATGGAATAAGCCAATGCACTGTACATTGAATATCAAGAAGACATCTTTGTTCCACCAAGTCTCAAATATGATGAATCTGTGTCCATAACTGCCACAACTTACTCTAATCATTCTCGATTCTATAGAAGACTAAGGATGGAGTTCTGGACTCATTTCATATACTATACATCGGTCGAATACATTTTCTACTTAATCTATATGAAATTTGAATCATTAACACTTTCTCAGTCATCTGTAGTTAAACCGGTATTAACCCGAAGGAGACCAACTTGCAAAATATGCAAGCAAAAGAGATAACGCCTATTCGATGCAGCCCTATCTCGAGGGTAGCTGTGATCAGTACGCATGACTAATATACAGAGTAGACCTGAAGTTGCTATGCTATTAAGGAGGATTATGAAGAGTGTTTATGGATTTGTAAACCTGGTTTTAACTTGTCACTATCAATACCATCTTTCTTTGCTGATAAATTTGCAGCTGCCCGTTCTTTCAAAGCTTCCTTTTCTAGTTTCTTCTTTTCAGCCTCGGCCTGCCTTTCATTCTCTTCTCGTGCCTTCTTGAACATCTTCACAAAGAGGACCAAGATTTGTGTCACTGCAAAGAGAAAGCATAACCAAAACATGTCATCAATCAATTCAAATATTATGATCACAGTACATTAAAAATGTATCCCATTACTGCCTCGCATCAAACTTTAGGCTTGCATTAGCAACAACACAAACCTAGAGCATCAGAGGAAAAATAACCTATAATCCCTTAGTTCCATCAAGCTTGAGTACCATTCTTATCTACGACCATATCAAGCTTTGGAATTGGAAGTTGCAATATAAAAGCTAATGCAAATTCTAAAATCATATAGTAATGACCAAGAATTATGACACCTTGTATAGTTCTAGTAGAAAAACCACTAATAATTGTAGTAATCAGAACTTCTCAGTGGTGAAATTATCAATATATTCCAATTTCACATTTTGAATGAATGACAAAAACCAATATCAGGTTAATTTAAGACTACAAGTGTCCTCGAAAACCAAAGGAAAACAGCATTGCCATTTTGACCTTGCTCAAAGGGGCAACGAGCTGGATCCTCTCCAAAGTACTGGGACAATGAATCTGCATTTCTTCCCTGAAAGATAAGGTACCAAGCATTTAGGATTAACCAGCAATGAACTGCATGTGGATATCCATAAAATAAATCTTAAAGCCATATAGAGATGCTAACCACTTCAGAATACAAGGAGATGAGTAGTCTCACTTCAGCTTCAGCAGTATCAAGGAAGTTCTTCAACACCTGCAAAAGAGGGTCAACATTTCAAGTGACCAAAAACCAAATTGAAAGGCTTCGGCTTGATAATTCTGGTAATTAGATCTAAGCAAATCATCATCTACTAGCAGCCAATTTAAGCAATAAATACGTATGGCATACTTAAATTTATCTATATGCATCTAGTATTTTGAGTTACTCCACAGCAATATTATAGTAAAATAGACCATAAGTTAGAACTCAGAACATAGAAAAATAAAAGCAATTCAAAATAACCATAAGTTAGGCACAAATATCTCATTAGTATAAGTAGGTCACAAATTTTTAGATAAAAACTACAGTTTGCAAACACAATATAACATTACTATATAAACCAGAAAATGAGATAGCATCAACCTACCTAATCCGCAAAAGGCAGAATTGACCCATTTAGGAAAGAAATTCTTAGAAGACAACTTGTAATCAATTTAAACATAAAAAACCCAATTGCAGGTATTAGCATAAACACAAACTTTTTCCACACTTGATGGTCCTAAGCCTAAGTAGAAGGCTGTTGTGGCCGAATAAAATAATAAAGCAAAATAATTTAAAGATATAATTATCAGATATAAGTAATTGGTGATTTAGGATTTTCTTGTCAATTCTTTTCTATTCAAAAGTTATACTAAATTTCCTATTGAGGGAAGTGGGAGTAACTATTTGATAGTGACAATGCAATGAGTGGCAATGGCAACATGTAGCAGTAACTATTGATAGTGTAAGGTGACAGCAGTCAGTCAATGACAGTGCAGACACACAAACTGCTAATGACAAAGGGGAAAGGACGTTAGTAGTAAGAGATAGAGTTGCAAATATTAGCAATTTGGCTGTGGTGCCAAGTTCCATAACAGTAAAGATCTTTCTAGTGATGTTTGTATAGAAATGATGACGTTACGTGATGGTTGTTGTAGTGTGGCTGTGGTGCTTGGCTGATAGCTATAAAATATATGCATGTGTTTTTCTAAAAGGACAAGCAAAGAAGAAAAATGAAGTTACATACAAAAAATTAGAACATAATTTTTGTTGTTCTCAAGCATCAAAATATGTTTGGAAAAGTGGAAACTGGAAACACTTCATAATTTTTCTATTTTCTGGAAAATTTGAAAATTACTACAATTGAATAGGAAACTCCACCTGTTTCTTTTCATTGTCTGACAAATTTATGAAAAATAGCACCAGGATTTCCATAAGTAATAAGCCTTTTCCCTCTAGGATTCCATGTGATATGAGTATAACTATAGGTTAGATCCAAAATGAGACCTATCAGATGCCAAATGAAATGAAGCTCAAATCAACTTCACAAGCAAATTCGTGCATTCATTTCCATTTGTCATTCCTTTCCTTAAGAATTAATGAATACATAAAATGTCCCAAAACCTGGAATTATCATACTGCTTAGTAGTCGTTCTTCATTAACATATATAACAAAAGTTATCATAGGTAAAACTACAAAAGAGCCCTAGGTCTCTTCAACTTCTTTTTGATTCTTTTACTCGTAGACATAATAAAACCTAAACCCTAACAAGTTCTTTAGTTCTTCTTTTGTAGCATTTTAATCTTTGAAAACCATTTCTTAAAGACTGTTCTTTTTTTACATACTTCCTAGTTCCTAGGTCAATTTAGAACTTCCACTGACCGCATACATGTCCATTAGTCAATTTTGTATACGGCAAATATCCTGTAAGTTTGTTCTATAGACCTTCCAACAACAGTTTGCAAAGTCGGTAAATTGAATAAGAAAGTGATAAATCTCTTAGTCAACATCTTGAAACTGTAGAGAATCAATTGCATGATGAAACAGCCATTTGAACAAAGCAATCAAGAATCTTCATTATTCCTTACCCTTTGGAAGCCTGCAGAGATACCACCATCATTGGCTGAAGCAGCAAGTTCTTGTTCAACCTTTTCAAGACCTTTACTAACAGCTTGCATTTCTTCAGCCAAATTTTTCAATTGAATCTAGTAATTTATAGCAGAAAGAAACAAGGAATAATACATGTCAGTCAGTCTAGCTACCAAGCATCAGCAAGTAAAAACTAACCTGGAAGCAAATAGGAACAGCTATCGAAGTTATACCTTCGAGGCAGCTTCTATATGAACAAGGTCCTTATCAAAATCAAGCAACTCCGGCATTTTCTCAGAAAGAAGCTATAGGAGCACAAATAGAGCAATTAAAATATGCCATGAAAGCATGAAAGCCTCATTACCAACAAAGAAACATTACATTGAAAATTACAAATTTATGAAACATCAAAACCATAGTCAATGACTAACAAGATAAAAATTAATTTATAATGAAGCACAAAATGTAACAGCTTCTACCGATGAAAAACACTACAGAAAAATGCATAATGCAGAACATGTTGAAGTCAATTCATGAGAAAGTACGAAATTTGCATGAACATCTCTTTTTCTTGTAATTAAAGACATAAAAAGAGATTAACATTGTAAATTAGCCTCTGATATCACGCCATTATAATTCAAGAATGCTCCAAATTTCTTTCAATTACTTCTCATGAGTATGGATGAGTATTCAGTTAACTAAAACAAACCCAACTTAACCGAAATATCTTAGTAACCAAAATTTTTAATACCTCGAAAATACAAACTGAATCAAACCGAACTTAGTGGAAACGCGAACATAACCCAAACCGAATACTTCAACTCATTCAGGTATGACCAAATTAACCAAAAAATTATAATTGATAATTAAAGCGTTATTAATTAGTTTTTTTGTAATAGATTCTGAATGAAAAAAATATAATTTTAATGACATTACCACTAAAAGATAATTTCAAATTATATATCAGCAGAAATGTATTAAAAATAATAGACCACAAATAAGATTATTTTTTGTGTACTTATAATAAAAATTCAATTATTTCATTTAGTTTGGTTACCAGTTATGAAGTAACCAAACCAATTATTACCAATAAGCACACCAAACCGAAAACCAAATTTATCTCTACATAATAACTGCATTTCGTTGGCCCAGTTCAGTTATACACAAATAGTGAACATCTCAATATAGTAAGGCAAATTCATTTAGAAGAACAAACCTTCTGTTCCACAAGGAATCTGAAATAGAAGCTCTATTTTTATTGAAGTTTGCAATCAAACAATGCACTAAACAAATCCAACATCCATTGCACTACCAAATTTACTTGACCATAATTATAATCATTAATGACGAAATAAACCACAATAGGGCTTTCTCTTTTCTTATCCAGGTCAAAGGTTACAGTAAAGGTTGTTGCATGATACCCATTTCCAAATCACCCTGACAACCATTACTATTATCTGATGTGTCCTTTACAGCCACTTTGACCCTTATGGCCATAATATGTTGATGATTAGACTTTACACCAAAATCTGCATCAATTGAGTTTATTAATTTTATAGCAGAATTACTCAGATTAATGCCAAATCCAATAAAACTCGGGCATTCTACATGGATCTTGCTCAATACAAAAATCTAGCAAACAGAGACATCAAACCTGAATAGCTATAATAGAACAGTATGACCCCCAAAACTAGAAGTTATAACCTTCTTTGCAAGAAAACAGGACATGTTCAAATGCTATCACATTCAAGCTACAACAAGCAACAAAAACTGTCACAATTCACAACCACAACTTTACTCACTCAAAATGCAAAACAAGATTCAGAATTAAGATTCTGCAAATCTACCTTGCATAAATAGTGCATTAATGTCATTTTATTGTTTCTAGCCCGAGTATCAGATAACTTAAGAAGACTATCCAATTTGAATCCAACAGCAGATCCTGGATAGAAAAGTGAATACATATAAGAAGGTATAATAAACCAAGAAGCACAGAGACAAGATATATTACTGAAAAGTACGTGACTCAAAGTAACAAAGTAGCACCTCTTGCAGTGCCCTGATTCAAAGCATTTCCTAAAGTCAGAATTGTTTGCATTATCTGACGCAATTTTGCAGATTCTTTGACCTGAAATATGTACAACATTCAAGATGCAGAACAAACATAACGTTTTATGCACGCCAAAATACATAATTTTACAGTACCTCTCTAGCAGCATTGTTAATAGTATTGAGATTACATCTTAAATCATCCACCTGACATCACAAAATCATAAGCACAAGACGTTCCGAAATAATATAAATAAGAACCAAAACAATCCAAGAAAGTACCTGAGTAGAAAAGGTGATTCTGAAGGCAAATACTCGGAGCTTAGCTTCTACTCGTGGAACCTTCATCAACTCTAGGAAAAACTGAATGAATGAAATTCCAGTCAGCAATCAAATAACAGGTTTTGCTTGAATTCAAGATTTTAGCACATTACTATTAACCTGTTCGCACTTCCCCAGCATTTCCTTGTCACCTGTGTAATTCTGCATATAGTAACAAATCAGTATGAAACAACAATAAATAACAATCATTTTCTTTCAACGTAAAAGAAACTTAACTACATTTATGCCATGAATTGATGATGTAATTTCTAAATTGTTCAATCTGCCAAAGCTTTGTTGAATAGAAAGTCACATATCCAATCTTTTAGCTTTTCCCAATAAACATTTTGGCCTTTGATTGAGAAATATATTCACTTGTTTATAAGATTACACCATGAACAATAATTAATTTTTGCTACCACATTATATCGCTGATATCTCATACATGTGCCTCAAAAATTAGTCTACAATCTACATATGCATTTCTTACACCATTTTTTGTTTTTTTTTCAGGGGGGAAGGGGTGTTGGGGGCGAATTTTGCTTTTAAAGAATTAGAGATAAGGTAAAAAATTAGAGTGTAAGGTAATTATATATTTCTTTCTATTGAATAGCAAGGCGCAAATAACTTCCACCTCAAGCAATAATATAAAATAATCAGAGACCTTTGTTTATAAGTAAAATCACTAAAGAAATTAATTTATGCCAAATACTTAAGAAAAACATCTATACAGCAAGATATTGCATGATGCCCTAGATTGCAACTTGCAAGCATGTCCCAGAGAGTGCGGCCACCACATAGTTATTAAAGGAACTATTCAGCAAAATTAAATGTTTTGATAGCTATCAGCTGTTTTAGTAGCGTTTAGTTGTTTGACTGGCTAGTAGTTGTTTAAGTAGCTTTTCATAAAACGCTAAAAGCTAAACGTTACATGGGTTAATCTTTTATAAAACGCTATCTTAAGCTCTAAAAGCTAGTTCAAATGCTATGTTACCAAACACTATAAAAAATAGCGTTTAACATTTTGAACGGTCAAAATGTTGAAAATTACTTAAAAAGCTATCGTCAAACACAACCAAAGACTCAAGTTGCATTAAGTTGCAAAGGCCCTATAGAGACTGCACCCTTAGTTATTAAAGGTGCAATGTGCATCAAAGTGCAAAGAGGTTGTGCAATCCAGCCACAAGCTCAAGCACAAGGAAAGGTGCAAAAAAAAATAAAATGAAAACTCATAAAATGAAAATTTTCAACTCTAGCACCAAATTCAAAAAAAAATTAATAATAATAATAATAATCATTAAGAAGTCAAAATGTCTTAAACCATAATTCTAAACTCCTACAAAATAGTAATATCCCCTGAAATAATCATAGATGATTACATATCATCAAGAGACGAAGTTGTCTTCATCATAACTTTAAGAATAAGTTGCACTCTGTCAATCTAACCTCTTTTGTTCTCCTATAGCAAAAGGCTTGACATCAATGCAAGCTAGACAAATGGTAGAAGATTCTTCTTTAAAAATTAAGCAACAGAAGCATCAAAGGTTAAACCAAAAAAAAGATAAGAAACAGGATACAAAAGCATCAAAAAAGGAGATAGGACAAAGGAGGCATCCGGGAAAATAAAAGTTGGGAAAGAAAAAAAAAAAATGAGAGTAGATACAATTGAGTTAAATATGAAAAAGCAGGTAAACTCGTGATAATCAGATCACAAGAACCTACATATAGAAAAGTCATTTCATGACAAATACATCTCAAGAGTTCAACAACCCATTCCCAATAAAAAGGATTTGTCCCGATCTCGGTCTCACATTCACAATCAAAAGCTTACTTACGTATTTGCAATGAGTTTTAATCTTGCATTCATCCCTTACACATCTATAACTTTGCATATATAGAGAGAGAAGTCATTCTCTTAGAAATAGTACAAAAAGGAAAATTGCAATCTCTTAAAAGTTACTAGTCTTTATTGGTACATTGAGAAGACAGAGGTAGAATGAAGAAAGGGAAGCACAAGATATCATATTTTGGATTAACTGTGAGAGAATATTAGATATGAAAAAAAACATATGAAAAAAGGAAAAGAAAGGTAGAGGAGAGAGGCTGGAAGAGAAGAAAATGAAAATTGGAGCGGAGAAGAACAGAGAAGATGGAATTAAAAAAATAAAGGGGGATAAAGGCGGGGGAGAGAGAGAACCTGGTCGTATGCCATAGAAAAACCTTAACACAAGTGTTCTTTTGCCCCCTTGCACAGAAAGGCTGATTGAGAAAGCACCTTTGGCCTCTTTATTTATTTATTTCTTTCTTTTTTACAACAACTGCTAAGCCTTAGTCTCAAATTAATTAGCTTCAGCTATATGATTCCTTTGTTTTCAACATCCGCTCTAGTCGAGCATGCAAAGCAAAGTTTAGCCCAAAAAAAAATATTTGAAATACTTATGAAAGATTGTTGAAGAAAAATTTTAAACATTTGATATATTAATAAAAGAATAGAGCATTAATAGGCAATACAACTAGGGTCTGCTATATGAATCTTTTGTCTCCATTCTGTTTTGTTCAGCCTCACTAATATCCAAAGGTTGTAGATCCTTTGTGAGAACTTCCCTCCAAATAGTTATAGTTGACCTCTTCCCCTTTAATACTCTCCACCACCACAATATCACATTTACGAACCAAGGCATGTGGGAGCCTATATAATACATGACCATATCATCTCAGGCATCTTTCGCTCATTTTTATCTCCAACTTCTACTTTTTTTTAAAATATAAAATACATTACTGTCCATGAGATCACAATGAGCTCGCTTACATAGTTGAATCGATCAACAGTTGATTTCTAGATGAAAAACTCTTTAAAAAAAATAAAGAAAAGAGCTGCTATAATGTCTCTCATTCAAATCAAACATTACAGACAGTGGCCATCATATGCCTATCATAAGCAAATAAGATAAAAAAAAAATACCTTCAGCGTCTCCATTTCTTCCTTAGTCGGACAAAATTTGATGAGATTCTCAACCTGGTCAATGTCTAAAGATGAAGAATCCAAAGCTAGAACTGCATTCTGGAAATAAAATATGAAATAGTTAAAAAAATCAATTTCACAAAAAAAAAAAAAAAAAAAAAAAGATTAAAAATGAAACAAAATTTCAAAAGTCCATGAGGTAATACACCCTTCAAAAAGGCAGGTGACAGCAGAAGCCATCATCTCCATAGAAGTGACAACAAAAGCATACAATTAACTAGCAAAATCAAAGTCTCCTTTCCTTCATATCGAATTTAAAAGCATGGATGTGCATTTCTTTTTCTCTTGCAATTTTTCTCTCCCAATGGTCCAAACAATTGTTTGGAATTAAGGCTTCATGGTTGTCGTTTGTAATGATACAAACAATAATAGCAATAAGTTTAAACAGTGTCTAAGTCCAACTGATATAGCATATGTTAACATGTGCCGACTGAGGTGGTGGTTTCTTGAGTCGGACTGCCAACAAGATAAAAATATTTATCAGCCATCAAATTGAGTTTCTAGAACATAAGTATTGACTTCATAGTGATGGATTTAAGGAGAGAAACTGGTGAGGATAACAAGGGCAGTGAAAAAACTAGAGTGACAATTGGAAGTACATATTGCCTTCAAAGTTGAGGGTTTGATATGACTGGGACCAAGGTTCAGAAATGAAAATCAGGATTCCAAGATATTTAGACTGACATAATTTGGATCGGATTGCATAATGTTTTAGGGCAAAAGTAGCTTTTCTATGAACTAGAATAACAGAAATAGGTTGCAGGAATTTCTGGACAGCAAACTTAAACTGAGATTGAGGATGGCAAAAGAGAGGCATAGTTCATTAAAAAAAAAAAAAAAAAAAAAACAGAGAGACAGAACTGGATTTATGCTGGTTCAATGAATCAAAGGCTGACCAGAATGAGCAAAAGAGAGGACTGGCCGTTTACAGAACTGTACACTGGCCAAGAGGCCAAGACATATTTTAGCTGATCCAGACATAAAAGAACCTGGGACAGCAATTGCAAGATTCAAGCCTCCCTCATATCTGACCATCACTAATTTGCTTCTCTATTGCTTACCACAGCTTCTTTAGACGATTTTTTTTTTTTTTTTGGGTGTGGTCATTGAGGAAGGATACAAATGCTTTAGCATTTTGAATATTCATCACTTGAACATTATGGAACTTTTAAAAAAGTTAATTTTCAATGGTAATCAAATTTTTTATCCACCAAAATAAACCTCAAAACTTCATTCAGATCATGTTTCAAATTTCTTGTTCAAACAGAAACCAAACCAAAATATTACACTCATAAAGAACCTACTATTTTGGGGACAATATTTGAATATAAAGGAAAAAAATGAAAGATATTTAACAAATAACAGGCCGAATTCTTAAGAGGTGGTTACTTTCGGCAAGATTCTCACCTTGCAAATCATTATGTAAGGGATTTTTCTTCTCAAGATCAGACATAGAAGTCTAAGAATCAGCAAATCAACTTGCATTATGTAAGGTAAAACATGGACTTACAATCATTTCTGGCAAAGGCACTTTTATTTTTGTGAGCATTATTTCACAATTATATGCTCTACGCAAGTCAACCTGCAGAAGGAAACAAAACCAGGAAGTTTGAGTCAAGTTAGAGATAATTCTTATACTTCCAAAGTCAAAAGGGAAGTGAGATTTCACAATGAACAGGAAGCGAAAAAGAACATCCCAGGATGTATGGTCGACATATGCCCAAAATAAGACGGCAATACATGTTTGCAAGAGATAAAGATTATTAATACAAGTAAATCCAACAGTTGAAAACAAACAGATGAGCAACACATTTCAAAACTTTTAAAATATCCCCACCCCTTACATGCTTGCCAAGTGAATCTCTACTTGCATTGTGAAAGAGACAACAAGAGAGTTGGGTGCCAGACAGAAGGTGTAGAAGGAGAGGGGGAGGGAAGGGTGGAGAAGGGAGACAGGACAAGAGGGAATAAAAAAATATTAAAGATAAAATATTCTTCTCAATTTTGATTAAAATTGAGACAAATGTTTAAATATCCTTTTATTGCTAAAGGTATTTCACCAGAAATTCTTTTCTCTATATAGTGAATGCGATAATACTCAAAAGGAAGCTAATAAACCAACAGTTTTGTAGTCAAATATAATAATATTTTAGCTTGACAGGCAAGTACACAAGAAAAATAAATGAATAAATAAATAAATAAATAAATATATAAAGGAAGAGAGAGAATACAGATAGATGCACAATAACCATGGCCAAAGATTTTTTTAAAATGCAAATTTATTCAATTCGTGTCTTTTAAATGCTTCATTTCCCTATCTTTTCTCCCCAAATCAGGGCACAAGGTTTCTGCAGGACCTATGGTATTAGTTTACAGTTCAAAAGTTATTCCCTCTTTTTCTCTATGGCTCCTGGATAGTGACAAAACAAATTCCTCAACCTTTCCTGCATTCCCAAACAAGCCATAATTCATTTTATTTGAATGCTCAAGGAATAAAAACCACCATTTTTTATCCTGTTTATGAGTTATGATATAAGCAACTATGTTATAATTACACACATTGTGAATTCTCTACTTGTCCACTATTCTGCAACAGAAAGTAAAGAAGATGAACTTCATAAAGAGCTTCAGATCTGCATCGGTGTCTTACAAACTATGCAGTATGCACTCAAATTCACATGATTAAAGTAGCAATTTTGATCCTTCGCTTCATTGTCATCTTATTCAACTCCTTTACAGTTATCTCCGTCCTCACTTTCACATAATCACAATATTAATTTTGGAATTTATTCCATGAAAATTAACTGGTTAAAAACCTTTAATTGGACCAACAAAGAACAACAAAAGGCTTTGGTGCTGCTTGAAGTCTGATCAACTAATTAATACAAGATTCCTATGATTTGCTTCATGTAGAAAGAGACCTTGAGATAGCATCCAATGTGAAACTATTCACATAGATCTGCTAAGGATTGAGGCTTGCCATTGCCAGTCATGTACTTATTCATTAAGCCAACTTCTCAAATTCCTAATCACAAGCTACACTATATATCATCTCCTAGACTAGGAACAGCTAATGGCAGATTTTACACCTAATTTGGAACTTCTTCACTAGGGAATATGGAGAATTCAGCTTACACCTCAAAATTTCAAACAATCTGAGTTGCTTGCACAGTCCTGCATCACTAAGAATTTGATCTTCACTTTTGACTGGATATTTATTTCAAGGTTCTTAAGTATATCTTTCATTTTATTCTTCATGGTGCAGAAAGATTCGATTCTTACAAACTATATTACTCCTCTATTTTCATCCTTTTCTTCTCAGGATCCTGTCCTCCAAGTACCAAGATTTATTACTTAAAAGAAATTATTTTTTAGACCAATTTAGACAACTGATCTTATGTTCTTTTGAATATTACCTAGAAATGCCAATAATAAGCATGATGCAACTACCAAAAAAATAAAATGCCTCACCAATTGCACTTTCTCAGGTTTGTTAATGTTAGAACCACGTCGACCTCCAGCTTTATTACTGCCACTCCCATCTGAAGCAGAAGCAGCTGAGAACAAGCTTTCAAGTTCCGATATATCAATTTCAGGGGCCCTACCAGAGAGTTCTATTAGGCAACATTCAGAAGTGCAACCCTCCTCCCTCACTCCCAATCACCAGGAGAAGATGCAGGGAAGAAGGCTAAAACATAAGCAGGGTAATTGTTATAATTAATGGGGTAAGAAGTAAAATAAAATGACTAAAATGTACACACCTAGACAGATTTTCTTGTTTCTGTGAATCTGCCCACAAACTCCCTTGCACTGCTCGAGTAACTTTCACCCAATGTAAAGGTTTTAGCGAAGTTTTCCTTGGGGCATTACCAGTCCCAATACTCCTACCTCTTCCTTGACCAACTGAACCTGAAGAAGGTCTTGCTCTTCCAATAGATGGAGGTGGTGGAGGTGGCACATTAGAAATCTTTGCTCCTGCAGGAGGTGGTGGTGGTGGACCTGGTGCTCTGCTATGACCTGGTGGTGGAGGGGGAGCAGCAGGAAGCTTGGGTGCAGGTGGAGGAACAGAACTAGGCTGCTTTGTTCCTGAAGCAGGAGGAGGAGGAGGAGGAGGGGGGGGGAGAGGGGAAGGTGGTTTCAAGGTATTACTACCATTGCGGCCCAAAGGTGGTGGAGGAGGTGCAGGAGGAGGTGCCCGGAAAGAGGTTGAACTCAAAGACTGTGTCTGAGATGGCAAAGGTGGTGGAGGTGGTGGAGCTGGCGTTGTTGGACACTTTAGACTAGTGGTTGTGCTAATCAAAGATGGTGGCCTTGGTGGTGGTGGTGGTGGCGGCGGCGACGACAAAGAATTTTGCTTAGATGTTGAAAAAAGAGGAGGTGGAGGAGCTGGTGGGGGACCTTTAGAAGAATTGAGAGGTGGTGGAGGTGGAGGCAATGGTGGACCTTCATTAGTAGCAGGAAGTGATGCGTAAGAATCTTTACTGGAGAAACTAGGAGGTGGAGGTGGAGGTGGTGGTGGAGGTGACAGAGGTGGTGAAGAAATAGGTTTACTGAAGTTAGGAGGTGGAGGTGGACAAGGAGGTGGTTGAGGAGCTCCAATGGTAGTTAGAGCAGGAAGTATTGACGAATCTTGAGTGGAAACACTAGGTAGAGGAGGCGGCAATGGAGGTGGCAGAGGAGGTCCACCATTGAAATCACCATGTATAGGCGGCGGCGGCGGCGGTGGTGGTGGTGGGGGTGGGGGTGGGGGTTTTGACAAAGGAGTTTGAGTAGAAAACGAAAGTGAAGGAGAAGGAGGTGGAGGTGGAGGTGGAGGTGGAGGTGGAGGCTGGGGTGTTCTAGCAATAGGTGGTGGAAGCCGAGTTGGAGTGGATGAAGAAAGTGGTGTTCCTTCACTTAATAGTTGCTGAGTAAGGGAGGATGGAACAACTTCGAATGAAACTTCAACTGGAGGTTCAGAAGCACTATTTGAATCTGGATGACCATCATTGTCAATAGGTAAGAGAGTTGAATCAGTCGAAACTTTGGAAGTAAATTCAAATGCTTCATCTGAACTGTCAGCAGCACTAGAAGCATTATATTCTTCTTCAGAGTCAATAGGTGATACATATGAACTGCCTTTATTTTGTAATCTTGAAAATTCTCTAGCATCATTCAAGACAGAAAGTTGTTTGAGTAACCACAAGGCAGCATCATCATTGTGATCAACCCACTCAACCCCATTGAAAAGTTCTTGAACCCTAGAAAAAGCTTCAATTGGCAATCCACCTTTCTCCTCACCATTTAAAATTGTGGTTGGAGCCTTTGGTGGGGATATACTTTCTGCCTCTCCAAACAAAATCTGCACTTAAAAGATTAATTTTGTTACACAGGTTGCAAACTTCTGAACAGAAGGAGTTAAAGAAGTGTTAAATTCAACAAGTAATTTATTTCACCTCTGCTCGGAAGCCTTTTGGATACCGTTCCTTAGATTCCCAGAGAATGTCCAAGTTGTCAGCATTGAGCATTAATATGTTAGACCGAATAAATGCAGTATTAAACATTACACGAAACATCATAACCTCCCTTTCTGGTTCCAAGTCCAGATGCAGACATTCCAACACAACATCTCCTTGCACCCAACACTGAATGTCAATCTTAATCACATCACAATCTGCCTGGAATTTCAGAACATTCATATTCATATTGCCCCAGTGAATAAAAATCGAATATAGAATGATACAAGATGGAGAAGAACAAGAAGCCTCTCACCTGGCAATAATGTCGAAGATTGGTCTTCTTCTTCTTGGACATGGAGAAGAGCATATGAGTCGAAAGCCCACCTTTGGTGTGGAGATCCCTACCAAATATTCTGATGATAGGCCTGCAGCCATTTTCAGAGTCGAAGCTTGGAATTGCACGAAGAATAACACAATCCAACGAAAGTGTTCGTTCTGGAGGAGGCCACTCAGGTGCTATATTTCTTCTGGCTACATACTGAAGGTAGCGTAGCTGAGACGGGAAAGGATTAAAAGGTGACAACAGCTGCAAGAACCCTTTAGGAGCCTCTCTATGCACAATTTCAAGAGTTCTTCGTTCACCACTATGGAACTTGTTAAAAATCAAGAAACTAGCCAAAAGGTATGCCAAAAGTGGCCAACCCCCTCTCTCACAATGGATAAGGATGATATTCTGATGATTCCCAAAGGAAAGCCAACTCTCAGAAACACGAAGAAAATGCTGAATCAAAGACAGTGGTAGAAGAGGGCAACCCTCGTACTGTCGCGGATAATCCATGACAGTAACATCATATTGGCATAGAATTTTTGCAAATTGACTCCTTTTCTCACCCTCACGAAAATTGAAAGCGAGGAAAGACGAGTCAGGAAATTCCTCATGTAACTCAGCTACAATTTCATGTAGATATATTTGGTACATTTCATCAGGCAAAACTTCAGTGGAAAAGCAAGAATCAAAAACTGCCCATAAACATAGACATAAACAAAAAGAAAAAAAGAAAGAAACAAAACAAAAATATATCAGACATTGAAATAAAACTAAAATCATTACAATTTCAAATGTAGACAGAGCTCTGCGAAATTTGGCGTTACCGTATACTCTATCAACAAATTCAAGCAATCCATCGGGAGGCCTCTTATAAAAGAACCGACTGAGCAGCGACATTTCTGTTTACATGCGGATATATAACCTGCAACAATAAATTTGCAATATCAAAGTAATGAATAGGAAAATAAACTGAAATTTTTTATAACATAGAGAGAAATCTCTTCAAAGTTCAAACTTTCTCGGCCGCCAAACAGAGAGAAATGCAGGTAAGTAAAGAAATTAAGGCATGAACCTGAAGAGTAGAAAATGGAGCTGTAGATTTGGGGCCAATTGCTGGTTTTAGAAGTAACACTGCAGAGAAGGGCTCTCTCACTTTTCAATTTTGAAATTTCAATTTGGGGTTCTAGAACAACTGACAGGGGGGCTTTCTCATTACAAGCATCTACATATATGTTCTCTCGTTTCAGTATTATATTTTTCTTTTTTTATATTAGTAGTATACGTTTTCACTTTTCTTTTAATTTTTTTTATTTATATAATATTAAAGTATACGTTTTTATTTATATTAAAATATATATAAGTGATTAATTTATATTGCATTATAAACTTACTTCTTATATACTTAATCATTGAATTGATAATGGATTTTTTTTTTATGCTACAATAGTAGTATTATTTACTCAGTTTATTAGAAAAAATAATATATACACATACAGATAAATTCTTGAAATTTTAAAAGTGATCAAAATTAGAAATATATAATTATAATTTTTTTTGAGTTTCCTAATCAATATTTTTTTTGAAATCAAACAGATTTAGAATTTAAAATAAAAAATATCAAAATAATTAAAAATATTTAATTATTAAGAGACCATTTATTGATTACAAAAGAGATATAAATCACTTCCTAAATTAAAATGATAATAGTTATAAATTATTTGATAATAAAAAAGAAAATAAAAAACTATTATTAAGAATAGGTGTCCGAAGGTCTAAGCGAGAGGGGATTGGTTACCCGCACCTCAGGATCGTGACAACTTGCGGTACCACTTAATTCTGTTTTACGGGCTGAATCGATTTGTGCCTCACGACACGCCCAACCTACCCCATTAAAGGGCTGACGTGCAAAACTAAGTGACGTCCCGCACTCGAAGTCGGGCCCTAGGCCACATAGCCGCATTCGTCGAATAGGGTAACCTGGGGGTAAGAGCCTCTGCTTCGTCACAAGGTCACAAAGTGAGAGCCCCCCATGGAACGGACCCGATTTTGTCCTCAGAATTAAGTCAGAGTGTTTATTCCCAGTAGCTTTCCTTCTCTCCATTGTCCTTGTAAGGCTGCAAGGAAGATTTAAAATAGGCAGAGCAAAATATAGGAAAGTAGTTATAGATAGAGATATATATAGTAAAGTCAAAAATATGAATTTAAATTATGAGAATGATTTTAAGTATGATACGTGGCGTTGTTATACCAAGAAGACGACTAATTAAATAGTCCTTTGGACCAGTAGCCCGCACTTCTGGGTTTCCAGCCTATATATCAATACTGTTTTCAAAAACAGTTACTGTTTAGATCGTACTTTTAAAAATAAGTACTGTTTATCAAACAAGTATATACTACGGAATTTTACTAGAAATACAAAAATACTGTATAATACAAAAATATTTTATTCGGATGAACTGGTTGTTGAATCTAATTCATCAATTTGATTTTTACTTTTTCTAAATTCAGATTCTGAATTATCTGAATCAATATACAGTTTATAGATTTTATTCAAAACTTCTTTTTCTAAATTTAATGCATTTAATTTTTTATTGAATTTACAAAAGTTAGACGTATGTCCCTTCTTACCACATGTATAACATGTCAAATCGTTATAAGAAGTTTTATGATATTTTCTTTTATTAGAATCAAGTTTGTCTTTTTGATAATATTTATCTTTATGATGTCGTTTATAATGTTTATTAGGTTTATGAGTTCTAGAACACTGACCATCACATCTTGGAGGAGATGTTATGTCATAATCAAATTGTTTACAATAAGATCCTAATTCTCTTTTAGTTTGTTGCATTTCATATTTTAAATTTCTTTGAAGTTTCAAATCATGACAGATTTGTAGACCTTCTTTATAAATTATACTAATTAATTGACCATATGTTAATTTATCGTAAGGTATAGGATTACCATGTTGCTGTTTAATAAAATTCCTAACTTTTTCCCCCAAAAAATAAGGTAATCCAGCCAAGAATTTTTCTTTCCAAAAGGATTGGCTTGAATCTTCCCTTAACATTAATCTGGTGAGAAAAGTGGTTTTATAGTCTTGAAAATCACCTAATGTGCGACATTTTAAATTACTTAATAATTCTGCATTTTTATCTTTAATATGAGATGGATCTCCTATAACATGAAGTGAAATTGTGAGAATTAAAGATGACACTGCATCTTGTATTACATCACCATTTTCATCATATATAGGTTGCTCATCTTCATCAATTTTAATTGAATTTAGAATGTCTTCATGTTGTTTTTCAGTGAGATGATAATCCCACCATCCTTTAAGTTGGCCGGTAAAGCCAGCAATTAAGATTTCTGCTATAGTTTTATCAGATATAATTGACTGTGTTTTATAAGCATTTGCAGCCATTGTCATTTGTTGCAAAATACTTAATATGTTATATTCACTTAAACCATCTATGTTCCATTCATAGATTGTTGAAGCATTATATTTAAATTGAGATAACGAATTAGGTTTATCAATAATTCCTAAGTCTGGTGCCCTATTTACTATTGTATTATGAGTTATATGGTTTAATTCAAATCTTTTAGCATCTTCTGAGTCAGGTTTACTAACATCAGAATTGGTGTTTTCTTCTATCATATTTATGTTCCTTGATTCTTGAGAAGTACTAGGAACTTCAATTTTACGTAATTGTTCTTTTATTATGGGTTTAGAATCTTTGTTTAATTTATTTTTTAATCTACAAAATTTTGACTGATGGCCTTGAACACCACAGTTATAACAAATTGAATTTTTAATTTTTTTGGATTTCTTTCGTTTAGATTTTTCTTTCAAAAATTGACGAAATGTGGGATTCATTTTACAAAACTTGGATGTATGGCCTATCTTATCACACAAAAAACATACTATAGTTTTATAGTCAAGTTTATTGATTTTAGGATTGGCTGTTTGACTATTAGAGGATTGAGGAATGTCCATAGCTACTGGTTGAGTAGTGTCAGATTGAACCTCAAGTTTACTTAGTGAATCTTTTAATAGGCTAACGAATTCATTTTTAGACTTAGATTTACAGATTATCTCTTTAAAATCAGGTTTTTTAGTTCTTTTACGATTTGAATTTAAACGTTTATTATCTTTATTATCTTTAATTAATGTATACCAATCAAAGAATGATATACCAGTGTGATTTTTTAATCTATAATTGAAATATTCTTCTTTTAATTCATCAAGTTTATGTGATTGTATGATCTTATTTAATTTTATTAAATTTAAAGGTTGTGTAATTTCTTTTATAAAATCTGTTTTAATTTCTTCTTGTTTAAGAAATTTTAATGATGTTTTAATATGTTCTTTTTTCATTTTAAAATGTTTTTCATCATCAATAGCTTTACCAGTATTTTGAAAATCTAATTCATTTTTTTGAATTATCCGATGAGTGTCTGAAGATGCAGAAACATTTATTTTATCATTATTAATAGATTTATATAACAAAGGATCCATTTTAGCTAACCAAATAAGTCGCGGTCAGTGCCTTACTTTAAGTAGCGGTCTGAGCCTGATATACCCTAATCCTGTCTGCCGGACCATACATACCCTATCACTGCCCTTCCTCGGGACTTACTCATGGGTTCACAAATGGCAAGTCGGATGGTACAAAATGGCATACCCAATACTTACAAGTTCAAACGGCATACCCAATACTTAATTTGATAAATTCAAATGGATTTACTTTATTATATAAAGGAACTAATAATTTTAAAATAAATACTTCTGTGTACTACAGCACACTTGTGGATATTAATCAAAGATTTTAATTTTTATGCTATGATGAGGAAGTATATCTGATTGTTCTGTTGAAAAACACTTATTTAGTATGGATTGATACTTATAATAAACAATCAACACTTTATTGGGTGATAGTAACCAATACTCAAATCGTTTGGCTCTGATACCATTTCTAACCAAGATCGACCGATTTAAGTATTTATTATAACTCAAACAAGAAATGATTTATATTATCTAAATTAATATTAAACATATCAACTGAAATAGATCTATTATTTAAATCAATTAATATTTCAAAAATATTTAAATTAATATTATATATTGTAACCAAAATATTATTTTCTCTTAAATTTATAAAAACATGAATATAATTCATATGGTACTTAGCGTTGTAGCACAAAGTTTCCCTTGTTTATCAAGTGCAATGATAAACACCAGGAGATTATGTGTTTCCAGCTGATATACCAAAGAATTTTAATTTGAACAGTAGTTGTTTAAAGATAAACAGTGTCCTTTTTAATCTGAACAGTTAATGAACAGTATATGTTTGATAAATTTTACTTCAGAATCAACATACAAATTTACAATTTTTCTGATGTGGAAGATCACACTAAGGTGCAACCACAGAGCATACTTATATACAACATACAATTTTACACAAGAACAATTTTAAAGGTTTAGGGTTCCTGCAACCTTGACCTGGGATCCCCAGAATCAAGTCAGATTGTGGAGGGAGAAGAGAAGAAAGCCTTTAACAGGGCTTTAAGAAGTAGCAATTTATAAATAAAATATAAAACTTTATTTAATTACAAAATATAAATACAAATTATAAATTAAAATTTACAAATCTAAGTTTTACTTACTTGAAAGCTCTAACCTTGAATCCTTACAAAAAACGTTGGAAGGAAAGGAGAGAGTGTTTAGGTTTCAAGTTGATAAGTCCATAAACAAACTTATGCCTTCACATGGGGATAGGCTCCCATTATATAGAAAATTTGAGAATCTTACTGTGTGCTTTTTACTGTTGATGAACAGTGACTTGTCTGCCACAGAATCTTTACTTTTTACTGTGGACGAATAGTGACTTGTCTGCCACCGAATCTTGACTTTTACTGTGGATGAACAGTGGGTTGTCTGCCACAGAATCTTTACTTTTACTGTTGATAATAGTAACCTGGCTTCTACTGTTGGAATAGTAGCTTGGCCTTTCCTGTGCTGAATAGTGGTTGACCTTTACTGTGTATAAATAGTCTTTGGTCTGCCATATGATCAGTTTGATGATGCGTTGTCGTTTTTACAAAAATAATGAGTTGAAGGAATAAGGTTCCTTCTGCCTTTTACAAGAAGATGAGGACGATAATGTGTCCTTCTTTTCTTTTTCTTTTTATTTTCACTTTTCTTTTCTTTTCATTTTTCTTTTGTAATAATGGAATATCATCATGAATTGCACTATCGCCATGTGAAGCTGAAGGTGATGATGATAATATAATTTTATCTTTTTATGCAAAATATTATTGACACCATTTGGGCCTATTTTATTGGGCTTGACTAATATACCTATAATATACCCAGGGCAAAAAGAAAGCCAGCCTGATTTTTCGAGTATGGGTTTTAAAATAGTGATATTAAACAATTTAATCAAACAATGTCTTTACATATAGCCTGAGCAATCAATTAAATAATCAATATATTGGATTTTTGGCAAATCCACAACCATTAACGGATTTGATAATTCTTTACCGTCTACCGTTTGAGACGGAATAGCCATACCATGATCGGGTATGATCGCTTTTAAGTTTAGAAGCCATACCTTACTCTTCTGTGGAAGAAGAGGTTATACCTTGTCATTCCTTTAAGAAGTCCTGTTGATGATTTACTATGCAGGGGAAGTGTTTTAGGAAAGTGTTTAAGAGGAATTTAGAGGTTGAGAGAACATGTATCCCTGCTTCCTTTCCAAGTTGCTGTAAGAATTCTAGAGAGTCCAGAATACAATACAAAAATATTGTAACAAAATACAAAAGTTTAATATACGGATATTTAAAACTTTTGAATACGGATTTTTACTAGAAACATAAAGATACTGTATAATACAAAAATATTTTATTCAGATGAACTGGTTGATGTTTCGAGTTCATCAGATTCTATAGACTCAGAGTCTGAAGTGTCTGAATCGAGATATAATTTATGAATTTTTATTAATATTTCTTTTTCTAATTTTAATGCATTTAATTTTTTATTAAATCGACAAAATTTAGAAATATGACCGTTTTTACCACAAGAAAAACAAGTTAAATCTTTAAAAGAAGTTTTTCTTGAAGATTTATGTGGTTGTGTCATTTTAGGAGTTTGAGATTTAGAGGATGGTTTTCTTGTACAAACTTTGGACGTATGTCCTGGTTTACCACAAATATAACAAGTTATATTTTTATAAGAATTTTTAGATGAAGATAAATTTGATATAGAACACTGACCACTACAAGGTTTGGTAGAAGTCATGCCATAATCAAACTGTTTACAAAAGGATCCTAATTCTGGGGATCCCAGGTTAAGGTTGCAGGAACCCTAAACCATATAAAATTGTTCTTGCGTAAAATTGTATGTCGTATAAGTATGCTCTGTGGTTGCACCTTAGTGTGATCTTCCACATCAGAAATAAATTGTTATATGCTTGTTTGATTTAAACAGTAACTGTTTGTTCATATAAAAAAGATAAACAGTAACTATTTCTTAAGTTTAATTTGAACAGTAGGTGTTATAAATTTATTTGTTTAATAAATTAATTTGTATAATGTTTGATCTTTAAAAGTTTGAATATTAAATAATTTCATCATAGCATTTACTTCCTTTAAATTTATTCCTTTTATAAGATTCAGATCTGTTAAACGGTCCTTTAAGCTTTTGTTGGTATCAGAGCCAGACGATTTAGATCTGCTAATTGGTATACATATAACGACTCCGATTTATAATATATCATAGGTTGTCTTGATATGGTTCCATTGAACTATACATCTAAGGTCCATTTGAGATATCAGATACAGTAAGAGGCCTATTTTGAACCCGTGTGTAAGACCCGATTGGTAGGGCAGTTGAAGGGTATAACCTGGCCGAGTTCTTGAGATATCATAACCGGACTTAGATCTGTGTAGTATAACCGGACCACTGTCATTAAAATCTATGCTATCTTATAAAATGGATTCTTTTATATGTAGCTCGATTAGTAGTAATAAATCGAATGTTTTTGAATCTTCAAAATTTCAAAGGATTATTAATAGAAATGAATTAATTTCTAAGGATGATTATAAAGCTATTGATGCAAAAATGATTTCTACAGTAATTGTTTCTGATAAAAATGATTTTAAGATTTCTACAGTAAATGTTTCTACAGTTGCTAAAAACCTCAATATTTTAACTAAAAAAGATATTGAAAAAGATTTATTAAATGAAATATCTAAAATAAACAACTTAATTAAAATGAAGCAGATTCTAAAAACTTATACTTTTGAAGAATTAAAATCTGAATATTTAGACTATAGACTAAATAGGCCAAATGAAATAAAATTCTTTGATTGGTATAACTTAATTAAAGAAAAAATTCAATCTCATGTTTGTAAACCATATCACATTTCACAGTCTAGTAAACAAGAATTTGTCAACATATTAAAAGATCAATTAAGTAAACTTGAAGTGCATTCAGCGACTACTCAACCAGTAGCTCTTGACACACCTCAAGCATCACGAAATATAAATAATTTAGAAGAGACTTCTAATTCTGAACTTAGTGAACCAGAATCAGAAGATGTAAAACAATTTGAATTAAATCCATTAAATCATCATAGAGAAATAGTAAATAGAGCTCCAGATTTAGGTATAATTGATAAACCTAATACCATAAATCAATTTAAATATAATGCTTCAACTATTTATGAATGGAACATAGATGGTTTAAGTGAATATAACATATTAAGTATTTTGCAACAAATGACAATGGCTGCAAATGCTTATAAAACACAGTCAATTATATCTGATAAAACTATAGCAGAAATCTTAATTGCTGGCTTTACCGGCCAACTTAAAGGATGGTGGGATTATCATCTCACTGAAAAACAACATGAAGACATTCTAAATTCAATTAAAATTGATGAAGATGAGCAACCTATATATGATGAAAATGGTGATGTAATACAAGATGCAGTGTCATCTTTAATTCTCACAATTTCACTTCATTTTATAGGAGATCCATCTCATATTAAAGATAAAAATGCAGAATTATTAAGTAATTTAAAATGTCGCACATTAGGTGATTTTCAAGACTATAAAACCATTTTTCTCACCAGATTAATGTTAAGGGAAGATTCAAGCCAATCCTTTTGGAAGGAAAAATTCTTGGCTGGATTACCTTATTTTTTGGGGGAAAAAGTTAGGAATTTTATTAAACAGCAACATGGTAATCCTATACCTTACGATAAATTAACATATGGTCAATTAATTAGTATAATTTATAAAGAAGGTCTACAAATCTGTCATGATTTGAAACTTCAAAGAAATTTAAAATATGAAATGCAACAAACTAAAAGAGAATTAGGATCTTATTGTAAACAATTTGATTATGGCATAACATCTCCTCCAAGATGTGATGGCCAGTGTTCTAGATCACATAAACCTAATAAAAATTCTAAACGACATTATAAAGATAAATCTTATCAAAATGACAAATTTGATTCTAATAAAAGAAAATATCATAAAACTTCTTATAACGATTTGACATGTTATACATGTGGTAAGAAGGGACATACGTCTAACTTTTGTAAATTCAATCAAAAATTAAATGCATTAAATTTAGAAAAAGAAGTTTTGAATAAAATCTATAAACTGTATATTGATTCAGATAATTCAGAATCTGAAAAAGTAAAAATCAAATTGATGAATTAGATTCAACAACCAGTTCATCCGAATAAAATATTTTTGTATTATACAGTATTTTTGTATTTCTAGTAAAATTCCGTAGTATATACTTGTTTGATAAACAGTACTTATTTTTAAAAGTACGATCTAAACAGTAACTGTTTTTGAAAACAGTATTGATATATAGGCTGGAAACCCAGAAGTGCGGGCTACTGGTCCAAAGGACTATTTAATTAGTCGTCTTCTTGGTATAACAACGCCACGTATCATACTTAAAATCATTCTCATAATTTAAATTCATATTTTTGACTTTACTATATATATCTCTATCTATAACTACTTTCCTATATTTTGCTCTGCCTATTTTAAATCTTCCTTGCAGCCTTACAAGGACAATGGAGAGAAGGAAAGCTACTGGGAATAAACACTCACCCATTAAAGCTCTTTCAGAGCAAATTGAGGTTATTACTAAATCCCTTACCACTAAAATATCCCTCTCTAGCGATATTAAACAATGGATTGATACTTATCCTCAATCCACTAAAATCCTTCTAAAGATATTATATGATATAGTATCTTCTTCAGCGGAAGATAAGCAGGTATGACTTCTAAACTTAAACGCGATCGTATCCGCTTATGATACGGCTACTCTGTCTCAAACGGTAGACAGTAAAGAGCTATCAAATCCGTTAATGGCTGTGGATTTGCCAAAAATCCAATATGATATTACTAGTAAAATATCTAAATGGTTTACATACTTAATTTTGCTGTATAAATTAAATCGTCCATATATTTCTTATGATTCTTTGATTTTATTAAAGGGAGTGGGAACAGGCTTTAAAAATTATCCAGCCCATATAAACTGATTTGTCAAGAGCTATTTGAGCAACTCTCAACCGGCCCAAATCAGCCCATAAACCCATTCACTAGTAAAGCCCAAAGTTCATTCTCTGGTAAATCCCCAAAGGCAACACGTCCTAAAGGAAAGAATAAAGTTATTATTCCTTCCACTTATCATTTGTATAAAGTTATCATTTTACAGCCCCATATATTATACAAATTGTTCAAACCCAATTGGTTGTGGTTAAGACCCGCCCTTTCTATTTCTTTTGTTGGGGAAAGTAATGGTAAAAATAAAAAGAAAGCATAAAAGGAAGAACAGATAAAAGAAAAAGAAAAGAAGGACACATTATCGTCCTCATCTTCTTGTAAAAGGCAGAAGGAACCTTATTCCTTCAAAATTGTAAAAGCTTAAGTGGCAGACAGAGTACTGTTCAAACTACAGGAAGAGGCGACCACTATGCTCTACAGTAAAGGCCAAGCTACTATTTCTACAGTAGAAGCCAAGTACTATTTGCACAGTAAAAGTCAAGATTCGGTGGCAGACAGGTCACTGTTCATCCACAGTAAAAGGTGAATAGTAAAGATTCCGTGGCAGACACATCACTATTCATCAACAGTAAAAAGCACACAGTAAGATTCTCAAATTTTCTATATAATGGGAGCCTATCCCCATGTGAAGGCATAAGTTTGTTTATGAACTTATCAACCTAAAACCTCTCTCCTCTCCTTTCAACGTTCTTTGTAAGGATTCAAGGTTAGAGCTTTCAAGTAAGTAAAACCTAGTATGAATTTAGATTTTTAAATTGTAATTTATAATTTGTATTTATATTTTGTAATTAAATAAAGTTTTATATTTTATTTAAATTTATAAATTGCTACTTAAATGCCCTGTTGAAGGCATCCTTCTCTTCTCCCTCCACACTCTGACTTAATTCTGGGGATGTCCCAGGTTAAGGTTGCAGGAACCCTAAACCTTTAAAATTGTTCTTGCGTAAAATTGTATGTTGTATAAGTATGCTCTGTGGTTGCACCTTAGTGTGATCTTCCACATCAGAAATAAATTGTTATATGCTTGTTTGATTTAAACAGTAACTGTTTGTTCAATTAAAAACGATAAACAGTAACTATTTCTTCATTTTAATTTGAACAGTACTTGTTATAAATTTATTTGTTTAATAAATTAATTTGTATAATGTTTGAACTTTAAAAATTTAGATATTAAATCATTTCATCATAGCATTTACTTCACTAAAAATTATTCCTTTTACAAGATTCAAATCTGTTAAACGGTCCTAGAAGCTTTTGTTGGTATCAGAGCCAGACGATTTAGATCTGCTAATTGGTATACATATAACGACTCCGATTTATAATATATCATAGGTTGTCTTGATATGGTTCCATTGAACTATACATCTAAGGTCCATTTGAGATATCAGATACAGTAAGAGGCCTATTTTGAACCCGTGTGTAAGACCCGATTGGTAGGGCAGTTGAAGGGTATAACCTGGCCGAGTTCTTGAGATATCATAACCGGACTTAGATCTGTGTAGTATAACCGGACCACTGTCATTAAAATCTATGCTATCTTATAAAATGGATTCTTTTATATGTAGCTCGATTAGTAGTAATAAATCGAATGTTTTTGAATCTTCAAAATTTCAAAGGATTATTAATAGAAATGAATTAATTTCTAAGGATGATTATAAAGCTATTGATGCAAAAATGATTTCTACAGTAATTGTTTCTGATAAAAACGATTTTAAGATTTCTACAGTAAATGTTTCTACAGTTGCTAAAAACCTCAATATTTTAACTAAAAAAGATATTGAAAAAGATTTATTAAATGAAATATCTAAAATAAACAACTTAATTAAAATGAAGCAGATTCTAAAAACTTATACTTTTGAAGAATTAAAATCTGAATATTTAGACTATAGACTAAATAGGCCAAATGAAATAAAATTCTTTGATTGGTATAACTTAATTAAAGAAAAAATTCAATCTCATGTTTGTAAACCATATCACATTTCACAGTCTAGTAAACAAGAATTTGTCAACATATTAAAAGATCAATTAAGTAAACTTGAAGTGCATTCAGCGACTACTCAACCAGTAGCTCTTGACACACCTCAAGCATCACGAAATATAAATAATTTAGAAGAGACTTCTAATTCTGAACTTAGTGAACCAGAATCAGAAGATGTAAAACAATTTGAATTAAATCCATTAAATCATCATAGAGAAATAGTAAATAGAGCTCCAGATTTAGGTATAATTGATAAACCTAATACCATAAATCAATTTAAATATAATGCTTCAACTATTTATGAATGGAACATAGATGGTTTAAGTGAATATAACATATTAAGTATTTTGCAACAAATGACAATGGCTGCAAATGCTTATAAAACACAGTCAATTATATCTGATAAAACTATAGCAGAAATCTTAATTGCTGGCTTTACCGGCCAACTTAAAGGATGGTGGGATTATCATCTCACTGAAAAACAACATGAAGACATTCTAAATTCAATTAAAATTGATGAAGATGAGCAACCTATATATGATGAAAATAGTGATGTAATACAAGATGCAGTGTCATCTTTAATTCTCACAATTTCACTTCATTTTATAGGAGATCCATCTCATATTAAAGATAAAAATGCAGAATTATTAAGTAATTTAAAATGTCGCACATTAGGTGATTTTCAAGACTATAAAACCATTTTTCTCACCAGATTAATGTTAAGGGAAGATTCAAGCCAATCCTTTTGGAAGGAAAAATTCTTGGCTGGATTACCTTATTTTTTGGGGGAAAAAGTTAGGAATTTTATTAAACAGCAACATGGTAATCCTATACCTTACGATAAATTAACATATGGTCAATTAATTAGTATAATTTATAAAGAAGGTCTACAAATCTGTCATGATTTGAAACTTCAAAGAAATTTAAAATATGAAATGCAACAAACTAAAAGAGAATTAGGATCCTTTTGTAAACAGTTTGATTATGGCATGACTTCTACCAAACCTTGTAGTGGTCAGTGTTCTATATCAAATTTATCTTCATCTAAAAATTCTTATAAAAATATAACTTGTTATATTTGTGGTAAACCAGGACATACGTCCAAAGTTTGTACAAGAAAACCATCCTCTAAATCTCAAACTCCTAAAATGACACAACCACATAAATCTTCAAGAAAAACTTCTTTTAAAGATTTAACTTGTTTTTCTTGTGGTAAAAACGGTCATATTTCTAAATTTTGTCGATTTAATAAAAAATTAAATGCATTAAAATTAGAAAAAGAAATATTAATAAAAATTCATAAATTATATCTCGATTCAGACACTTCAGACTCTGAGTCTATAGAATCTGATGAACTCGAAACATCAACCAGTTCATCTGAATAAAATATTTTTGTATTATACAGTATCTTTATGTTTCTAGTAAAAATCCGTATTCAAAAGTTTTAAATATCCGTATATTAAACTTTTGTATTTTGTTACAATATTTTTGTATTGTATTCTGGACTCTCTAGAATTCTTACAGCAACTTGGAAAGGAAGCAGGGATACATGTTCTCTCAACCTCTAAATTCCTCTTAAACACTTTCCTAAAACACTTCCCCTGCATAGTAAATCATCAACAGGACTTCTTAAAGGAATGACAAGGTATAACCTCTTCTTCCACAGAAGAGTAAGGTATGGCTTCTAAACTTAAAAGCGATCATACCCGATCATGGTATGGCTATTCCGTCTCAAACGGTAGACGGTAAAGAATTATCAAATCCGTTAATGGCTGTGGATTTGCCAAAAATCCAATATATTGATTATTTAATTGATTGCTCAGGCTATATGTAAAGACATTGTTTGATTAAATTGTTTAATATCACTATTTTAAAACCCATACTCGAAAAATCCGGCTGGCTTTCTTTTTGCCCTGGGTATATTATAGGTATATTAGTCAAGCCCAATAAAATAGGCCCAAATGGTGCCAATAATATTTTGCATAAAAAGATAAAATTATATTATCATCATCACCTTCAGCTTCACATGGCGATAGTACAATTCATGATGATATTCCATTATTACAAAAGAAAAATGAAAAGAAAAGAAAAGTGAAAATAAAAAGAAAAAGAAAAGAAGGACACATTATCGTCCTCATCTTCTTGTAAAAGGCAGAAGGAACCTTATTCCTTCAACTCATTATTTTTGTAAAAACGACAACGCATCATCAAACTGATCATATGGCAGACCAAAGACTATTTATACACAGTAAAGGTCAACCACTATTCAGCACAGGAAAGGCCAAGCTACTATTCCAACAGTAGAAGCCAGGTTACTATTATCAACAGTAAAAGTAAAGATTCTGTGGCAGACAACCCACTGTTCATCCACAGTAAAAGTCAAGATTCGGTGGCAGACAAGTCACTATTCGTCCACAGTAAAAAGTAAAGATTCTGTGGCAGACAAGTCACTGTTCATCAACAGTAAAAAGCACACAGTAAGATTCTCAAATTTTCTATATAATGGGAGCCTATCCCCATGTGAAGGCATAAGTTTGTTTATGGACTTATCAACTTGAAACCTAAACACTCTCTCCTTTCCTTCCAACGTTTTTTGTAAGGATTCAAGGTTAGAGCTTTCAAGTAAGTAAAACTTAGATTTGTAAATTTTAATTTATAATTTGTATTTATATTTTGTAATTAAATAAAGTTTTATATTTTATTTATAAATTGCTACTTCTTAAAGCCCTGTTAAAGGCTTTCTTCTCTTCTCCCTCCACAATCTGACTTGATTCTGGGGATCCCAGGTCAAGGTTGCAGGAACCCTAAACCTTTAAAATTGTTCTTGTGTAAAATTGTATGTTGTATATAAGTATGCTCTGTGGTTGCACCTTAGTGTGATCTTCCACATCAGAAAAATTGTAAATTTGTATGTTGATTCTGAAGTAAAATTTATCAAACATATACTGTTCATTAACTGTTCAGATTAAAAAGGACACTGTTTATCTTTAAACAACTACTGTTCAAATTAAAATTCTTTGGTATATCAGCTGGAAACACATAATCTCCTGGTGTTTATCATTGCACTTGATAAACAAGGGAAACTTTGTGCTACAACGCTAAGTACCATATGAATTATATTCATGTTTTTATAAATTTAAGAGAAAATAATATTTTGGTTACAATATATAATATTAATTTAAATATTTTTGAAATATTAATTGATTTAAATAATAGATCTATTTCAGTTGATATGTTTAATATTAATTTAGATAATATAAATCATTTCTTGTTTGAGTTATAATAAATACTTAAATCGGTCGATCTTGGTTAGAAATGGTATCAGAGCCAAACGATTTGAGTATTGGTTACTATCACCCAATAAAGTGTTGATTGTTTATTATAAGTATCAATCCATACTAAATAAGTGTTTTTCAACAGAACAATCAGATATACTTCCTCATCATAGCATAAAAATTAAAATCTTTGATTAATATCCACAAGTGTGCTGTAGTACACAGAAGTATTTATTTTAAAATTATTAGTTCCTTTATATAATAAAGTAAATCCATTTGAATTTATCAAATTAAGTATTGGGTATGCCGTTTGAACTTGTAAGTATTGGGTATGCCATTTTGTACCATCCGACTTGCCATTTGTGAACCCATGAGTAAGTCCCGAGGAAGGGCAGTGATAGGGTATGTATGGTCCGGCAGACAGGATTAGGGTATATCAGGCTCAGACCGCTACTTAAAGTAAGGCACTGACCGCGACTTATTTGGTTAGCTAAAATGGATCCTTTGTTATATAAATCTATTAATAATGATAAAATAAATGTTTCTGCATCTTCAGACACTCATCGGATAATTCAAAAAAATGAATTAAATTTTCAAAATACTGGTAAAGCTATTGATGATGAAAAACATTTTAAAATGAAAAAAGAACATATTAAAACATCATTAAAATTTCTTAAACAAGAAGAAATTAAAACAGATTTTATAAACGAAATTACACAACCTTTAAATTTAATAAAATTAAATAAGATCATACAATCACATAAACTTGATGAATTAAAAGAAGAATATTTCAATTATAGATTAAAAAATCACACTGGTATATCATTCTTTGATTGGTATACATTAATTAAAGATAATAAAGATAATAAACGTTTAAATTCAAATCGTAAAAGAACTAAAAAACCTGATTTTAAAGAGATAATCTGTAAATCTAAGTCTAAAAATGAATTCGTTAGCCTATTAAAAGATTCACTAAGTAAACTTGAGGTTCAATCTGACACTACTCAACCAGTAGCTATGGACATTCCTCAATCCTCTAATAGTCAAACAGCCAATCCTAAAATCAATAAACTTGACTATAAAACTATAGTATGTTTTTTGTGTGATAAGATAGGCCATACATCCAAGTTTTGTAAAATGAATCCCACATTTCGTCAATTTTTGAAAGAAAAATCTAAACGAAAGAAATCCAAAAAAATTAAAAATTCAATTTGTTATAACTGTGGTGTTCAAGGCCATCAGTCAAAATTTTGTAGATTAAAAAATAAATTAAACAAAGATTCTAAACCCATAATAAAAGAACAATTACGTAAAATTGAAGTTCCTAGTACTTCTCAAGAATCAAGGAACATAAATATGATAGAAGAAAACACCAATTCTGATGTTAGTAAACCTGACTCAGAAGATGCTAAAAGATTTGAATTAAACCATATAACTCATAATACAATAGTAAATAGGGCACCAGACTTAGGAATTATTGATAAACCTAATTCGTTATCTCAATTTAAATATAATGCTTCAACAATCTATGAATGGAACATAGATGGTTTAAGTGAATATAACATATTAAGTATTTTGCAACAAATGACAATGGCTGCAAATGCTTATAAAACCCAGTCAACTATTTCTGATAAAGCTATAGCAGAAATCCTCATTGCGGGATTTACTGGACAACTTAAAGGTTGGTGGGATTATCACCTAACTGACCAACAACATGAAGAAATTTTAAATAAAATTCAAGTAAATGATGATAGTGAACCGGTATATGATGAGAATGGTGATGTAATTCAGGATGCTGTGTCATCTTTAATTCTCACTATTTCATTACATTTTATAGGAGACCCATCTCACTTAAAAGATAAAAATGGTGAATTATTAAGTAATCTTAAATGTAGAAAATTAAGTGATTTTCAAGAATATAAAACCACTTTCCTTACAAGATTAATGTTAAGGGAAGATTCAAATCAAGCCTTTTGGAAAGAAAAGTTCTTAGCTGGACTACCTTTCTACTTAGGCGAGAAAATTAGAAATTCTATAAAACAACAGTTTGGTAATCCAATACCTTATGATAAATTGACTTATGGTCAATTAAATAGTATTATTCAAAAGGAAGGATTACAAATCTGTCATGATTTAAAAATTCAATTAAATTTAAAATCTGAAATACGTAAAACTCAACAAGGATTAGGATCCTTTTGTAAACAGTTTGATTATGGCATGACTTCTACCAAACCTTGTAGTGGTCAGTGTTCTATATCAAATTTATCTTCATCTAAAAATTCTTATAAAAATATAACTTGTTATATTTGTGGTAAACCAGGACATACGTCCAAAGTTTGTACAAGAAAACCATCCTCTAAATCTCAAACTCCTAAAATGACACAACCACATAAATCTTCAAGAAAAACTTCTTTTAAAGATTTAACTTGTTTTTCTTGTGGTAAAAACGGTCATATTTCTAAATTTTGTCGATTTAATAAAAAATTAAATGCATTAAAATTAGAAAAAGAAATATTAATAAAAATTCATAAATTATATCTCGATTCAGACACTTCAGACTCTGAGTCTATAGAATCTGATGAACTCGAAACATCAACCAGTTCATCTGAATAAAATATTTTTGTATTATACAGTATCTTTATGTTTCTAGTAAAAATCCGTATTCAAAAGTTTTAAATATCCGAATAAAATATTCATATACATTTATAAAGTATTTTTGGACATTTTCTGATACATATCCGTATATTAAACTTTTGTATTTTGTTACAATATTTTTGTATTGTATTCTGGACTCTCTAGAATTCTTACAGCAACTTGGAAAGGAAGCAGGGATACATGTTCTCTCAACCTCTAAATTCCTCTTAAACACTTTCCTAAAACACTTCCCCTGCATAGTAAATCATCAACAGGACTTCTTAAAGGAATGACAAGGTATAACCTCTTCTTCCACAGAAGAGTAAGGTATGGCTTCTAAACTTAAAAGCGATCATACCCGATCATGGTATGGCTATTCCGTCTCAAACGGTAGACGGTAAAGAATTATCAAATCCGTTAATGGCTGTGGATTTGCCAAAAATCCAATATATTGATTATTTAATTGATTGCTCAGGCTATATGTAAAGACATTGTTTGATTAAATTGTTTAATATCACTATTTTAAAACCCATACTCGAAAAATCAGGCTGGCTTTCTTTTTGCCCTGGGTATATTATAGGTATATTAGTCAAGCCCAATAAAATAGGCCCAAATGGTGTCAATAATATTTTGCATAAAAAGATAAAATTATATTATCATCATCACCTTCAGCTTCACATGGCGATAGTGCAATTCATGATGATATTCCATTATTACAAAAGAAAAATGAAAAGAAAAGAAAAGTGAAAATAAAAAGAAAAAGAAAAGAAGGACACATTATCGTCCTCATCTTCTTGTAAAAGGCAGAAGGAACCTTATTCCTTCAACTCATTATTTTTGTAAAAACGACAACGCATCATCAAACTGATCATATGGCAGACCAAAGACTATTTATACACAGTAAAGGTCAACCACTATTCAGCACAGGAAAGGCCAAGCTACTATTCCAACAGTAGAAGCCAGGTTACTATTATCAACAGTAAAAGTAAAGATTCTGTGGCAGACAACCCACTGTTCATCCACAGTAAAAGTCAAGATTCGGTGGCAGACAAGTCACTATTCGTCCACAGTAAAAAGTAAAGATTCTGTGGCAGACAAGTCACTGTTCATCAACAGTAAAAAGCACACAGTAAGATTCCTAAATTTTATATATAAAGAGAGCCTCTCCTCTTTGTGAAGGCATTGTCCAATTGTCCAATTATAGGCAATCCTAAGCCCGAAAGCTTAGTTAGTAAACCTCTCTCCTCTCCTTCCAACGTTCATTGTAAGGATTCAAGGTTAGAGATTCTTTAAACTTTGTAAGTTTAATCTTTTAAATTTTGTATATGTCTTTCAATTTTGTAAATCAAATTTAATCTT